>NC_090665.1:46841281-47151281 GCF_013368605.1 Nyctibius grandis | reverse complement strand
TCATAACCCAAACATGTCCCCACCAAAGGCAGCACCAGGGGAAGCCGGAGGCAATGCTCAGGGTCTTCCCAGAACACTGTTCTCCTGGGTTCTCCTTCTAGGAGGTGAATCCACAGATCAGTTTGGAGGGTTTTTTACAAACATTCAGTTCTCCCTTCATTCATCAACCACGTTTCATTCATCTGGACCAAAGTGTTTCCCTCAGAGTGATTAATTCAGGAAAAAAAAATCCAGTGGGACAGTGGATGAACTCTGAGCCTCCCAAAGCTCACTGAAGGTCATCCTCAGCACCCGGGAATTTTGCCTTGCCACAGGACTATTACCTTCCACCACAGTACAATTAAAAATGGAAACTGAAGACCTTACTGATTTGTCACATTACATGTTACCATAGTACATGTCATGGTAAATATAAAATCAGACAATTCTATTATTCTTTAAAAAAACAACTGATCCGAACTAGTTCTTTTTAAAGAATCCGCTTCACTTTACATTGTTTTGTTTTATAGGAATCTTCATTTTCCCATTTGCCATCTTACACTGGCAAGAGAAGCTGAAACCCCTTGAAATTCAAAATGCTGAGAAGTGAATGTGAGGCAGACTATTCTGTTTTCATTTCCCAAGGTGAGAGAACAACAGAAAGTAAGTAACTTAAAGAAATGTTGCAACATATTTTTAGTCTGGTAGAATTCTTACAGTTCAAGGGCTGTTGATCATACCGGGCAAGAAAATTTGCTTTTGAAGATAATACATATCATTTTTCAACCTGATAGTGACCACTCAGTAAACACATAAATCTTAAATAGCTAACAGCATTTTAAAAGGAATGAACACGCTGCCATTTAGTATAAACACAGACAAAAATATCTTCTGTCATATTTTGGAAACCCATTTTGCAAACAGGCTATTTTGGGTGATACATATATATTTGTGAGAAGTACCTACAGCCATGTATATTTGAATGGGAGGAGGAGAAGGGAGGACCCACCGACGAGGAGCTGGGACGATCCCTGTCTGTCCAGCTACCTCAGTACGAGAGGAAATACTGTCAGTCCCATTTTACAGATGGAAAAGTGAGATTTAGATTAAGTGTCTTGCTCAAATTCACAAAGGCAATCTTTGATACCACTTTGGGTCCTGCATCCTATTTCAGCCTCTTAATGTAACTACCCTTCCCTGCAGTTATTACAAGTCCTTCATCCATTTATTTGATTTTTCTGAATATTGCAAAATTACTCGCTTCGCAACTGAAGGGAATTCCTGGGGTTAAATGGCCCCAGCACCTTCTGCTATTCCAACATCAAAACTAAAAAAATACATCTCTTCACACTCATCAAATATTTTGTTATGATATTATGTATTTGATCCAAGAAATGTCAGAATACAGTGAATACACTGGTGATCTCAGTGGGCATGCTCATCTCAGATGCATAATTCCAAAATCTTTTTGAGTAGCATGGTCAGGTAATGTTTTTGCAGTGTAATTCTTTTAGTGATGCAGCAATCTATAAAATGACATTAAAGCAAAAATATCCCAGAGTGGAAAAAAAGAGAAAATACTGATGCGTGACCAAGGTGTGCTTTGCTGGAAAATACAGAGCTTTTCTGCTGTGAAGAAATAGGTACAACTATTCCATATTTTTCTAGATTTTTATCCATAATCAGGTCTGTTGAACCTGAAATTTCTTTTTTTATTGAAGGATCAGCTTCAAAGGACACTCAAGTGAATTCAAGGTAAACATTTATATTTTTCTTTTTATAAAAAGAGTTGTTATAAAATCTGTTATTTTGTATTTATTTCAATAATTTTGTCATTTAAATAACCATCAAAGTATGATAATGCTTTACAGACTACTATGAGTACAGGACTTTTCTCTGAGGTTTACATTTTACACATGAGGTCTAGGATGAATGATACTGTTCTCACGACATTTAAAAAAATCAAAATCAGTGAAATGTCTGCTCTGAGTGTATGAGAAAGATACAGAGACTAAGACATTACTCTGCATCATTTTAAAGCTAAACAGGAAAGTGTCCGTCCTAGTACTCCAGAGCCAGAAATAAAAATAAGCAGAAATAAAGGCAGAGCTGATCAGTGTCATTTAGCTGCCTAAAATTAGCGAAATGCAAACAATAAATTAGATTCAGGGTTTAAAGGAAAGTGTATTTTCACAATTCTATTCAGTGCCAAAAACTATGGGTTATTAGTAATAAAACAAGCAAGATAATAAATTTTTTCAGCATAACTTAAAACCACACTGTTAGCCTTAGACCCAAGGAGGAAAATACAAATAATCTACCCAGCTTCATATGTTGTTTAAGCAAATGAAACCCCCTAACTGGACTGTTTATTTTTGTACAGAGATTCACACGATGTACACATTCTTTGTGATCCCTTCACATCTCAGTGCTGCTCTCTTGACTAGGAAAAAAGCAGTAACAAGTCGTACTGCTGATCTTCTTCTCTTTTTTTTTTATAACACCTAAATGTTTTAGCAAATGTTACAACTGAGTATTCTGTGACCAAGAAAAAAAAAAGGCACAGTCAAGTCCGTATTGCTTCCACGTTAATTTGTGTTTCTGTGGTTGGTTTACATATTATTAAAGCCACCCATCTGATCTCTAATGGCAGCCCTGCTGACACTGCCTGACCCAGTCTGACAATCTGGATAGAAATTGTAGGGCTGGCTGTTCAGTGTCTGTGACTTTAACAGCATCGCTTTGGGCCTGGAATCAATTCTCTCTGTTTACAGACCATTTCACAGCCCTTTACCTGCAACATCACTTGTGTCAGTCCCATAAATACTTTGGTGTATATAATGCTTGAATTAGCATAATGGTTTAGGCACAGAGCTTTAAGCACAAAGAAGGACATGTCAACATGTTCTCTTCACTTAAGCAATTAAGAGCCATTATGCTGCTTCAGTGGAAATATCATCAAGGTTAAAGACAATCCCAGACACCCCTCTAACCTTTTTATTCTAAGTCTAATAAATGAGGCATAGAAATTGAAATGTTAGTAAACAGTGCTACTTGCAAGCTCTTTTTGTATCATGTTTAATCAGACCTCTCATTCACCGCTTGTGAAGTGTGAGGAAATGGGCACCTTAACCATGGTCGGGAGTTAAAAGGGTTATTTGTCTTTTTGCAAAAGCTCACCTCTCTGCAAAGGTTTGGTTTATGTCCAGTGTCAAGTTCTAGATGCTCTGACATGGCAGTGTAAAAAAAATAAAGTAAATGTGTGCACAGGTAACACACTGACTGGGTCACACATCATAATTCTTGCCAAAATCTTTCTCTGTATGTGTCGGTGGGTATTGGCTGATTTTTTTGGTGTTTACTCGAGGCTTTGTATTTTTCTCTGCATTTTACTTAGGAAAATGATCCAGTGGAAATTCTTTATTATAATGGCTTTATTTTTATTGTAAGCTGGCAAGATTCAGGCAAGCCCAGAACTAAGCTGCAGTTGCTCATGTGCAATCCTGGTGAGATGCAGCACGGAGGAACCTCAGCACTGAATTTTCATTTTGGTGTGTGTGGTGGTTTGTTTGAGGTTTTTTTTAAAAATTCATTCATAATACTCAGTCGCTTGATTCTGAAGGCTTTGAAAAGTCTTAGGAAAAAGTGGGGGAGAAAGCGAACAGCTGTAGCAGAGAGAGAGAGAGAAAAACCTTTGGTAGGGAAAGGCCCTGCGAGCGCAGAGGACAGAAGCCCAGCGACACTCCTACAGAGGACCCAGCAGCACCCTGCCTGCAGCCAGCCGAGCAGCCTGGCAGAGCATTCGTGCCAGAAGACAACAGAATAACCGCCTCAAAGTCTGGTGGAACTGAGGGAACCCCTAAAGCATCGTGATTCAAAGGGGAAGAATTGCTTCCCTTGGAAAGGTTGACTGGCACGGCAGACCCCAAAGTCCGTATCCCCCCTCCTGCAGCAGCACGTGCAGCCCACAGTGTGTCATTATATCAGCGAGGCAGCCCAGCACCAGCTTTTGCACCTCACAAGCCTCACCTTTAACCAAAAGGGACTACTTTGGTGGTCAAAAGAGCCACTAAGTCTCCAAGCTCAGTAGTCTTGAGTTGATAACACCCAGGATGGAGTTACCTCAGTGCTTTCCTGGACTATATCTATCTACCAAGCAGCCTCCTAAGCTAAATCCTTCGTTTCCTACTGAAGTATTTGAAGTATTTCATGTTTGGGAAATACTTGAGCTCTGTTGTAGGTTAACATAAATGTTGGAGATGAAACAACTTTTATTAATGCTTTGATTAATTTTTAATTTTTTTATTAATGCTTTTATTACAATTTTAACTAATATTTTGAGTCCCTTCCCCAAATCTTTTGGAAAAAGAGAGGGAGTGGGCAGCGTGAGCTACCTCAGTTGTGTAAAGGCTGTAACAGTTCTATGGCAAGTGCATGTGGTGGCTAAAATCCAGGCTTCTCAGGCTTTCATTGCAGTAGTGGCTCTCTAACAAGTACATGCCTCCTACTAGCACCTCTGTAGGCTGTACGTGTGTTAGCTTTCCTACCAGGAATCTTGCTGGGCAACTTGGCTACCAGAAGTCTCACCTCCATTCTTAGACCCTTTTTTTTCTCTCTTTTTTTTTTAAACACATGGTTTTTATATGCTCCAAAGAGGTCAGTTTGAATGACTCTAATTTCAGTTTTCAAGGAGCTCACCATTCTCCAGGAGAACATGCTGAAGTTTTGTATGGATCATCTCATCCCACCTGCACCTAAACTCCATTCCCCCTCCCTGCTGCCACTCCACGCTGAGATATGACAGCAGATGGAAATGGCTGTTTCACTCCAGAACAGGTTTAAACAAATCTCACCTTCATTTCAATACCATCAGATGAAGCTGCAAACCCAGAAGTCTGATGGAAGTGAATCGCCTTCTTATTTTATGCTACCCCCTCAGGACCATCCTGAGAAGATTGCCAAATTACGGCAGAGGTTTCCTCAGAACGAGGCAGAGCTGAAATTAAGTTAGGCTCACTTCTAAAGAGAGCCAGCTATGGTAACTTTATAATTGAGCCATTCTGTTCTGCTTTCCATCAGCTTTAAATCGAAGGACAAATTGCTCAGAGATAGCATAGGTTGCAGTTTGAAAACTGACAATAATAAGCAAACATTACAGTCTGATTTGATGTGCTCTCACTCCAGTGCAATAACATTCTTTGAAGGTTGGTTTGAGATACGTGGAGGCCAAGAGCTTGATTTTGTTCTTCTTACAAGTTCTGGGCGCTGCAATCTCTGTGCTATATATCAGAGGATGCTCGGCAGCTTCTGTTGACTAACCATGAGTGTCCTCCACATTCTTCAGGTGAGAGAACCACAGAGCATAGCCAAGCTGCGCTGAGGCATCAGTGCGTAGCCACCCATATTTCATAAATCATATGGTTTGATAAAAAGCTGCAGATTGCACATCCAAAGGGTGCAGGAGCACCAGGGAAGCTCCTGCAACAGGATTTCTGTCCCGTGTTCAGATCTCATGAGGCAAATTGTGTTCCTTCCCATGAAGTGATGTTCGTCTTCCATTGCAAGTGTGCTCCCCAGTTTCCCGAAGAAAATAGGCTGGAGGAGAGTCATTTGGTAGTGTTTGGAGCTTGGATGGGAAAACTGTTTTACAGAGATGAGAGTTGTACAGAAGGGTCATTGCAGAAAGGTCTCTGCTTTCAGGAATCGAGGTGGTACATTATACACTCACCCTGTACGCTTCGTACAGCCCCTTCCAAACTGACAGCTAGTTAACAGTCCCTTTTCTCTTCTATGTTTAGAGCTACAAAGATTGTTTTTAGTATATAGTAACACTTTAGCACCTTTTGAGGATCTCAAAGCGGATATTAATTAAGCTTCCTAGCACCTATGGGAAGGGAGTAAATAGCCCAATTGCCACTTTATAGAAAGGAAATGACTAGCCAAGGTCATCCACTGAGGCAGAGCCAGGAGTAGCGTGGAGGCGATAAAACAAGAATTACACAGCTGCCTTTTCTCCAAAGACGGCCCAAAATAAGATCTCACCTGAACTTTTACTCAAATTTGGGAGAAAAAATGTGCAAAACAAATTCATAAGAATTTTCCCATCTACACCACAAAATCTCTGTTACATTTTCCAGCCCTAAATCTGAATGCTCACACTCCATCTGAGACAGGATCTGTGCTTGATGAATGAATACAGCAGATATTATACTCCTCGTAGGAGTCTTTGATAAGTAATTTTATTTTTTTCTTTTAGCCCGATTTCCTAAACATATGGATGCATGAATATAATATTAATTCTGATATGTTTTCTGTGGCTAAGTATATCTCATTTATCTATTACAACAGCCTGCAATAGATCCAAAATTATGAATCTGCAAAATACCTAGGAATTTCCTAAAGAAAAAGAAGTCAATCGCAAAGGATTGTGACTACAACTGAGGATAAATGAAAAGAAGGACTTGTGAAATGTATGATGTTGCAAGCCCTTTTGGGACCCAGTGCTGACCCATCCCCTAGAAGTTACAGAGATACAGCTATATTTGCTTCCAGCCAGCTGCTAGGATCCAAACTCCTGGGTAGAAATAAGAATCAGAGCAGCCCCTGCAACACTGCGGGAACTGTTTCTTCTGTTGTCTTGGGCCGAAGTAGTTCGGTAGTTTCTTTTCAGGGTTGTTCTCAGCAATGGAAATTGAGAACTAGAAACAGAATCCAGAAAACATTGTGAGCAACACAGCAGATCTTTGGCCATTTGAAACTTTCTCGTTAGAGCTCCATAAGAGCAGTTGTGACTGAGATGGTGTCTTCATCTTCTGAAGCCTAAATACCTGCTGCTTGCATTCAGGTAGATTTACCATCTTCTCTTGACAGTGTGGGACCTACAGCAAGAAGTCATTCCACCCAGAAGGAAAAAGCAGGCATAGCCACTAACATTCTCATAATTTAATATCTCTCGTTTCTCATTCAAACATCCCTGTCCACTTTCACCCTGTAAAAGAAATAGTAACTGAAAGCACGTTTGTACGTTTTGAGACTAGAGCGACTCTGTGATCATTTAGCTTTATCCAGGCTTTAACAAATGCTGCCACAGATGCTTATTCCACTTTTTTCTGCATGAAGAAATAAAGAGCACTTGTACAAATGACATGTATGTCAATCTTTAGGTCACAATACTTCCTGCAGATGTATCCCAAATAGGAGACATCAAGCTAAAGGCATTTAAGAATTAACAGTCTGTACCCAAGACAGGAAATGGAGTTTATAAAACAGGTGGATGACGACCAGTATTCACTTGCATCACATTAAAGCAAATCCATTTATATTTTATTTCCTCTATGCTGACTTGAATGTGCATTTTTAGAATAATGAGACTCTGCATTTTCTGCAGGATATGTGGTATTTGCAGGTGGACTGGTATGGCCTGGTAGACCTTCCATGTAAGAAATGGTCCATCAGAGGAGAAGAGGGAGACACTGTCCAGACAATTCTGTAGCGATCCACTAACTGTACCAGGCCAAGGGTTTGGCTTTCCACCCTGAATCCACACATAGATCACAGGGTTCTTCTGTAATGCCGTAAGTTGTACTTAAATCCAGGGAAAAGTTAGCACCCAGTGCTCCAGGCAGCGACAGTTCTCCAGATCTTTGTACAACTGCTCGCTTATATTGGTATTGCTATCCTGGGTGCATATTAACCATGATTGAAACAACGCCCATTGGAAGCCTTAAAACCTTAACCACCAGTTTTACTTCTAAAATAAAGTAAACTGCCAAAAGTTCTGATAAAAGTGACAATTTATATTTTTAAGTAGTACATCCAGAATTTTCCTATAGCTGTAGACAAAGGAATTCTTACCCAGATAAGTATAAGAGCACCAATAAATTTAAGGTAGCTTATGCAAGTTAGGCACTAATGAATGTCATCTTCTGTTTTGTCATGAAAAAAGATCTTTCTGCTGCTAAAGGAGACTGATTTAGATTATGAATAGCTGTAGTGATTTGCAAAAATGGTTCCAGAGAGATAGACTGAGATTCCATATACTCATGGCACTTGAGGTTTCTGCCCTTTTTGTTGAAAATTAATTTGTCCTGTGGGTTATTGGATTCTAGCTCAGCCAATGTATATTGCTCAGTCATCACAAATTTATTTAAAATTTAGTGTAGCTGAAGTTCATTCAACAAGACAAAAGTCTACAGCTGAAAGCTTCTAAAAATCTTTTTAAAAAACTGGCTAACAGCGTAATTGAAAGCGCTGGAATCAAAGTAGATTTACAAAACGTTTTGCAGGTATCAATATATGGTTTATTATATTAAAGAGTTTCCTCTTGTGATGGTGAAAACAAATGGGTGGTTTATTGTCCCCTTGAGGCAAGGGGCCTTCAGTGCTTAGCCCCATGCCTTGAACCCAAAACTTACATTCCTAAAATAAGAAAAAAGCACATTGTAACATATCCTACAGCTTCCTACACTACTTTAATTTGACACATATTCTTTTTTATGGAACAGGGAGAGAAACTCTGGTTATAAAATGTCAAATGCCTCCCCTTACATACTATCTCTTTTCTTTTTTCTTTCCCTTTTTTCCCCATTCTTTTCTTTGTTTACCTCTGATGCATGAGTAGAAATTTTGTTTGTATTCTTGGAATCCCCATCTAGTTAGTGCACTTAGTTCTTAGGATTAAACACTGCTGATGCTTGTAAATTCGATGTCCCAAAGACATTAAGATTAAAAACAAAAATTCTAATTCTGTTCAAATCAGCAAGCTTCTTGTTTAAGTTAAAAGGCTGTAACTAATTTGATTGATGGGTCCAAGTCATCTGTTAGGCTCCGTGTTGGTGAATCTGGCTACTGAGCCATCGCCACCAGGGATCCGGAGGTGAGGGTTATCAGCAATACACCACACCGAGGTAGCTGTGGCCAAACACTAACAGGGCAACGATCTAAGGAGGGATGATTAAAGAATAAGCAGATCTTAAACGTTCACAGGAGAGTGGTTTTTCATTAACTATAAAGGATAAAAATCTTCTTGAAGAGAAATAATTCTCCTTATCTTAAGCTTTATCGGAAACAGTTTCATGTCTCATTTAAATGATGGGGATTTTTAAAAAGGAAAATATAAAGGCAAATAGAATGGATGGTATACGGGAAAAGCTCATTTTGTGCACAGCTACTGCGGCTGGTTCCCAAGTAGGAAGTCTATAAACAGTTTGTTTGTGTTCTTTCTACCAGGAATTATGCTTTAAAAAGACAAACAAGAATTTAAAATTCAGTTTAAATTTAATAATAAAATCACTTCATACACATCTCAGTAAAAGAAGAGGAAACATTCTGAATAAAAATTCGTGCACGGTCCAAATCTCTGCTCAGCTGGCTATTTTTTATGTTTCAATTTAATATTTTTTTTTTGTTCCTAGCTCTAGTGATATATCTGAATACAACTGATCAAGTTTAAGCTATGAGTCTCTCATCTCTTTGCTTGATACACAAGGCTTATACAATTGCAAGAAATGAGATACAGTGCGATAACCAAATCATGACACAATGGACTGGAAATTTTAGATTAATAAACCTCTTTCGGAAGAGAACTAAATAACTTTTACAGTTTTATCTATGGCTATTTGTTTCTTTGAAGATTTATGGTCCTTGCAACCGATATGCATCTTATCTTTCACTCTTCAGATTAAAGGAAGATGATTTTAAACAGGCTTCTGACTGGCGTAATCTGGAATTGCAGATGATCTTCCTTTAAAAAAATGCTAAAAGTGAACTTGCAAGTCAAATAGGAATATCATTACCTATGTCAGGGGGTCTGAGAAAAAAATCTGCATACAGCCAAACAGGATCTAATCCTTATTATCGCGACCCAGTGTCATCAGGCAGCGCTTTACCAGCAAGGTGCTGTCCCTAATGCTTAACAAGGAATTAAAACTTTTCGTGCTGCCGCTGCTTTAATTGATTGACGCTAAAAGTTTAGAAAGGAAAATCTAACCAGCTATTACAAAGCTCCTTTAACCAAGCCTTCTCCTTTGAAAGCGGGATCCTCAATTGAAACTGGCAGCCCACATTTTTAGGTTTCAAGCAGCTCTGTCATTCTAGGAGGAATGTGTCTGCCACTTCACACGATAGCTTGAGCTGAAAGACATGTACTTTGGACCAGGGAATCAATAGAACACTTAATGGACAATTAGGAGAACAGCTGTAGGACTGTCAAAGGCCCATCTGTACGCAGCTCCAGCAGCCTCGCCTGGACAGGGCCCGGCGAGCACAGCTCGCTGCCCCGGGGCGCCCGCTCCCATTACAAAATCCCCCTTTCAGTTCACATTTCATGTTAATATAGTATTCTTTTTTTTTCATTACAAATTTGAACACGTGTAGAAAATTATGAAAATTGCTCGGGCCATTTGTCAACTTATATCATGTGAATTGATCAATAAATTTCACCGCTTTGTTGTTAATGTAGATAAATTTTGGCATTTAATTAAGCTCCAGCGAAAATGTGGCCACTTTTAATTTCAGCAGATGCTACCTTTTCATCTGTAATACAGGAATACATTGGCAAATACAATCCAGTCGCTAAATATTTATAGACAACGTGACAATTCCTAAAAGAGTTATCATCGATGATTTTGGTTCTGAAACAATTAACATTGTTTAAAAGAGCTCATGTGGAAAGCTGAAATAAATTCTGAACAGCAGATGAAGTTAAGGCTACGCAGGTATGTTGCATATATATAAAGCACATAAATCTACACATATTATAAACACATATACCCACACTGATTATTATAGGAATACTGTCTCTGGCATATATGTGCACAAACATATGTAAATTCCGATAAACCAAGGTACAAATTACCGTATGCATAAGTACTCATGCACTACACATACATCTTCACAGATATCTCTATAAATTAGATCTGTATAGTGATATTTATCTTTAATGGCACTGCTTTGCAAAAATGTAATGAGAGAGTTTGATCTCGGGAAGTAACATCACAGAAGGAAACATTTCATATATAAACAATTTGTGTAGAATAACTAAGAGTTGACAAAAGCATTGCTGTTAATAATAATAATAAATTAATTTAACTTCTTAAAATACCGAGTAAATTTCTAAACCACAATAATCAGGGATTAGCCTGTAAACTTCTGGATATTTTTAAAGCACACACAGATTTGGCCAGACAATAAGAAACATAAATGAACATTTTAGGCTTTCTATATGGCCCTAGGGACCCCGGGATGAAATCCTGCCTCTGACAGCCAGAGGCCCCAGACGCAGCACTCAGCAGCAAGGCTTGACATGATGAACTGCTGTATCTCATTTGAGTGGGTAGGGGGAGGAGGGTGCCTGGTGGGGATATTACCAGTGCCTCTGGGGTAGGAAAAGCCTTGAAATCCCATTGCTGGGTTTGCTATAATCCCCCTGACCAAGCAGGCTCCCACCCTGACCTGCAATTTTTGCTAAAGAACTTGCTTATCCTTTAGAGGACAACCGTGCTGGCAGCATGGACTTGTGTACAGGAGAAACCACAAAACAGGGAAATCAGTGGTGGTCACACACACCTGATCCTTATGGTGGACTCTCAGTAACTTGAGCAGACAGATTCAGCATCTTCCCCACACTCAGGCAACGAAACAATCCTATATTCAAGCACCAGGTAGATGGGCAGACATCCAGCATCCCGTAGGTAAAATTCCTTCTGGTAGACTTTGTTGTGAATTTCTCAGTTTTCACTGGTAGGTAAAATCATCTAAGTTGATAAGAAAAAAAAGAAAAAAAGACCCACTCAGACACACCAATCATTTTTAAAGTGGAGTTTCTGGATTTGTGGATTTGTCACCCCTGCAGCATGTTTTATTTTCACGTTTTCAGAGAAACTGGTCAGCAGATTTCTTGAAGTTGTTGGGGAGCGCAGGGAAGAGGACTGGAATACTGTTCAAACTGAGACTAACTGGCTTTTAGCCGAGGATTTGCAGTTCACACAGAGAGAACATGGAATCCAAACGCAGTAACTGTGGTTTATGTACGGTATTTGAAGCCCAGGGAAATGTCTGGACAGTACAGAATATACTCAATAAATATGGAACATTCTAACCAAATCTTGAGTCATTGAAATTATCTCATCGGCCTTTCCTCTCAAAGAGAAAGCTGTGTCTCAGCTTACCAAGGCTTTTTTTGCACTTCACAGCAGAGGCGTGTACTCCTCCTGGACTGGATCAACAGAGTTCCCCAGCGCATGCCTGCGGCTCCTGTTCCTGCTGGCACTGCGATGCAGAACCTCCTGCATCATGACAGTGTCACGACATGACACTGGTGAGTGGAGAGAGGCCTGTCGAGGTGGTATGTGAGAGTTATTTTTTTATCTTTTTTTGTGGCACGGCACGATGGCCCATGCATTTCATGACATTTTTTTTCTGGTGAAATTAGAACAACTTTGCAAAAAAAGCTAGCTTAAAGGTCTAAAAAAGTCTCAGTGCCACCCACTGCAGTTAAATATCATGTGAACCCATAGTGGATCGATGGTGATACCCACTGCTGAGCTGTTTTAACGCTCACCCTTTCTCCCCATTTCTGTAGCAGAAGCTGAGGCAGTGAGCAGTGTGTGAGGACCCAGCCCAGCCAGCAGCACAGCACCAAATCCCGGGACCCCGACCTGGCAACTACAGCTCCTACATCGTGCAAGTCAGCCATGCCATAGTGTCTTCTTCAGTGAAGTGAAAAATGCTTGACAGTCTGAGACAGCAGCGCTTGTTCCTCAGCCTGATGGCGTTATGAGGAATATTTACTAAGGTTTTAATGGTGAACACCTAAACTCTGGATCGGAGGGGATTAGAGTAGAATGGACAAGAAAAAAGTGCATTAAACAATCTTTGTTTTAAGATCTCAATAACAACAAATCCATTTTATTTATCTGATTTATTAGAAATGCTCCATTGAGACACAAAGCATTTTTCTAATAAACCTAGAGGTTAGCACTATTGTTTTCAGTACAGCTGACCCTTGGATTTGCTGTAAAACCAGAATCATTAGAAATGCTCCATTGGTTATATTGGAGCATTTCTAATGAATCAGAGGGTCAGCTCTATTGAAATAATGTAAAATATCTAGATTCATGAGAAAAACTCCATTGAAATGCATGGAGCGTTGCTAATAAATCCAGATTTTAGTGGAGCTCAACCCTGAATCCATTAAAACGTTATGAAAAAATAGTTACTGAGCATGCACCTTAAGGACTTTTTTCTGTGTTAATCTCTCATTTATTTTAAAATGCGTTGTAAAAATAGCAAAAGGCATCAGTGAAAATTTGTTATTTAAAGTCTGTCGTTTCCCCTACTTACATACGAGCAGAGAGCCACTGTTGCCACCAGAAGGACCTGGTACCTCATAGCATGTGCTTGGCTCATACTCAAGCACCTTCCAGGAAGGGGGATGCACAGACACAGCACATCACACCCCCCGGGTGCGTGCACAGCTCTGGGTTTACAGCAATCTTGTCTCCCCCACATTAGCCACGTACCAAATGGGAGTGAGTGTTGTGGGAGTTACAGAGCTTCAGGCTGCAACTGTCCAGAGAGGAGCTGTTTTGGAGTCACCATCTCTGGATGTGTTTAAGAAAAGACTGGACATGGCACTTAGTGCCATGGTCTAGTTGCCATGGTGGTGTCAGGGCAATGGTTGGACTCGATGATCCCAGAGGGCTCTTCCAACCTGGTTGATTCTGTTTGTTGAGAGCTCTCAGGTATCTCCATCCCCATCCTTTAGCTGGATATTTAAATGCCAATTGGCTATGGCAGCTGAAGGCAGTTAGTGATCATAAGCACCAGGTTCTTGGGCATTCTCCTCCCACAAGTATGTTGTTCCTGACTTCGCAAAGGGCCAGCTCACCAAGAGTAAGAGAAACGCAGGTATGATGGAGGGCAGGTCAGAAGTGTTTGGCTCGTGTATCCTACAGAAAAAGCTGATATTGAAGTGCCTTATCCTTTACTGAATAATGGATGTAGAAGAGGATCTCTCTACAGCTTCAGGAAGAGGCATCTTAAATAAAAGCCTCGGCACCAGATACAGGTGTGATATACTTAGGGCACACGTCCTGGGATGAGTTGCCAGGTACCTTGAGGGTCCCACAGTTTACTGGTGTAGTTACTGGTGGAAAGGTTATGTATGTTGCCTATACTTAAAGAGAAATCACAGCCTGCCTTCCCCTGCAAGTTAGATGTTTATTCTTAATTTACAATCACAAGGCCAGCAATAGAATGAGATTTTTTTATTACTGCCAAGCTGAATTGGGTTTTTCTACCATTTTTACTGTACAGCACTATTCAAAGCCTGGCAGACTTTCAAGTTTACTTTAAGGCAGATTCAACAGCTGTAATCTTGTAAGAGTGTGTGTCCTAAAGATGAGATGGTTTTGGCTTAATGCAATTTCAGACCTTGCTCTTGCCATACAGCTAAATTACATATCCATGGCAGGTGACGTCTTTAACCAATTTGTCTGTTCAACAGTGTCAGCTTGATAACTCCCTGCCAACTGAGGCCTATGGTAATAAAAATTAGTTATTAACAGTAGCATGTTATGGGCCAGAACATGAAAAAACAAACAAGAAGTCTTTCTAATTTATTGTTTCACAACATAACAAGAAGAAGTAAACACTGGCAAATTTATTTTAAGGGTGTGCATGGGTCAGTCCCTCAGTGCCTTTCTTGGATGGTCAAACCTCTACTCAGAGCAGAGTTGAAGCTAATTTTGTCAATTTTGCAGATGAACTTCTTGCTGTGGCAAGTTTTCATGATGATGACGATGATAATACCCACTTCTCTTTTTTTAAAGCTAATGCTTTATTATTGCACCTCTTATCTTCCAGAATACTACTGCTGAAATGCACCTGCTACAGGCACGGTGCTGCATGTACCAGCCGGGTACAACACCGGGGAAGAGTTCTGAGAAGGGTTTGGATCAGCGACCCTCTGGCAACCCCCTGATCTCAGGTAACACCTCTCAAAAGCTCTGAAAACACGGGCAAAAGGATTGCTTGTATTTATGGGCTCAGCCAATGGCCCCTGAGTGAGTGGCATGGGGTTCAGTGTACCTGCTGCAGTAGGTGAAAGAGCTGGGTTGATCATGGTGGAATTGATTAGACCAGTGGTACGTTAGGCTACTTCTTCCTGGTGTTTATGGTGACTGTCTGAAGAGAGCACCTGGAGGTTTGGCCATGGCTGCTCTGTAATCCTTGGAGCTTTCTAGCCCCGGTCCCAGTTTCAAAGCAATTGGAAGACATTGTAAGAAGCTTCTTTTTAGTTCAAGGGCAAGTCACGTGCCACTGAAAACCAGCAAAGCCGTTTTGGACAAAGGAGGATCTCCTCTATGCTGTGTAACACTGGAACCTCCAATACTGCATATTCATTGTCAAGGGGTCACGGCGGTAGCCACACCAGGGCAGTGGGCACCAGGGCTGTGAAGTCCTGCAGCAGCTTCTCACTTTTGCAGCTTTACAGCCTGCCTTAAATGTATTTCAGAATAGTTTGCTAAAAATTGAGCATAGAAAGACAATCCATTCAGCACACCCCCTTTACAAGGCTGTTCAAGGAACTGGGCTTGTGTGTGTCGTAGCGTTTTATAGCAACGGTCTTTCTATAGGTCCCCACGCTTTCAGCAAGTAACAGAGAAGCCTCAGAGGCAGACTAGGTTCTGTTTATGTTATGAATACACACAGTCAGCGTATCTGCAGCTTCTCAGCTTATGGAGCTGTTCATTTAGCTGCTTTGCACCTGTACACACACACACATATATAAAATGTATATGAAAAGTACATTAATATCATTCTATCTCAACAGATTTAATTCTTAAATGCTACATATACTTGTTTAATCTCTCATTTTAGAAGTAGGAAAGGTTAGATTATAACATCAGGTTAGCTCTCTTTGAAGCAGGTAATAATTAAGTTGATTCACTGTTGCAATTACTGTCAAATCCCCCTTAATTACCACGGATTTTATAGCAGCTTCATTATACGTCTGCTGTAATGCATTGTGGCCCAAAGGAGAAGTGTTGCAGGAAATTCTGCATAGCATGTATAATTCTAACCTGCAGTTAAAGCTTCTAGTGAAAGCCTCTGCACTAAATTTATCTTTTTTTGACATTTTTCCCCCTATTATTTAAAGCAGTTGAACTGAAGTAACACCACTAAAATATACACCTAACTTCATAAGCGAAAATTGATCTCTTCACAGGTATTAGGAATAAAAATGGACAAATTATGAGATTAGCAGTGAGTTATTCTTGGGAAACTGCTCAGCAAAAATGAAGGACACTTCTGGTCTGGTGTCACGGGGGGCAGAAAACTTCTGCCCCCATCCTGCAAATCATATACCCCTGAACAACCTTTCCTCGCTGGAGTAGTCCCACTGCACACAGTTTTTAAGGCAGTAAGAATTTGCCAGATAGGTCTGCTGTACATCAATATTTTCATCCATTGTTCATTTTACATTTTATAAACTGCATTATACAAACATAAGGCACATGTACAACCAATAGCTTTGAAGGTTTTTATTTCACCTGCATATTGAATATGCTGTTACGGTATATTATAAAAATATTTGATGAAAATAGCAATTTGGACAATAGTTAACACCTATTTTATTATCAATCACGCAAGAATTTTTAAAGCAACTCTTCTTTAGAACTGACCTTCCAGCTAACTTTCGTAAAAACGTTGCCTCATGGAACTTCTGCCTTATGGCTCACGTGCCACTGCTTGTTTCCATTGGAAAAATCTTTGCAAATCAGGGTCTGTAAATTGAGCCTGCAACAGTTCAAACCAGATAACTGAATAATGTGTCCCATGGATTCTCTTGTAACGAAGGAATCTACTCCACAGAATATATTAGATGTAGAAAGGGCTTCAGTGTCAGTGACACTATTGGCAGCTGTGTTAACAGTTAAGGAGCTGGCTTTGTACAGCAGTACAGTTATTAAATTTCTCCAGAGACCATGACTCATTAATCAAATATTCATACATCTCTGTAAATACACACTGAACAGAGAATACCCTCAGAGCTGAGCATCCCAGCACAAGTGCTCTTTCATGTGACACTGACAAAATCCTGAGAACATGCGGTCATGTTTTGCATTTCTAATGCTCTATGTACTCTTTAGTACCCCAACTCCTAAAAACAGAACACAAATGATCTTACTGATCGCAAGTGTTGCACAGTCACAATTAAAATTGCTTCACTATTGCTTCATACCATCTTTTTAAAAGTGAAGACAGTGAATCAATTCTTCTGTTCTTTGTTTACCATCAGACAAGTAACTTTTTCCCATACGGATGGAGAAACCCAAGGCCATGCTCGTATTAATACAAGAATTTGTATTAGCATGAAAACAACAAACCACTGGTTGAACTGTGAAGGCCAAAGAACTTCATATATTTGCAAAGACATGAGCTGGTTGTATTTAACAACTACTGCATTTTGGGTTTCCACACTGCCATAAGCCAGCACATCTTCTCACCTGCCCCAGGGGAAGCACAAGCACCTCTGAACTGAAGTTCTGACCTCGGTCACGCTGAGATCACGGTTCGGAGCTGAAGCATCTCTCTGTGATCAGCTGAAGCTCTTTGTAACCCTTTGAAAAAATTCAGTTTTCTCTTTGAACTCCCCATCCTAATGCATTCAGATCTAGGTTTTGACGTTACGAGTTCTGATTTATACTTCTGATTCAGGCTCTCTGCGGGTTGGAGTAGTCAGATGCCTTTATATAGGGTTATTTGTAAATGGGGATTATCATATTGCTGAAGTAGATTTTTAAAACTCTCTACTATTGTGCTCTGCTGAACTCAAGGGACCAAGGGAATGGAAGGGAATGACCTGGCTCTTCAAGTCCAGCTCCTGAAAGTGTGGCCAGCACAAAATCCCACGTGACCTTGATAAGAGAAGGGAGATTTACAGATAAATCCTGGGAAGAGGTGAGTCTCAGATTGTATTCCTTTATAGTTTTTAGAGGCTAGGACATAGAATTCACCCCTGGAACCAATCCCTAACTGCAGGTTTTGAAGGGAAATTTGTAAACTTGCATAATATCCTTACATTCTGTAAGTCAGTTGCAAATGGCCCAGTTTAAGGATTGAACTCTGATCAGAAAATACTTCCTTTTTTAGTTCCCTTTCTAATAAATATACTCTAGCTTAAGCACCTCCACAGTTCCTACCACATGAATTTCAGTGCATTTTAATTTTCTTTAACAAGGCTTGACATTTACATTTTAAAAAAGAAAATCCTCTCCTATATTTAATTAGGGCACTGATTGAGACGGGATGGCAATAACCTCCTTCTTCTGTGTAAGACAAAACCCGTGCCAACAAAGCAGTCGTGGGCATCTGCTGTGTGCCATGCAGAAAACAGCATGAGGCTGCAACTGCAACCCCCCTTGTCCAGCTAAGTACAGGGCCCCAGTCCTGCGCACCCTACAAGCGATCCCACTACCCTGCGTGACCTTATTCACTGACCCAGCAAGCTGCTGGATGTGGATAAATACCTAAAACATTGACTTTAATAACGTTCCCTTGGGGAACAGGATTCACTGGCAGGATCAGAGTGTAGGAAAGGAGGAGGTGGAAAATAAGAATAACGTGTGAATGCTGAGTGAAGAGCCCACAAAGCCTTGGTTTTAACACATGCCTAAACACCCACTAGAGCTAGGCGAAAACAGCAAACATTTATTTGCACATCTTCTAGCATAAATAAAACCCTGCTGATTTGCTTTGATGGCATTTACGACCACATTTATTCATAAACATTAGAGTGAGCAATTTTTTATTTGCAGGAGCGTTCATAGAAAACAAAAGCGTCGTGAAGTCTGGTGTGAATAAATACCAGAGAGCTCTCACACGAGAAGGGCTTCTGCAGTCATTAAGTAAAGCTCTTTTTACTATTCACACCGTGGATTCAAACGATTACAGCTGCCCGTGAACTGCTTACAAACAGGGAAGGGAACTGTTTATAAAGCTCAGTTCATCCAATTAGCCAACAGAAACCATCTCATGAAGATACCCAATCTCAGGGCCAAACGATGGTTACGCAGGGCTCAATCCTGACTCCCTCCAACGCCTCTTTATGCCTTCCTGTCAATGTAAATAAGTTACCAGCATTGTAAGACCCCTTTACATAATGTAGGCATGGCCTAGCCAAGGTGGTGGGAGGCTGTAGCACCTTCATGCTGCCAGAAAGCCTCTATAGGAGCGTTAGGCTGAAATACTGCTGGGTGTTGTACCTGACTGTGCTCCACAGCCTTCTGCGCAGGGCTAGGGAAATGTGCCCCACACACTGGGAAGGAGAAATGCACCCATACTCCCATAGTAACCAACTGCAGGGTGGTAAAGGACTGTAACGTGACCTGGTATATTCTACCCTCTCGGAGGATCCCGGTAGCACAAGAAGGGCTGGTGCTCCAGCCTCCCCAAAAAGCCGTATCACCTTGGATGAAAATGTTTCATAAACAGAATGTGAGGTGGGCTGGCTTTCAAATATGCTGTTTGTGTTCATTTGTGGCATTATTGACCTTTCATAACTCACTGACAGTTGCTTTTCATTCCGTCATTCCAGTTAAGAGCTTGTCAATAACTCCAGAAATAAATCAGATCTCCAGAGTGATTCCACTTCCTTACTGTAATCAATGGCAAACAGGAGATGCCTTCCCTGCCTCCCCGAATACCCTGCTGCGTCCTTCTGGCTGCATCGTGCCTAACTGAACTGCTTACCAATGCTTCTGGGTTCAGAGGGGTAAGTTAAAGACTTTCCTTAAAGTAAAAAATTTGTAAGCCAAGGGCAAGGGCAAAACCCAAGACTGGGGCCTGTTGTTGCCTCTCTAGCACAGCCGGGCGGTGGCAGATTCTGCTTGTGGCCACTGCCCAGCCAGGCAGTGCTCAGGGGAGGAGCAGGAGTCCTTCTTTCACATCCACACTCCCTATTTTCCAACTGCATTTTCGTGCCGATTGCAGATAAATGAACCTGTTGTTTAAGTGGCAGTTAATGTACATAGAGCAATGACTTGTTTGCTGTTACTGCAAGGAGCATCTCACCATGCTAAATGTCAACCAGGTGTATTACCACATTGTTTTAAAAGTGCAAGGTCATGTGGACTCCTCTGGGAGCCAGTGGAGTCACCACGAACAGATCCAGACTCACACCATCTTGCCTTGTACAGGAACTGGGGAAGAGCAGGTTTTGTTCAGAACATGAGGCCAGTGTTGGCTTTGAAAAATCAGGCGAGGAGATGCGTGGTGTCACCTCCACAGCAGTTGCCACCGCACCTGTAAGGAAATACAGCATCTGCTTTTATGTAGTTATAACTGTTGCCTGCTCGTGTTCTTGTTGTTTAGGGGTGTCTCATTAATACCGTGGGGAAAACGCAACTGCCAAGGGAGAGGTGCTTGGGGGACTCCCACCTAGCTGTTCTCCCAGGAGCAGAGCTGCTTGGAGACCTTCAGTAACAAACAAGGGCAGCATCAGTTTTACAGCTCTGCTGAAGCACAGGGGACTGGCGAGAGGGAAAACAGGTCTTCAAGGAAAGCCATCACAAACAAGCAATTCTGCTGGTAGCCACAGATGGGCACTAACTTAGTAACGGTCTTGAATATCTTTCTGTTTCTAGGCCTTCTGGAAGCTGGTCTACAATCCTCCAGGCTCTCTTTCTCTCTGAGGTCAGTTGTCCCCTCTCCTAAATGGCCGCTTTAGAAATTTCCATTTCAGGAGTCATTATGGGGCAAAACCAGCCTTCCAGCCTCATCTTTCCCGAGAGCCATCCCCGAAGGTCTGCTGGCTTCTTCCCTGTGGAGTTAAACCAGGGTTTCTCCACCAGTCTCCAGCCCAGTCTAAGACTTCAGGTTGGAAAGTTGTCAGAAATCAGCCGCTGCCTTTCATGATTGCCTGCAGGGAAGGTGGGTACTGGCCAAAGGCGTTTTTAAAGGTCGTGAGTTTGGCTTGAGATGCCAGTGGCTGCAGAGCCACAGGGAAAGGGATGTGGTGGCTGGTGGGTTTTTCCCATGGAGGAGCTGCACAGCCAGGTCACAGGGAGAGGCCCTTCACCTTACACCAGAAGGGCTGCCCGAGCTCCCAGTCCCAGCTACAGCGCTGCTTGGGGAGGGACCAACACTTTCACCATCAGCTCTGAGGGTGATGGGCTTTTGGTCCCTGGTCAGGTAGAGGCAGGTCAAAGAGGACCCTGAGGTCTCACATCAGTTTGAAAAGTGAGGCCAAGATCTTTACTAGAAGGGGAAGGCAGAGTCCCAGCTAATCGAGAGTCCCGAGGTTGTGTCAAGCTAATATTAGGTATTACATGCACACAAAGAAATGTTCCTTCTAAGGAAAAATGAAATGGCAGAAAAGAAAAAATAAAAGGTTATTAGGTGATTAAAAGCTCAGAGTTTGAAAAGAGCTACTATTGGCCACCTTCTGTGGTACGTGCAGTCTGGTTCCATCAGGCAAGTGAGTAATCAGCCAGTGATTTGTGGAAGTCCTTTAAGAAAATAGGCCACTGCTGGGTGTGTGAGTAACTAATGCTCATTCGGTTTGTGTTTGAAGGCAGCAGCAGCAACAGTGATGACACAAATTAATTGCACAGTTTTCAGGAGCTAATGCAGATGAGGTAAAGAGAATTACTATGCGATTAACATAGTTTCCAATTAAAGTCCCCTGTAGTTACCAAAAAACATTAATTTCTACTAACTTGGTCATTTAACTTGTGTCACCACTGTACATGAGTGCACCAGGGCAACGTATGGGCTTGTCTGTGCTTAAGCCTTGTATGAAAAACATGAAAAAAAGAATCTGAAAATGGCCATTAGTTTTTAACAACTATTTGTGGCAGACTTCAAATAAAACACCACTGTGGTAAACCAAAGGACTTGCTAACAGATTAAAGGACCAAAACCCAGCTGCTGTTCCAGCACTGAAGTCTTTCTTGCCCTTAGTCAAAAAGGGAAAAAAAAAATCCACCATTGAAATACACTCAGCAAAGGTGTTTCAACCATTAACTTTCTTTATCAACAAGTTGCAAAAAGACTGAGACGAAAACTATCTCACCCTTCCAGAGAAGTTTGCTGTTGGGATGGCAGCACTAGAGTTTTCTTTTTAACACTTATGTACTATACCTCTTATATTTCCATTTGAGCATTTCTGTTACAAGGATCACAGAATCACAGAATCAATCAGGTTGGAAGAGCCCTCTGGGATCATCGAGTCCAACCATTGCCCTCACACCACCATGGCAACTAGACCAGGGCACTAAGTGCCATGTCCAGGCTTTTCTTAAACACATCCAGAGATGGTGACTCCACCACCTCCCTGGGCAGCCCCTTCCAATGGCTAATGACCCTTGCTGAGAAGAAATGCTTCCTAATGTCCAACCTGAACCTCCCCTGGCCAAGCTTGAGGCTGTGTCCTCTTGTCCTATTGCTAGTTGCCTGGGAGAAGAGGCCGACTCCCACTCCACTACAACCTCCCTTCAGGTAGTTGTAGACTTCAATAAGGTCACCTCTGAGCCTCCTCTTCTCCAGGCTGTCACCCTGCCTGTCCCAAACTGTCAGTGTACTTGGCGAGCAGCATGGGAAGAGCCATTCCTCTGACGCCTTCCCAATGGCCAGGCTTGTTCCCAGTAACAACAGGAAGGCTGAAGACTGCAGTGGGGTAGGATGGATAGTCTTTCAAAAGAGATGTGCGTCTTTGTTTCTATGACTTGAGACATACATTAGTGTTGTACAGTAACTTTCATTTAAAAAAATAAAAACACCACATAATCAGGAAAATAGTCCACTGTACAACTATATATTTTTCTTAGTTTCACGTAACTCAGCATCACTTTCAACTTCATCACAAATATTGCGGACTCGTGTGCATTAAAGCCTCTGAAGCTTATTACGTTTTGTTATTAACTACAACAACAGAAGCTGTAAATGGAAAAGACGTTATTGATTCAGTTTTTTTTCAAAAGCAAAGTACAACTTCACGTCTAATTTCCTGTCCCCTGTTACCCAAAGGAACCACTCAACGGTTTTGCATTATTTCTGCTAAAGCTGCATTAACTTGTGCTTCACTAAACAGGCATCTTCTCTTTTCTAGCTCTCACTGACATTCACAATTCTCCTCATTTTGACATCTAAATTCCATAAATATGTTGTTTACTCCCTCTTCTGGGCTATTAATGAAAAATATTAAATAAGATCAAGCCAAACATCCTCACATACATGCAGCATCTAGAAGTAATATTATGCCAATTATTAGTAGGAATCAGCAGTGCAGAGGTTACTAATTTAGACAAATGATGTGTGGGGTTTTTTTTTCCTGAAAACAAGTGAACACAATCTCATTCTGACTTTTCGGCATATTAATTAACACATGCAAGTGCACACTCCGGCCCTGACACGTATCCATACTTGATCTAGTTCTGCCTGCAATCTATTAGTCACTTCTTCCTCATAAAAGGAAAAAAAGGTGCTTTAATGAATACACGTGATGCTTATTATTTGGATCGGCAACATTTGTGCCTTCTGTGCCTGAACGGCACTTAGAATAGGTTAACATTTGGTTTACAACACAACAATAAAATCTGCCTTTATTGCAAATAAACATAGTATTCACACCTTACAATATTGTTTTAGATGCAGGATTATATTCACTCTTAGAGGATCTAATAGTAATATAAAAGGCACATGCATTTAATGTTTTCACACCTTTTTTATTTCCCAAGCAGCGTTAATACGTATTTTAAATACTGCATTTACTTTGTTAAAACATGAAACTATTTATGTACATTTGTTTGCAATCTGAGAACACACACCATCAAGTCATCATTTGTACAGTAATAACATGTATCAAAAAAAAAAAATCACAGCCCAGAATTTTGGACATCCACTCCTCCCTTTGCTTTGATTTAAAAGCTGCACTACCAGGAGAGAAGCCTCAACATTATAGTAGTTGAAACAGGAAACAAACACTGCTCTCTTCTAATAATTGTCTTAAGCTGCTTTGATTGGTTGCAGTTAATATTAATAGTATAACCTTTAAAAATTGTGGGGAAAGGTAATACTTTATCTTCACTCCTCATATTACGGCTCCAAAGCAAGCTTAATGAGAAACCATTATAAAATCATACTGCTAAATAGTATCTTAACTCACAATTCAGCCTATATAATTATATCAGTATTGCAACTGACAATTACTGCTGATATATCAAACTCACCTTTCTCACACTGTGCTGCTCAGGGTGGGTGTCACAGGTACAGCACTCACTATTATTTGGGCTTACGTAGCAAGACAGACGAGTTCTACCCTCACTGCACAAATAGAGAACTCAAATTTTGCTTACAAACAGAAATATTATGGTCTCAAAACCTATGGATATGCATCCATAACAGAAACCCCACATGTATCTGGCCGCCTCTGCTCCAGATTTGTCCTGGACTAACACATGAGGGTCACAAGTTGGGCTTTAGGGACTCGCCAAGCTTTCCAAGAGGGCAAGACCAGGACGTAGGCAATTTCAGCGTACCTGGCTCCAAACAACGCCTTCTGTATTCACCAGCACAACGTAACATTAAACTCAACCAACAAGTAGAGAACAAAAATAATTAGTAACTACATTTATAAATGACATTTCAAAGACTATTAACATATAAAACATTATCGTCTTTACGAAAATAGACCGATTTCAGCACAGCTTGCCTTTTTGGGGGAGGATGACACATACATTTTTTATTTTTTAAAAAGCAAGTGTTCTCCTGGACAGCTGCCAATAATCTTGTGTAAAACGTCCTTAAAGCAAGACAAACTCCTCTGTACTAAATCTTTTTAATCTTTTCTTTTCATCCTCAGAGAAAAGGTCATGTTCTTCATGGAGTGGACTGGAAGCAAAGTCATAGTCTCTAGAATGACCCTTTACAAAAGTAAACACAGGATATTTCTCCTTAGATGAAGACTGCAGCATCTACAATGTAAAACACATACCAGATAAAACGTTAACTGGAACAGAAGAAATACAGTAAGTAGTGATATTTATCTGATGGTGACTGCAAAGTAAAAAATGCATTTTTAATTTTTATTATCATCATATTAAAACAAAAGCACAGTACAAGTTAAACATCCCCTTCTCCCATTAAACATTTACTTCCATTTCTTCTTCAGGTAGCTGCTAATTTTATGCCTAACCCTGCATCTTGTTCCACACAGATCACCTCTATGTGCTGTTTCAGTGCAGCTGGAGCTCTTGTAGGAAGATAAAAAATTCTGCAGAATAGTTGATGGCCATAACGCTTTCCTCAAGCACAGGTATGAATTCTGTGGCAACTAAGCATCTCAGGGAGATATTGTTATTGTAGAATCAGCATGTAGAATAATAAATGTTTTTATTAAAAGTTTAAACACATACACCTATGTAAATAAGCCAATCAAGAGCACATGGCTAAGAACAGATTGATGACGGTAACAGACTGTGGTGACTAGGGTGCCAAAAATCTCCATTTATAAATAAGAAAACTGAGCATGTAGAAAGCGGTTGGTGGGGAATGAAAAATACTAAGGAAGGAGAGGAAGAGTAACAAATGAGCATTAGGGAAAAAAAGTTTGTAAGACGTACAAATGCTTTGTTTCTTGAGCAGACTAGATAATTGGATCCAAACCTTTTCATCTCTAGGGGCTGAACACAAGCTGGCTGAGCAGGAACAGGAATTGATAGCCATGTGAAGGCTGTTTGCTGGTCTGTGGACGGGTGGACTTAGGCCAGCTCCTACTTGCAAGTTTGCAACAGAAAACTCACCCGACTACTGCATCTTGGGGAATGCACGGTGAGCAACCAGCCAACGCACCTTTAAAGATGGTCCCTCCAAGACAGGACAGAAACACACCTGCAGTCCCACTGCCGTTGTCTGTGTTCAACTCTCCCTGAAACTTCCTTCCCTACAGGTACATGTAACACCTCTCTCTGTGTGCTGAGGGAGGTGATGAAACACTAACTACAGGACACGAGCTGGACAGACAAATGCCTACACAAGAGTCGAGCTGAACTTGGTTAAGATTAGTGCAATTATTATCAACCTGCCTTTCACTCAGTGATTACAGGTAACTGGAAACTAAAGAACCTGCAAGTTCTTTAGATACCGCTGTGATGATTTCTACAGAGAAGTTTATTGATAAACATCAATATTTTTTAGCATTTCGGTGTTAGACTGCCACTGTTGTCACTGCAATAATTAATTCTTTGTGCTGAACCACGTCCAAGTTCAGCACTCATCCAGTCCAGTTCTTCAGAGAACTTTTAATTTCTGCTAAGAAGCTGGGCCACAAACAGGCAGATGCAGTTGTAGCCCAAGGGGATTATTTATTGGCCGTCATGGGTTTTGATAGGGAAACAATTCCCTGCATTAACAGAAAGACAAGCCTGGTACCAGTTAAGTAACAATGTAAAGTAGCAGCAGAGGCTGCGGCCAGGAAAAGGCAAAGCCATTTCAGGTGCTATGCAAGGCCAGAGCTTCTTTCTAACCTCTTGGATCTGCCACATGGTGTTGAGAAGCCGGACAGAAACTGCCGTGCCTGCTCGGTACGTGTGCTGGAAGCGCAAGACCTAAGTTGGTAAATCCAGCCTTCTCAAGTCTAGATGTGTTTCCAGGTCTCCTTAATCCATCAGCTATTTAATTCTCAATATTATTAAACTACTTAACAATAGCTGCCTAACTAGCAAGTACAGCAAGAAAGGGTAACTTGAATGTGATTTGGATGGAGTTTCACCAGTTGCTCCATTCGGGCCTTTGACTTCAATGCCCTAATTTCTCTGTCACCGAACATACGGCTCATAAGGTTTATTCTCAAATAATAAAAGCTAAATCTTTCCTCCCACCTCTTATTGCCCACAACAGCAGCGAGGGCCTGAATTTTTTAGTCTAGCCTACACAGGGCACACTGGGAGTATACTGTGCTTTATAGTTCAAGAGTTATCGCACTCAAATTGCAAACAAAGGGAAAAATAATGGAAGAGCAGGAAAAAACAAAGGATGTGAAGGAAGGATTGAAAGATCATAGAATGTTTCTCACATTGTACTTGTATCCAAACTTTTCTCTCCTTTCAAACTTACTGTGCCTGAAACATATTTATATAAAATAATGTCACTAATACTAAAGAACTTCTGTCTAAAATACCAGGATAACAGGCCCAAGACTTAGATCAGCCATGAGTATTTTCACAATATATGTTCGGAAAAAGAAATGTACTTAATCCCAAACTTGAAAGAAAAGAAAGAAGGAAAAAAGAGAAAGAGAACTTCCAAGAAAACTGATTTTGTAATTAGATTTTTTTTTTTACCATGTTATTACACTCTTTCTCATACATGATAGAACAGGAAAACATGGAAGAAGAATAGAAACTTCACTATTTAAACTTTCCATATATCTGTTGCTTAGGAACTTCTATTTCTTCAGATCTGTTTTCTACCTCTCTGTGTAAGAATCAGAAACGACTTCAGATCAATCAATATCTACTGAAGAACATATACAGTATTAAGTTTAAAAATGCTTTTTTGGCTATAATACTAATACCACTTAACAGGACATTCAAAATGCTGTACAAACGTTAATTCTTTGCGCTGTTGTGATAACTACACTGTTAGAATATTAATATTGTGACCACCTTCTGCTGCCACTGCATCCTTTCATAGGCTATTTGGTAAAATCACAACACACAGGTATTTGCTACCACGTCGAATACAACATATTAATAATGCTGCATTTCATACACTCACATGCTGTAATAATCAAGGGGAAAAAAGTCAGTTACATTTGAACTTAAATGAACCTATACCAGTGTTTTTAAAGTGGAAGGACACGATCAGACAGATTTGCTGGGTGATACCTGCTCTGTAGACTTCAAAACCTTGTTCCCAAATCACACACACAGCTTTACACAGAAATGCCACCTGAGAAAGCACTTACGCTAACAAGAGAAAATACACAATTTTGGCTTGATCAAATACTTCCATTTAAGAAAAAAACAAAATCCCTCCCGAGGGCCTGACTGCCCGCTCACCACCCCCTGGGGCAGGGGCCAGGGCTGGCTGTGGAAATATTCCCACTTCACGAGTGCCACCTCGTGGGCCCGCCCCGGCCCCGCTCCATCGCCTGCTCCACGGGAGACGCCCCTCCCAACGCAACCCTGCTTCTCCCGGGTTTTACGTATTGGTTCAATGGGATGAAATGAAAAAAACCCTAGATTGCTCATGATTACAAAAGCAGCAAGAAATATCAAGAGAAGAACGATGCCTGGAAGAGCGAAGCCGACTGTCTCCCCTTATCCGTACACTGTTCTGGCTGAGGAATCGACTCGGTAACTCCGACACCCACCTTCGTGATTTCTTCAGAAGCCTTCTCAAAGTCCTGCACAGTCCTACAATAAAATCCTATCGTGCAGCTCGGGTCCATTTTTTTGAATGACATCTTTTTGGGAGAAGGACAGTGGAATGACTGCAAGTTTCAAGATTAAAAAACATGAAATACGTAGTTAAGGCTGAGAATGGTACAGATCAATGCACCTACTTTTTTTTCCACCAACAGCTCTAACATACAATCCCCTGGATCACTTGAATTAAAACCCAGCACATGCTTTTGAAGTTATTTCTTCCACCCCCCCCCAAAACGTTCAAGTAATTCCACTCTTCTCCACACGTATAAAACCTCCTGCTGTTTACCCTGCGTTCACCAAACTTGCACACACCACCGTGTTAGTTTGAAATCTGCCAAAGCTCTGCCGCTCCGAGCGGTACTTTATGAATATTCCCAAGGCAGAGGAGGGGAATGCTTTTCTGCAAATTGAATTTGTAACAGCTTTTGCACTATCCTACAATTACCGCTTTCCTACCACCGCCCATTGCCCCTTTCCCTCCTCCAGCCTCTATAAAAGAGACATAATGGAATAAACCAACCTCATGCATTTTCCTTTAGTAAATGAAATGGGTTAAAACACCCACAAAAGCCACAAAAGCAAAACCATATTACAATAATCCACAAGTAGGAAAAAAACCAAACAACACACCCTGCTTTATAAATGTGGGTTTTTTTCCCTAACCTGAAATCTCTTTTCATGACAGATGATGCTCGGGCAGTGCTGTGAACTGCTACTATCAGCAGCCATGCTATAAGGAAAAACAAACAACTACAGAAAAGCCTTCCCCACACTCCTCATTCACAGCCCATGAGAGAAAAGGTATGTATATGCTATTTACCCTGATTATGTGTTGATTTACTACAGGAACTGTAGCTTTGGTGAAGCTCATTGTCTAATAACTGAAATTATTTCGTCACCACTGACTGTCTCTCAAAGGTAGTCCTCTTTATTCTGCTTCTAACATACAGGACTACCCTGTCATCCTACCTCTATTAAATCACGAGCAATCCTGCTACAGCACCACGTCTGCACCACACTGCAACGGAGACACCACTGCACGAAAACGCAGATGCGGTTTTTCATGAACTTCCCCCAGTGATCAATATTCTCCAGTGAACATTCTGTGCTATTTCCCTTCACATTTACATCTAAGCTGTGCACAGCCCACAGCTCTGCCGGCACAGGACCAGGACAGCTCAGTAACACAACAGTAACACCAGGACAGAGCAACACGGGAGATCTCTTACCCACACCGGTGTGTTTCCTCTACAGAGGGTAACTCACAACTGCTACAATCTAATTTGACTATAGCAACAGCATCCCCTGAGAGCTAACATCAAGCAGTCTGTATATTAGAAACCCATTTTATCTTTTTTTTTTAATTTTTTTTTTTTACCAGTCAGAAAAGTCAATCTACAGAAGACGACAGCGCTAATTACCTAATCTGAGAGTATCTGTCAGTGTAATAGTTTTACATATTAAAGTATATTGTTCTTTACTTGTGATTATAAACCTAAGAGAGGTATTTCTGTTAAAGCTGCTAAAAAAATATAAGCAAAGATGAGAAGTACTATTTCTACAAGACTGATTTCAGTCACTGCTTTTTCTCCTAATTATGTTCAAATCTTATATGCAGAAATTGTACGTTGAATATTCATTCCTGAGTCATCAAGTACATAAATTGAACCCTGCCTTGCATATCACATTGCAGCAACAACGTTGTAACTCCAGTCGTGCTGTGCTGGTCAGGGCAGTAGAACGCTACACAAATCACTCCACAACAAAGAGAAGTGGGTAGGCATGGGGATTTTTTTCCCCACTCCTCCAAACAAATGGATTCTGGAAGCCAATAGAGAGTGGATTGATTTCCAACCTATTCTGGACAATTTGTCAATTTTGAAAATACTCCCTACAGATAAATCTAACAAGCAACTATCCACACTAAGAAAGCAATTTCTGTTTACTTTTGACATTTCTGGACAAAGATATAATACTATTAAATGCACTAAGCATTAAATTGCAATATATTTTCCGTCTGCAGAAAAGCATTAGGATGTGATCAAGCCAAGCTAGCAGCTTGCATACTTTCAAAATACATTTTAAAACCTTATTATTATTTGGAAATTCATGTTAATGCCAGCCTGCAGCATCTGGAGGATTAGTCATGGGAACAGAAACCAAAAAGATGTGTATTTTTTGTAGTTTGGTCACTGAGCTATAGTGTGACCTTAAGGAAGTCACTTCAGCTCTGCATCTCTGTGCCCTTCCCACCTTTTGTCTGTCTTACCCAATTAAACTGTAAAATCTTCAGAGAAGGCACTGTATTTTACTACAGTTATTAGCATAAAGCAGCAAGGATCTTGGTTATAATCTCTGGCTGCTGCCACAATAGGAATAGGTAGAGCTGGAACTCACCAACTCTTCTTCCAAATACCTCAGCAGGGTAAATCCAAAGGTGTCTCTAAAAATAATGAGAGTTTCTGTCTACGATATTTTTTGATAAGTTTTGCTGCTATGTTCTTTTTTTTTTTAATTCAGAACCCTCTCATTTTCTAGATAATCTTATACTTCTATATTATGTGTCACGCTAATTAAAGCACCCTGTTAAGCATAAATATTGAAAAATATGTAGTGTTTGCTTGAAGTCAGCCCTAGGATTTAACATTAGTCCTTTGATATATATAAGCACTTTTCCTAAATACTATTTGATGGTATTTTGATTAAGGTATTGTGATCAATGTATGTTAACAGATCTTTCTTTTAATGATAACAATAGATAGGACCATTGCAGCTCACTGTTCTCAGTTTAAGTTAACTCTTAGCTGCTGTACAAAACAGAAGCCATGAAGATACAGAACTTCGTTACACACCCTTTGACTTGGAATGTTAAGAGTAAAGAGTCAATTTAAGATCACCTACTCAGTCCTCAGGTGTGAGTTTGAGAGTTGCATATGACTCACTTCCACTGTTTATAGGACTTTACTGCAAAACTTTAAAAATTCCCCATTAAGTAACTATCATTTCAGGGGTGGTGGAGATAAATACATATTCCTCTTCCTTATTTACATGCAATATGTTTTTTCCAAAGCTGTGTTTCCACATTTAGGAGTACTTAACTTCACAGAACACAGTGGCGTGAGGAACCACTACTAATAACCAACTCTGTTCTAGAGCAGCCGATGCTGTCCTAAGCAGTGGATGCACCCAGAGAGTGTTTCTACACTGAATGAAGAGTTGCTCCGAGGAGGCTGGAAGTTCATGTGGCAGGTGGACACAAGATCAAGAAGGAGAGTTTGTATGGATGGCACTGAGTACCTCTACTGTGAGTACTGTGGCCACTGAACACTTCTACAACTGATAATGTTTTCCCATGGTACTTGTAAATCGAGTTCTTTAATAACCTCTATTTATTTTCAATGCAAGTTATTTGGCAAGAGGTTAAAGAAAAGGAAAAACACTATTATAAAAAAAAAAATCATGCTTGTTAAGACCTAGGCATAGCCTGAAAAGATGCATTCACTACATCTAGATGCACCCAGAAAGTCATGGCCTAGAAAGGGGTGGAGGGGAAAGAAAGAACAAATGCAGCATGTACATTTCAGCCCTGTCAGTTTCTTGGAAACTGCTTCCATAAAAATAGCTTGATTAAAAATAATAATAAAACTCGTTAAAAAGAAACAGTTCAGGAGACTTGAGTAAAATTCATCTAGTCAACCACAAACCTCACTGACAAGCCGCAAAAATGTCCACTTGTGTGAAGCTATAAAAGTGACCTGCAAAGTTGGTAGGAGCAGAAGTTACCTTTAAAATGATAACCACCTACTCCAGTATAGAAATCTCACGCATTCCTGGATAAAGAAGCAGCAGGTAAACCTATAGGAACTCTGATTCCAAACTGACAACAGGCTCCTACTATTGAATACTACAGTAATTCCCTCCATGATGTTGACTGCAAGTTGAATTTAAAATAAAATAAAAAATTACCAAAAAGACAAACTAACAAAACCAAATCCAAATAACTCAGGTTTAAGATCTCCAAATATTCTCTATTTTCTTCGATGGAAAGTTACTTAAATGAAGTGATCATCAGTTTTTGAGGCTTTCTGATCATTAAAAAGAAACAAACAAAGATTAATGGAGTAAAAATTAAAACCTCATATTGAGTTTTTAACCTCTGGTCATTTTTGTTGATTATGGGCCTATAAAGAAGGGCAGAACTTGGATAAATAACATGTAACTGTAAACCCATAAAGATGCAGCTAGCCAGAACATCTCTAAATAATTAGTGTTTGATTCATATGGGAAGAAAACAGTGCCAGGTCTATATCCATACTACCTCAAGAGGGAAATCCTTTATGCTGACATCTACAAAAGATTGGCAGTAATGAGGATCCATGTAAATCAAACTGTCATCTACAAGGACAAAACAGAAGACAAGTAATTCAAAAAACACCTTATTATTACACTGCTTACAATCCAATTTCTATGCAGAACAGCTGAAAAAAAAAAGCCAGCAAGTAACTGCTTGCCAGGCTGATATTCATTGACTGAAGCATAGGTTTTTGCAGGACAGATTAACTTTTGCATAATCAAATATGCTTGTATAAGCAGAATTTTTATAAAGTGATGAGACTGTCATTTAATTTTTGGTGATAAAATTACTTTTACAAACACACAATTATATTCTGGAGTTTGCATATGAAAAATGTATTGTGCTACTTCATCCTGACAGGAAGAATATATTGCTTGTCATTTCAGCATCAACTAACACCACTTAAACTAGTAAAAAGTAAATACATAAATAAGAACTGCCAGATAGGAACAGCAAAGGCTCCTGAAGTTTGGTGAAACAGATAAATTATGCCTTGTTTATGCAACAACGGAAATTAAATGTACATTTTACAGAATCCAATTACTATATGGGGTAAATGACAAATGACTGGACTTGGGTAGATATGATGAATTAATAAGGTACTCATTTTGCTATTTTAATCATGCTATTTCCCACTGGTTCGATATTAACTTCCTAACTCTTAAAGAAAAATATTGAAGAGACGTAACATATTAAAACACCAACCTTGAAATCCAGCAAAGTAATACGACTGCTTGGGTTTGCCACCAATAATACCAACACAATACTCAAGGCTTAGAACTCCCTATAAGCAGAACATCAAATAATTAGGACAGTGTTAAACAGAACAAGTATTAAACTGAATTAAAATCTTTGCTCTTTCTTTACTGTTTTTAGGCAAATAACTTTTTTTTTTTTTTAAAGACTGGCTTAATGATTTTCTGGGGCTTGACTCAGTTTTTAGAAGCTTACAACTGATCAAAGTGAAAACATACCACCAGATATTCCAGAGAAAGTCCTCCCTTTTCATGGGATGCCCATACAGTGAGAGAATTGGCAGTGTCATTTTCAGGGAGGAGACAAAACATAATGTCATACAAGTTGAGCACAGGTTGCTTAGTCAAAAGACACAAAAGTATTCAGATTTACTGAGTTCACATACATTTACATTCTGTGGCCCTGGGGCCTCTCTTCTTTTTGCCTTCAAATGCAGAAGTCTGTCTAGAGTATGAACTTTTACACCATAGGGAGAAATGCCAGTTGAAGCAAAAGTAATTACAAGATACAGCTCTAAAAACAGCAGCCCAAAACATGGGAGGAGAGAGAGACACACAACAGACAAGCCCCATAAATCTTACTGGAGTTTGACTGTGAGGGTAATCAGAGCCATCAGGATGTAGCAACTTTGAGAGAGACATTGCAAATACACCGAAGGGCATTTAAAGAGGGACGTGGGGTGAAATACAGGGATCTTGTCAGTCTGGAGGTGTAAAGGAAGAAATATACTCCTCCAGCCACTGCAAAGCTGGAGCCACCAAGGACAGGCAGACTTGGGTTATCAACCACACCAGTGCTGCCAGTGTATTTCTGCTCATTCAGGTTGTGAAGAGCTGGGTTCTGTAATCCACGTGTCTGTGTTAGCACACAGACCTAGCAGACTTACCACTACATAACAAAATGTTGATTTTATGGATATACCTTCTAGTGCCAGGGAGAAGGATTTACCTGTATACACACAATTTTGCCAAGGTAAGAACATTTCAGTAGCATAATTCACTGAAATGCCTCCATCACCCACAAGCTCTGGGTGCAGTCAGACAATGGACACCAAAGAAAGCAACTGTGTTCATTTCTCTATTAAAAGAAGCACCTGGCAAAGGAATGGAAGAAGGCAAGGAGGACTTTCCTCCTTCTCTCCCTTCTTGCTTTCACGAGGTTCTGTTTCTTAACAGGGCTCATTAAGATTTTTGTGAGTATTCAGTCTTGGCTTACCGTGGTTCTCCATTAGTTACCCACCAGCTCCAGTGGGAGCTGAATTTTGCCAACATTGAGCACTTCAGAAAGCTGAGCCCAACTGTGCTAATGCAACTGAAGTCCAAGACCATTAAATACTCCGAAAACTGAACAGCCTTTAAACAGCCATAAATCACAGTGGTTTTCTTGTGGCACTAGACAAGTGCTGGGTCCAAAAATTTGGACGCTGGCCCAAACTGAGACAGCAATCCAGAAGACTATCAGCTGAGCTAGGCTGAAATCTCCATCAGCTGGCAGTCATATCTATATCCTCTCATCTGAGAGATCAACCATTAAAAGTATAACCATTACATTATCGTTGTATAAGTAGGGAAAATTTCTCTCAACAAAATGATTGATATTTCACATATTAATAAGACCAAAGCTTCTCATTGAGATAAGATTTTCTCTGCTTAGACAACGTTAAAGTAATGTAACATAACAAAAACTGCTGTACCCCTAACCTGACATGCTAACAGTCAGCTTTGGCATGTTTTATGCAGGTTAAGAGAAAATGCTGCTTATTTAAACTCTGAATAAGAAGGCTTTTTTAGAAAATGCTCCTCGATGGCTGAGCATTACAGAACTTTTAGGCAGGTCAGAGGCAAAGGCTGAAACAGCCAAGGAGGACAGATCCTCTGCCAGTGAAACAGAAAGGGAACAAAGCTACTTAGAGTAATGAATAACTGTTTAATCTATGGGAATTTTCTTGTAAAAGTGAATTATAAAAAATTTATCAATTTTCATCCATAAATATAAAATCCTTTGTAAAAATTACCTCTCGTACTACAGTCTAAAATCTGCATTTTTAACTTAAATCCAGACCCCAAGAAATTTAGTCACTTCTTGTGAACAGTCAAGACAAGAGATTGGAGTGACTAATATAGGCAATTGAAAGCCCTCTTATCACAGTCTCCATTACACCAGACTGCAAAAGGCAGCACCCGCCTTGGTAAAGGAGAGGCAGAAATCACCTCGGCAAAGCCAGCTGTATGAGAAAGCCTCTGCAGGGTAGAACTAGCCATGGATATCTGTCAATAATAAAAGCCAGTATTAAAGAACTGGAGTCACTTCTCTTTCGCTGAGAAAGCCTTATGAAAGCTGCAGAAGCAGCTGTTTGTCAGCTCACAACCGAAGGCACCGTGTGTTTGCCTGGACCTCACTGGTTCAAAGGCTTTTTTGAAGTTAACATTGAAAGGAAAGTAAGGTGGCTGTAGACCACATCTGCAACCACAGGCTTATCTTAGCTGTGTCAGAATTAATCAGAAAAGAAATAAAACTTTTCCAAAGACAACTGTCTGAAAATAGAAGGAAAAGAATTAGGAAAGAAAAACAATTTAATAGTTCATCACTTAAATAAAAAGCTTCATCACTCTGTCTCCCCATGCCATTAAAAAACAAAAATATTTTCCTAAAATTTTATAGAGTCACAAAAAAAAAAAGGTGTAAGACTCAGATCTTGTTCATGCTACAACATTGTGGTATTTTAAAAATTAAAACAAGAATTTGAAGACAGATAAACAGCAGCGTGGAGAATGATGAAGGAGCAGGGCTAAGAGAACAATGTCTTCACTGAAAGAAGTACTCTTGTGCTCAAGAGGTGGGATTACAGCACACCTGCAGGTGTTAGCACCATATGCAGAACCTCTGCTGAAAAAAGAGGACAGCTTAGACCTTCCTCCCCTTCGCTTTCTCCTTGAGTTTTACTTTTTTCCAGTTCATTTTTATTTGTGGTAACTGCTTGCTACTGTCCTTACTGTCCTTAGAAACATTCATCCTAATGTCCAGAGAGCGAAGAAACACCTGAAGTAGTGACTAAAGATATGAAAAAATTCTATCCCCTCTCTGAAGGGGAAGAAAAAGGCAAAAGAAAATGGGAAGAACAGACAAGTAACAACCTTAAACCATAAGGCATTTAAGAAATTAAGAAACAGAATTTGGTATATTTATATTTTAAAATGCTGACTGATACTTAAAATAGCACAACTCTAACAGCATATGTAACTAAATTACCATTTGTAATTTGAGCCACTGCATTAATATCTTTTCAGGTAGCTACTTCAGGAGTAGGACAGTTATCACTGCTTTACCAAGGGACATCATGTGCTCTGCAATTATGTCTGATCTTGTAATAGGGAAATTTAAAATCTGTAAAGTCAAACTTTACAACCTTCAACTGTAAAATCACCACCACACATTTAATAGGTAGAAGATTACCATCATGAAGTCGCTTTTCGTATCACCTAGTGCTACTATTTGAAAAATGATTGAACGGTCATTTCATACCTTTACAAACTCTAAGTAGTCCATGTTTGTTCTCTCTCCACCAAGTCTCACTGGAACTAATATAATTACAGCTTTTGTGTCTGCTTTTCCAGAATCCATAAGAGAACACTGTCTGTCAATAACATCTGAACTGTAGACTGAAAGGAGACACACGGAAATATTAATATTTAAAATACATCCGCTAGCTTTTACAAAGACACACCTACAACATGTCATCACTTAGTCTGACAAACTAAAACTGCAGTCCTTCAAAATATCACTGTCCTCCTGAAACAGAACTCCTGAGGGACTCTGATGACAAACAGTGTTATGCCTCCTTATTTTCAGCAGTGTTTTGTAGAACGGTAATCTGCTGCTGCTGAGCTAAGACACATTGCCCAGGAAATGCAGAAGGGGTAGGCTAAGAGAAGGCCAACAAATATTTATTCACTTCATATAAACTTCTTCTAAAATAAATAATTTAAAACTTGAAAGCCCACAACTAACAGAAACGTCTACATGTTAAAGGAAAAAATATAATAATCGATTTTAATAAATACTAAATTTCACTGTCTAAAGTTAACACAACACAGTCACTGAAAATGAGTGAAAAAACTTAATGTAGTATTATTGCTTATTGCCTCCAAACTAAGAGATGAGAAAATCATCACCAGAACAAAAAAGTGAAAAATTAATAGAATTTTAAGTTTCCACTGTCACTGTAAGTCAGATAAAACTGGTTTCTGGTGTATGATTAAACAGTGCCTCTTTAAAACCAGTTTGATTGATTACCCAGGGATGTTGGTCTCGTCTGTCCTCTCGTCTACCCCAAGATCAGTTATGACATAACTAAAATTTCTGGCCGCTAAACATGGCTACTGAGGTAACACATTGTGCTCAGATTGGAAAGACTAATCATTAGTGTAAACGTTCACCACACGTTTAGTTTAGTTCATCTTGTCATTGTTTTCTGCTCCTGAATATCCAGAGCTCTAAGCTGCTCTGCCTGTTATTGATTATTTATTCGAGCAGAAGAAAGGTTACCACTGACTCTGGTTCACGATCCTGCTTGCATCTTTGAACTCCAAGTGAAAATGGCTTCTTACTATTCTAAGAGACTCATGCAGTGTTTTTTTTCCCCACTAGAAAAATGGGTAAAAGAATCCTGTGATGCAAAAGGCAAATAAAATGTAACAAACAAACCCAACTGAAGTATTTTTCAGTTGTTTGGTTGTTTTTTGGGGGTTATTGTTAGTAAGATACGTAATTTCTTACTAGCTTATTGCTAAAACAACACTGAAGCAAGTATAAAACAGATTATTAACTGATTTAAATCCAAAATAAAAAGTTACAACAGGCAGACTGTAAGGAAAAGTTATCTTGCTGGACTTGGAATTTTACTATAAGATACCAAAAAAGCAATGTATGAAGCTTTCAGGTTGTGATGTCTCATTCTCAAAGAGAACAAACATCTGCATATATCAAGAACCCCTTTGTCTACATAATCTCAGTTTTGTGGACCCATTTTTGAGTTTATTTTTTTCTCTTAGAGCTCTATTGTTAGGTGAAAAGTGAAAGGCATAAAAAGCATCTAAAAATGTTTGCAAAAATCTATGTAATCACAACATTTACCTGTACAATCCTGAGCAACATAGACTGTTACTCCTTGTAGCTCAGGGTCTCTTGCTTCTTCAACAGCTTTTCTAAGTACAAACACAAAACTATTTAACTCATCTCAGATTTTAAAGAAATTAAGAGTAAAGAAACAGAAATTATTTGATTTTTAGAAACAGGTTGGGTTTAATTGTTTGTTGTTGGTTTGGGTTTTTGTGGTTTTGTTTTTTTTTATTCAAGACACCTTCTACTCCTGATAAATACAGATGGGGGAGAGGTGGGTGGTTTTTTGTTTGTTTGTAAACACTGGGTACTAAGATCCAGTGTATATGGCAATATGTTTTTCCCAAGCAAAGATGACAATGTCTGGCTATTTAGAAGAAATAATGAAAACCACAAAAAAAAACCCTGAAGAAACACATTAACTTACAATTAAATTCATATTAACTACCTCGTTTCTTCCTGTTTATAACAATTTTCTGTCACGTATATTGGGATAAGGAGGGCTAAATTTGCTGACGTAAAATATTATTTTCAACTTGACAGATCTCTTTAGTTGACCTCAGTTCATACAACTAGCCACAAATTAGCACCTCATGTCTATGGAAATAAAGGCTGGCACATAAAAAAGCTGTAAGGTTTCACCAAAACTTTCAAAAAGATAATTGCAATATTAGGTTAGCCTCAAAAGAGTAAGAGTAATGGATCTAAAAACTAAAAAGAAAATATATGTCGATAGTCTGAAGCATGAACATCAATCAAGGACAACATTTGTAAAGAAATTAAACTGTTCAAAACAGAAGATTAGCCTTTGACTTCATGACACACTTGCATTAAATGGTCACTATCCCTTTATTTCACAATATATTTTGAGGAATGGTTTAACGCAGTCGTTCTCAAGTTATGAGAGAGCTATACATTGTTAGTGCTGCTGTAAGAGAGAAAGGAGATCTAGGAATGGAAACCTTTGCAGCGTTGGAAATCACCAGTGGGTTTGTGTCAAATGGAGCTCTGGACCAAATCCCCCCCTGCTCCCATTAGGTAAACAGGCTACTGCAATTTACAGCAAGGAAAAAAGACTTCTGACAGTTTTCATCTTCAGAAAAAATAGAAGAAAACATGTAAATAATGCTAACCTCTCACATCACTGCATGCATTTGCTTGTATGCACACATACACACCTGATTGTTGCAGCACAGGTTCACTTAAGATTAATATACTTTTATACTAAATACCAAATTCTTCTATTCACATATATATAGATAAACATATGAACTTTGGCTTCTGCTGCTTAAATGACTTATTATTGATTCAGTTCATAGGTAAACTGGAATTCACTAAGAACATAAGCACATAAGGCTAGAAAACAAAAGCAAACAAAAAATTGGTAATATTCAAAGAAATGCCATATAAGGGCTCATAGTATGGAGAAATTTGACTTTCGATTTTTTTTTTTAACCACACTGAATGTCACAGACCCTTTACTTTTACTGTGATATAATTATAATATTAATAGTCCCATACATTTACAGTTTCACAAGAATTTGATGTGTGCAAAGAAATGCTGAAAACATCAATTTTAGCTCTGACATTTCATTACACTATCAGTACATTACAGCCCCCAGGTTACAGTAAAAAAAAAAAAAAAATCTATAATGTTATGCATGTTCCAAGGTTGAAAGACTGGTTAGTTTTTAGAACATTTCATTAAATGCAGCTCTACTTAAAAGCCCAGGTTTGGGAGAGGTACTTGGGCCTTCTACTGCCCAAAGTACAGGAAAACAGGAATGTTGGTTTTTTTTCCCTGAAAGAAGATGGAACAAAGAGTTCAGTTCCTGCCCCTACTGCTGTTTCCCTTCCTGCGTCTGAAAAGAATTGCTACTACTATGGACACTTCACAAAGCCAATAATGAAGTTAGATGCTCAATTAAGCTGAAGTAATCTCATGACACTCTGAAATGCTTCTCCTGTAACGTGTAAGGCACGGTAACAACAAAGACTAAAGGTATTTTTACCTTAAAATGTGTGCAACGACTGCAGGCCCGTACCAGTCGCCAGCAATTTTCCCAGACTTCTTTCCATGCTCTATCAGCTGATGTAAGCCAAAAGCTGCCAGCGGAGAGTCGGCAAACCAAGAAATTATTTTTCTATGATAAACTTCATTTCTCCTTTCGTTGTCATCACAGTTTCTCTTTAATGGTCCCCGATGATGATTTGACAGGATCTTGGGTTCTCTCTCTGCTGTAAGCGATGCTTCGAATGATGCTGTCAGCTTTTTCACTGTGTGGGCTGTCCATGATTCAGAATCTGAATTGTCAATGTCCAACGCATCTGGCCAGACCCAGGCTGCAGCAAGAGATTTTAAGACATGTATTAGGCTTAATATTAACTTGGTATAATTAGCAAAGCACATCCCTTTCTCCCCCATGCTCCCCAAGCCAGTAATGTATACTTCACATACCGAGATGCAAACGTCAGTGTTAAAACATAAAACAAAGAATTGAAGTGGAATATGATTTGTTTTTATTTTCTGCTGTATGATAGGTGAAATGAAAGACTACCAACAGTACATTTGTTAGCAATTTATGCTGACATAGTAGGTCAGACTCCATGATCCCAGTCAGTTAAGATATACAAGGCACAGGTCAGAACTACCTTATCTATTAAACGTTTGAAAATTAGCTATTAAGGACCATCTAAAAAGTTTTATCCAAGTCAAACAAGAAGTTCCAAAAGCTGTTTTTAAATTCTTCTGGTTTGTGACGTTATTAAACAATAGACAAACCTGAGGAATCATTCATGTAAAAACAAACACTTCTTCCTGCAAAATGTCAAAGCAGATGAGCAGAAAAAAAGACAAGATTTCTTTATTCACTAAATTTGTGAATTCTTTGCCTGGATTACAAGACAAACTTGTTTAAATATTATTCAGCTCAGTATCTGCAGTCTGCATTTCACAGAATCACAGAATCAACCACGTTGGAAGAGACCTCTGGGATCGAGTCCAACCATTGCCCTGACACCACCATGGCAACTAGACCAGGGCACTAAGTGCCATGTCCAGGCTTTCCTTAAACCCCTCCAGAGATGGTGACTCCACCACCTCCCTGGGCAGCCCCTTCCAATGGCTAATGACCCTTGCTGAGAAGAAATGCTTCCTAATGTCCAACCTGAACCTCCCCTGGCCAAGCTTGAGGCTGTGTCCTCTTGTCCTATCGCTGGTTGCCTGGGAGAAGAGGTCGACTCCCACTCTGCTACAACCTCCCTTCAGGTAGTTGTAGACTGCACTAAGGTCACCTCTGAGCCTCCTCTTCTCCAGGTTAAACACCCCCAGCTCCCTCAGCCGTTCCTCGGAGGTCAGACCCTCCAGACCCTTCACCAGCTTGGTCGCCCTCCTCTGGACTCGCTCCAACACCTCAACACCCAGGCAACAACACAGGCCTTGCTATTCCTGTGAGTGACTTTCAAATTTAAGTCGATGCCTTAAGCACAGGCCTTTCAAAGTAAAACTTACCAGTATCTTAATATTTCAAATAAAAACTAATTTACAACATCATTCAGCAATATCTGGAACGTTCTACATAGCAGTGGAAGTGTAAGTATTCCAGCTAGTAACTGCAGTCAAGTTTTGCTTCGTAACAGAAACAATACTATTAAACTGTAATGAAAACATCTCTGGGAAAAGAGCAAACAGCGATGAAAAACTTCATGTAAACACTTAAATATGTTTCAAAAGCTACCCAGACCTCATAAAAAGCTTTTCAAGAGATAATTCACCAGCTGTCAGAAGACTAGGTGATGAGAAAAGTAGCCCAGCAAGACCATACATATTCCATTTTCCTACACATTTGGATTGCCACAGAAACACTAGCACTCCGGAATCACCAAATCACCTTCCAATTTAGGATGCATGGGGGACAGCGCAAGGAATTCTTTGTAACCGTGGATTTTAAAGATATAAACCTGGGGCTTTTTTGTTTCAGGTTACTTCAGAACAAGCCGTTATGCATTCCTACTCATAAGCAGTCGTCTGATCAGATTTTTTTTTTTTATTTCTTTAAATGTACATATAACAAAAGTTATATTTAAGGGATTTGTATTCTCAGCAGAAGTATTTTCATACGTTTTGATATGTGCAGTCAGTTGAAAGGTATAATGAATGTTTTATGACTTAAATATCTACAGCAAAAGGAACATTCAGTAAGCCAAGCTGACAGTTCAGTCATGACACTGCCAAGAAAGAAGACTTTGTGATGCAGCTTGTTTGGGACTATGTTCACAGCTTACATCATATTTGCACAGTAACTACAAATTATTATCAAAACAGGCTTTCAGAACTATCGTCTGCTGAAGTATTCCTGGGATCCAACAAATGGCTGAGCAAACAATACACTGTATTCTCTCTAACATGCCTGGGTGGCTTCAGGCCATGTCTTGGATCATTTTGACAACAAGCAGTGGTGACAAAGGACAGGACCAATTGTTTGAAAGGAGCAATGTGGTAGATTACGAAAAGGATTGAGAAGAGGGTGAAAAGAAAAGGAGGTTAACAGTGAGAACCAAAAATACCTCTATGCAGGACATGGCTCAGCTTGGAAGAGTGGGAAGGACATGCAGGCTCAGCCTTTGAAACCTGTTCCAAGTCTCCTAAAGTTACTTTTTGAAACAACTGTGACTGAGGGAGTATTTGAGATAGACAATGGCAAGAACAAAAGGGAAGTTCCTCTGTAAGTACATGAGGGGGAAGGGAGGAAATGAAATAGTGAAAATTTCAACACAAAGAATGATGTATTGAAGTTAGATGAGATTCCTTCTATTAACTCAATATATTAATACTAGAAGAATTGAATAATGTACAACTTTAAAACTGATAAAAGAACATCACTTTTGCCATAGCCCACAGCTATGGGCTGTGGAACTCAGTTCCACACCTTGAGTTCAAGAAGTGAGGCAGATTAAAGAGAACTGGATGCTTGCATGGATAATAACAATACCCAGGTATGGGATCACAAATTTTTGTGGTATTTTACTTCACAGTTAGCTTCTGTGGAGTTTCCAGTATCTTCCTTTGACACACCTTGGTATTCCCTTTTTCAGAAATGGAAGAGTAAGACAGCTAGATCACTGCTCTGATGCAACGTAACATTTCCAATATCAATGAGGAGTCCAGAACCAAAATCAGCTTGCACTTTAGATCTGGGCTACATAAAGACCATCACACTCCCTACAGAACACTCAGGCTTATCATGCTGAACACAGAGATCTTCTCTTGTAACTTACCTCTACCGAGAAAATGAAGCATAAGACCTTGAGCCAGCAGCATTTGACCAGTTCTCAGTGTGCAACCCCAGCCACAGTCTGTTGTTAGTGCAGACCCCTTTATCTGAGGAAATTCCTCTCTGTAAGTCAGCCATATTCTAGAAATAAAATCTTTACGGAACTCCTCAACATTTCCTGAAATCTCCACGTTGATTTTATCAAAATTGGACCCATCTGTAGAGAGTTCACCGGATTCTGCAAAGCACAAATTTCAGTTAAAACGTGGTATGGCACTTCTGTTATTAGAAGGAAAGTAACACTGTAGAAGGAAAATACAACTGTTCTATTAGAAAGACAGGGCAAACTTGCAAAAAGTAACAATCACTTCAAATACAAGAAAGCAAAATTGGAAGGCAAACACCATAGAAATGGGCCAGCTGAAAAAAAAAAGAGCAATGCAGCCAACTGTGCCAATGGAATTGCTGACTTGCAAGTAAGCGACTGCTTATTTCACCTAAAAGTAAATGGTCAAATAGAGAAAAGATTCTTAGAACACCAGAAAATGATAACAAAGGTGTTGGTGTAGTGACTCTCTGTACAGCTATTGCCACTATTTCATTTAGGAGGTTTTAGAAAGAAAATCTCAAATTGATAGGTAAATAAAGTGCAAATTACAGCACTAATATTTACAGAAAGAACAAGACTTCAGTGTAGAATCTGAATGAAGCAGGTTAGGATGGGTTGCATTAGTGGTGGTGTTGGACATTTAAATTAGTACTTTCTAAGCTTTTCATATTTACATTTTGAATTTGGTAATTGTTAATGAGGGTCTTTCTAGAAGATTAAAAATATATCCACAGAGCTCCTGCTGAACAAGATTGGAATGAATTAAGTGGTATGTACGTACCATCAGTTTTGAAGTGGTAACATTTTCCCAGCAGAAAGACTGGAGAGTTTCTACTGAAGTAAGTTTTTGTTTTCAACACCCAACCTAAAATAGATGCAAAAAAATACAACTTTGTGACCGAAGTATCCCAAAAAGGAATTTCTAATAGCATCTGGTTAAGCCAAAAGTAACCCATGGAAGAGGAATACAGAGAGAATGTACTGAAATTGGGGTTTGCTTTCATAAATAACAAGAAGTTTAATAGTTCTACAAACACAATTAAGAGTTATGGTTTAAAAGTAACGATATTACCCATAGATGAATGTTTAATGTTAATACTGGTACTACTGTGTAGAAATTGTTAGGACACAGAAATGCTAAAGCTGAGCTTAAGTTTCTTTGTCTCTACTGTGCATTCATTACCACATAGTTTGATTCTGTGAGGTTTCCAACCCCTATAATAACATACAATAAGCTTCACATACGACCAGTGAAAATGCATGAAGAGTACTGCTTTTCCCATAGGATTAATTAAACATAGCTTATCACAAAATTTAATTGCAGATTTCAGACACAAAAAAGGGTAGTATATGCTGTACAAATTCAAAGGGCCAGAATTCAGTTTTTAGGTTTTGACAGTGTCCCAGACCTTAGCTTTTTCACTTAAGTCTAAATCCTGTGGTGTTTTATATCTTAAGTCCATAGAGTTTCTTGAACTCTTCCTATCACATATAGGGTGTAGCGACTACTATTCCCCTTCGGCCACATGGTAGCCTTAAAGAAAGCAGAAGAAAACTATCTTTTCATCTTGCCAGACATCTCCAAGGCTCAGTTATGAGAATTAACAAAATTTATCAGAAACCTGGTGCTAAATCTGAGCAACCTCAGTCCTAGAGGGAAAGTAGAGAAATTAAGGTTAAGAACAGATTAGTAAAGGGCACACTTGAAAATTTGGTTGCTTATAAACAAATTAGTGATGTTCAACTGTGGAGAAGTATGTTACTCAAGTATGTGAAGTAGATTCTTCAGTGGAGTTTGTATTTCACACACCATCCTATTTTTTCCAGAAAAGTACATATAAAGATAAAAAAATCTTTGCACAGATGATTCCATATTCTCCCCATTTAAAGGTCTATGCAAATCTAGTGTCATTGACATAATGTATTTACTCTTTTCAAAATAGGAAATTTTAGAAGAAATTATGCAAATTTATTTGAAAAATGAACAACTAAAGTTTGTTTACTCTGGCTGTTTATTATACAAAAGTAAAAATGGCTTCAAGGGCCATATTGCATTTTTATTATTAATATGAATCGTGATCCCACTCATGACAACAAGAAACATTCCACTCATTTCAATGGAGACAGGATCTTACCATCCACTGTTTCACTTACTGTATTTCATGTTGTGCCATGCAGACATAAACTTCGATTTTATCTTCTCTACTTCATCTGTCCCTGTGGCCTCCATATTCAAATTCTAGGGAAAAAGCCATCGCTGTCTTGTAAGACGTTCAATTCTGCTACTGTAAAAACAGAAATATAAACACATCCATGGACACTGAGAACACAGGGTAGACTATCACCACCAGCCCACTTAGGTACTTAAGCCTAACATGACCAGAAACAACAATAAACTTGCAGAATCCTCCACTACCAGGGACTGAGAAGCAATCACATGTTCCATGAATAAGTAATAAAACCATTTAATTCCAAATATACACCAATAAAATTACTATACAAAGCTAAATAAAATATAATGTTCTCCAACAGCTCTCTATTGCACAACAAACTGATCTAGAGCATATAACCTGTGCTGGCAGACGAGCACACTCGTTCTAACTGGCAGTGAAATAAAGAGCTACAATGCATTCACTAAATAGAATAGATGCTGTTCTTTTCTGATGAGTAGAATACAAGCAGCACTTTTTCCCCCCCCCATCAGGGGTTCTGAGCACCAATAAACAAATCTGGATTTTAAAACCAGCATTAGTTTCAGATTTCTAATCAAGAATTTTCTAAGCCAAAGTTTACAGGCGTTGGAGGAACTGGAAGACAAAGTGCAACACGTTTTGCTCTACGTGTGCAAGGCAGAAAATGCGTAGTACTGAAAATGTGTGTAGTAATAGTGACATAATTTTGTATAGAATTAACTTGCTAGACATCAAAACATCAAAAGATGAGTAGAATACTGTCATAAAAATCAGTGTTTACTTCATCTCTTCTAATTAGTGCTCGCAGTGCAATAAAGGCTCTCTTCTCAACTGTATCACAAGAGTGAGAGTGGTAAAACGGTGGTAAAAACCGCTACAGTGCAAACTAATTTTGTAACAACTGCTTATAAATTTTCCAAGGGGGAAGGTGGGAGGGAATGCACTTCTACCGACTCTTTCTGAACTGCAAGATGAACATCACCTTAAAAGCAACCTAAACTGGTAACAATACAGCAAGAATCTATATACTACCTTTATCCCTAAGAAATACGAGGAAATGGGACAGAACTCCCTTTGCAGTCCACCTGTACCATTTAGTAACGGGAAGTTTGTTATTAATTAATAGACCTTCCTTCACTGCATGTATTCTGTCAATGGTTCACTTTAAAATAGTTGATATAGGAGGTTTTCTGGATGACACTTGGTAGCCCAAACCCTTGCAGAGATAGCTGAAAAATTAAGAGCTCCCGCTTCAACAGCTCTTGTGTGACATCAAAAGTTGATCAATAGTGGCACATCACTGCAACCTGCACTGAATTTTTAGCTCAGTTCTGATAACACCAGATGATGCTGTGAACAAGTGAGCTATCTCATTTAGTGAATAAACTTGGACCAGGAGCACACACCACCACTGATGCTGTACATAACCTCCTTACTTTAATAGAACTGTATTTACCTTTCCATGTGTTATTCTCCATTGAACGGGCATAAAAAGCGGGACAAAGACTAAACCATGTTCCTTCTCTCCCCTGGGAGCATATTTTAAGTAAAACCTAACCCCTGAGAGTGTCACTGAAGAGAGTGTGAAGATCTTGGGGTGCCAATGTCTTCAGAGCCTGAGGGTACCTGCACAGATGCCCTGGTTCTGGGACCTGCAGGTAGGGCAAGGAAAACATCCCTCTACTGCCCGAGCCAACCCTAGCACGGTTCTACGCTGTTCCATTGTATTATTTCATAAAAGTCTGTCAACAACTTTTCGACAGAACAAGAGGTAACTCAAGCTCTCAAACATGGGGGAAGACTGATGGTTTCTTTGCTAGTGAAAATAACAAATGGCTACAACCCTGCTATGATTAGCCTCATCTTAAGCTGGGGTTTTGTAGGGGAAGGAAGAGAAAGACGATTTAAGGTTGCGGTTTAATTTCCTGCCTTTTTTCTCCTCTTTTCTTCTTTAGGAAAAAAAAGGAAAGACTGACTGTATCACTGACTCTAGCTGGCAAAGCTGGTAAGATGGACTTCTTCAGGAGGTGTGTTTGGACCAGTCTGTCCCCATGTGATCAATCAGCCACAGTCAAATGCAGAGGCCACTGATTGCCTTAAAAGCCAATACCTATAAAAGCTCCCTCTGGCTAAAATTAGCAATGAAACAAACTCTACTGTTCCAAAAGGGCCTGAAGGAAAAAATATTGAAATGAGAAAGCAGCTCATTTTCCTTTAAAAGACAATGGTCATCGCAGCACATTTTTCTTTCATCCAGTTACATTTCTTCCCTAGCATTATGTTAAAGACGTGAAAAGGACTTCTAAGAAGAATGCTGACACAAAAGAGGCACATTTATTCCACTGGAAAAACGCAGGCTCTTCCCATCAGTGTTAAGAAGGCATCAGTAATAGTTCCACTGAAATTAATGGAACAGCATCAGGAGAAGGTCACAGCGAATACAGATTCAAGCCCAACAGGCACGATGCAACCCTCATTATTAAATCTAAAGCTAATGGTTTTATACTGAAGTTGTCTCATTTAAGAAGTTATCTAGAACATACATTACTAGGACGATGTTACTTCACAGAGCGGCAGGACACACCGCTCAATGAAAAACGACGTCTTGTCCACTCCGAGCCCCGTTACCCAGTCTCTGAGAGGGGACAATTGCAGCGAGGTGGCTGTTTGTTAACAGTGATGGGAAAAAACCTCCCTAACAAGAAAACTTGTTTTCATCAAGAACAGAAAAGCAACCTAACCTGCCAATGCAACCGCAGCGAAAGGGACGAATGAAGTCTAAATGTGACTATCTTTATTAATTAATTTAAGAATGAAGACCCTCTTCACTTTTTTCTACCTGGAAAGACACTGAACTAGCAGCGATGACAGCCAGCAAAACCCACGCAGAAGTCCCTGACAGACAACAATGCCAAGAGGTCGTTTTTAAGGAGTCACCCCTTTCCAGCTGTAAACACACACTAAGACAGTTAGAAATAACACTCTGTAAAGGGCAGGTAAAGAAAAACAGATTTTTTTTTTTAAACCTGTAGCAGAGACCGAACATTTTACCCATCCAGGATTCGCAGCCCAGCGAGCGCTGTTCGCAGAGAAGCCGCCTCTCCGCTCGCTCCTCCGGCTCCCCGCAGCCGGGGCTTTGTACCCCCGCACAAGGGCTCCCGCGGGCTTTGTGCGCAGGCGGCCGGGGGGGACCCGAACCGCCTCCCGCCGCGAAGCGCCAGCGGCCCCGGTTATGCCGTGACCCGCCGCCGCAGCGCCGTTACCGCAGCCGCCCGCCGGCGGTACGGGCACAGGCCGCCACACCCGCCCCGGGACGGGGCTCGGGGGAAGCGGGAGAGCCCCGAGCGCGCTCCCGGCCCTACGGGACACACACGGACGGGCCGGCCGGCAGCGCAGCCCCGGGCCGGACCGCCGCCCGCGGGTACGCCCGGCAGCGCCCGCCTCTTCGCCGCCACCATTGAGGCGTTTCATCCCGCCCGGCGCCGCGGGCCGCGCTCCCCCGCCCCGCGTCCCTCCTCACCCCTCACGGAGCCGCCGCCGGTGCGGGGCGGCGGGCGCTTAACGCTGCCCCGCTCGCGCCATCGCCGCGGCCCTCCGCGGCCGCCGTAAAGGGGGCGGAGGAGCCGCTCGCACGGCGACTCGCTGCGAGACCACCGCCCGCAGGCGGAAGGCGGGGGGGGGGGCCGCCGCTTACCCGCCCGGTGAGCTCCGTGGCGCAGCCGGCCGGGGAGCGGCCTCCCGGGGCTCCAGCCGTGCGGGAACCGCGCGGGACTACAACTCCCGGCGGGCGCCGCTGCGGGAGCGGGCCGGGCCGGGCGGCGGCCCCGCGCGGGGTGTGCTGGGAGCGGGAGGGCGGTGGGTGTTGGGCCTGCGGAGGAGGGAGGAAGGGGCGCAGCGGGAGGCGGAGGCGATGGGGCTGGGCCGAGGCGGGCCGGCTGCCCCGGGCGGGCCGGGATGCGGCCAGAGGCGAGCCCCCGGCGGGGCGGGCGCAGGGCGGCGAGCCCGAGGCTTGGCGCGGGGGGTGAGGCCGCGCCGTTAGGCCTCGGCCCCGCCGTCAGGGGCGGCCGCAGCGCCTCACGGAGCCTCCGGCTGTCGGTTCAAGGTGTTCGGGGTTTTGTTCGTTTCTTTCTTTGTTTTTTAATTTTTTTACCTTTTTAACTCTACCACAGCAAAATGGTTCCCAAATCTCCAGCTTCTCTGGAGGCCGGTAGTATTTAAATCCCCAGGTGTTTGTTCACATGCCAGCAGCGTTTTCCGGTTCAACTTGCTGCTTTATTTCTTTTCTAAAAGTACATCAGAGCAACTGCATCTCCTCTTTTGTAAAGTAGGTTCATCATTAATCTGTTTGTCTTAAGCTGCTTAAAAATAATCATTGGCTGTATCAGGAGCCAAGGGTTTAAAAAAAAAAAGTGCAGGATTTGGGAAGGATGTGACTTTTCTTGAATGTCTGGAACTGGCATTACTGGTTAACATCCTATAGAAGGACGATGTCCCTGTGTTCTGTGTGTACTTGGGACTCAACAGCACAAGTTTGGGTTCATGAAGAAAGTTAGGTGTTTTTTCCCATTTTGTGATTTTACTGCCTTCTGCTGGTCAAAGATGATCAGACCGAGTTTAATTTTTTATAATCGGCACATGATTATAGCATGTGATCGAAAATTAAGCTTCAGTACAAATACCAACAGTAGATGTTTCATGTATTTCATGTTTTTTGTTATGTAATCTCATGGATATAATATATTTCACGTAGTAGGGTCGATCAGTAAAGAGGATCATAGGTATTACGAAGGTGCAAAGCAGATGACGTCTTGTTTCAAAGGTCTAGCTATTGGCTTGAAGTGGGAATGTAGGAGATCGCCTTTCTAATCCTGCCTCTGCCTTTCAGCTCACTGTTTGCCCTTGCTAACAGCAGTTCACTTCTGTGTTCCTATAAATCAGTGATCACAGTCCTGATCTCTTTTAGGAATCCTTCAAACTCTAGCAGCAAGCATCTCTGCACAGCAGAGTTACAGTAATAACACTACCATGATAGAATTTAAAAAATCCAGAGGAATGGTCACATGTAGTTACTGTTCCTTTTCAAAACTGGAAAGGAGAGGTAATACACAGAAAGGGGCAGGTACAACATATATGTCTTTATATTCCAAGCAAATATAAAGATTTAAAAATAAACATTTGCTGTTGGTACTAAACTCATGAAAGACCATGGCCCCACGATAGCGGGTAATCTGTCAGTGCAGAAGGAAACAGTCCCCCTGCCTTCAGAATTTTATGATCTGTTTTAGGAATAATAGTTCTCTGAAGTTTCATCTTTGCTTTTTTTCTCAAAGGCAGAGATGAATGCGCTTGTCTGTGTATGGTCTCAGATATTGAGAGCTGAGTAGCTAACATGGATTTGGCCAAATGTTGAACACAGAATTATTCAGTTGATCAAATGAAATGACTATTCCCTTGCCTGAAATCAGTTGCCTTCACCTTCCTGCTCTGAAATTTAATAACCATGCCTTGATTTGACAGGCCACACAATATGCCATCTGGATATACATTGTAAATCCCTCAGGCAATCAGGTTATGAGAATGAAGATATTTATTTTCTGCTTTTCGCATCAGTCAGATCATGCAAAACAAAGCTTTGATTGCAAAATAATTACTCAGGCAACCATAAATAACTATCTGTAAAGAGAGAATTTTCTTCGCATTCACTAATTCCTATTTCTGTAGGCAAGATTTGCAGAGGGAGTGGGAGAGAACATATTGCATTCAACAAACTTCTAACAAATGTCACAGAGTTTACACTTCCAACACTTTAATGGCATAAAGGCCATGCAAACCGCCTTTGAGCTCTATTGGTGCTAAATTAGTATAGTACTAGTAAGGAAATATTTAAAATCTGTGTTCATGGAAAATATAATTTATCTTTTTTTTTTTTAATAGATAAACCAAGTGGGTAACAGCAAGTGGCAACGCCAAGAAGACTAAAAATTAGAGAAGACACTCGCTGCTTTATGGATCTTAGAGATACGACGGTTACACAACATTTACCCACCAAATACTGCAGAATGGTAAGATAACACAGAATTGCTGGGCAGTCAGGGGGATGAAGCTTCTACTCCTGTACCTGCCACTAGCCTTCTAGCTCACCTCTGGGAAGTCATCTAAGCATTCATCAATAATCTGCAATATATTTGGAAAAGCCCATTAAACATTTAGCCAACAGTATGTGCTTTCCAAAACACCCGTTTGTCTGTTGTCTAAAGAGAGCAGACCGTGGGTCAAGGAGCTATAGAGAAGGGAATTTTTCCTCATTTATTTTTAGTTTCATTTCCTAGGGAAGTAAGCCATCCGTGGCCTGTTTCCCTCTGGGAAGTTTTGAAACCGCTCTGCGATTTGATCAAGTTTGCAGAGCCTCAGAGATACTAAATACCTCCAGTTTTTGTGGAAATAGCTGCTCAGGTAAAAAGAGACCCTGGAATAGGATAAAGGGAGAACGCTGGAATCCAGGCTGTGTTAATTCTGCTGCTCACAGAACTACTTGTTAAAATAGGTTACAACAAGGTTGCTCCCACCCATTTAAGAACAGAAAACCTCATATGTGCTTGTGGAAGGGTTGCTTGCGCTTAGCAACACTACTGGAAATAGAATGGTTAGATAAATGATACAGAGCTTTATAAAGATGAGAAGGATTATTAATTGAAAACTAAAAGCTATGACAACTATTTTGTCTCTGAAGGAAACCCGTTACTTCAGAATGTCACGGGTTTCGCAAAGAAATCGGCATCTCCAAGGTTAATAGTCAATGCATGCACACTGTAAAGCAACAAAGCAGCATGTACGCTTGAGAGATACTTTCAGGGAACAGTGGATTCTCCCAAGCTGCTTCTTGAGATGTTCCCACCTGCATGCACAGACTCTGACTACACTGTCTGTGAAGGTGGCCCCGAGGTCCTTCTCCATAGACTCACCTATCTACCAAAGTGCCAGTCTGCTCACGTGTGCCTGGTGTGTCAGTCTGCCTGTGGAAGGCATCCTGGCAGTAATTTGTGCATCATCCTTTCAAGCAGTAATGCAGGATAAAAGGGACAGAGTGAGCACTAGTTGCTGTTGAGGTGTTTGTCTCCACTGATTTAGCCAGCATGCTTCTGCTCGTACCACTCACTCCATCCAAAACTGGATTTTCTTACTCTGCCCCAGGATTAGGCTAGGGAAGAGGGGCCTCCAGTAGGATACATGTAAGAATCTGTGCCAACGCTACCCTTAATTTAAGAACTTAGTTAAATATCTGGAAGAGAAAATAAAGAGCACATTAGTGACATTTACAGAGTATTAAACTGGGAAAGATTGAAAGCTGTATTCAGGGTAGAAACATAAACTACCTGAAAATTATAAACGTGAGCAGAAATTAATGGAAGCTCAGTTGGGAAGACTGCGAGTCCTTATTTGAGGAGATTTAAGTTCAAGAGCCTATCTGTCAAAATGAAGAAATCTGAAAGTAATAATGCCAGGAGACAAAGAATAAAGGCAAAAATGAAGCAGACATCAAATACTGCCATAAGAAGAAGGCTGCAGAAAGGCTAGTACATTTGAGGATTCAAATTTCCATTTCTTCCTCAAAAGGAACTTTTCCTGCTGTAGAAGTATGAGCCTGGCCACCATTGCTGCCGCAGCATCTGCTGGTCTACCCAGCTGCTCCACCTGAAGTAGTGGAGGTAAGTTCAAGAGAAAGGAGGAACCAGACACCACTGCTGCTTCCCCATCTTCAGAGAGCCCGGAACTGCGTGCTTCTCCCTGGGAGAGGAAGCGTGATCCTGCTGTGAGTCAGGCTCTCAGGCTGGGAGATTTTGCTGTAGGCACAATGTTTTACACACAGCTTCATGCAGTAGCTGATACGATTTGATTTGGTATCCAGAACTACAAAGTATCTCCCTTCCTTGCTGTGAGGATCCTTTGTGATCTTCTGATGTCTGGGATGACGAATACCATTCCCTATAAAACTGGTCTTTGAAATGCCGTGCTCAGGGCACCTTGACTCTGCTTCCAGCTCTGCTGCCATTAGCTTTTGCTCTGCCTGGCTTGAGCCATCTATAACAGAAATAACGTGGATGTGAGGGATGTAGTGAAGGCTGCAGGCACTTGGAGAGCACTCGCTCCTCCTTTACTCTCCCAGTTTCTCATCTGCCCAGCAGAACCTGGGCACTGGGCAAACGAGGCTGCTCCTTCTTGCTCTGAGAAAAACAGCATCTTCACTCTTGCCATACAAGTCTTGAGAAGATAATTATGCTTGTACAGTTCACGTTACCCATGTGTAGTTCCTTATCTTTAAAGAAATTATTTGCAGAGAGGCAGAAGAGATTTGGCCCATAATGAATTTAATTCGTTTCACTTAGGTGCCAGTAGATGGCTCTCTGAATTTGCAGTCCCTTATTTACTACATTGTTTATTGAATTACGTTGGACACATTTTCAGTGGAAAATGTTTTCAGTGTGTTTGCTTTGAGGAAGTTTACGTCAGAAGAACAAGGAAGCAATGGACTGAGTAAATAGACTGCTAACAAACAAGGCACAGGATTGGTTCGCTTTTTGCAGGATGTTTTGGGGCTACAATCCAAAAGATTTTTCTTGTGCAGGACCTAATCTTATAATTATTGGCCTCAATGAGTTATGTCTGTGTTTGCAGGATGCATTTACTAATTTTTATTATAATCGAGTAAAATTCACTCTCAATAAAAAAGCATTTTAAGTCACGTATTTTAAAGGATGCATGTGGTTCATGGACAGGTACCCTGGTGAATTGGTTGAAATGCTTCTTCATTCACACCCCTTCAGTGTGAGAGATGTTGTTTCATGGATACACACGTGTTGATAGAGCCTTGTGTCTAGGCCATGAACTTCAGACAGGTGCTTAGCCCAAACACAGCTCACAGATGTAGACTCAGCTGTTGATTCCTCACCTTTTTGTTACACGGTTTATCAAAGACTAACAGGTGACTTTCAACATGACAGTCCATGTTTTGATAAATTGCTGGGCTTTTCCCCCACCCCCCAAATCAGCAAGGGAACTAGAAGTGAAATGCAGCAGCCACAGTGGAGACTCATCACCTTTCACAGTGTCCCTCAACTCCCACTGTAGTATATGCTCAGTCTTTGTCGTGCTGGAGTACTAATGCGTGCAGGACAAGTGAGGATCACCCCCCAGCTTCTCAGAGACCACTTACCCAGAGCAGCAGATGCTTACTGATGATGGCTGCGTAGATGGGCTAACTCCTTTTTGGAGCAGTGATGTCTTTCAAAGGCTGATGCATTCTACCGTTGGAATCCGGTGTAGAACAAGCTGGGTTCCTTCTTTGCTTTCTAAAATATGAAGAATTACAATGTGTTAAAGCAGAGTAACTGTTGAGTATCCTCATAATGCTGATAAAGTTCCAGGTTTTAAATTGGTTACTAGGAATATGTAACCTCTATCCAAACATTAATTTAAATTAAGTTGGGCTGTATGGAGGTATTAATTGCAGTGTGCACAGTCCCTCCGCTGAAGTTAGTCTTGATTTGTCCTCACCCTCATTCTGAGATACCAGTCACCCTTGAGGACAATACATATGCACAAACAACGTTATGAAAAACGAGCTTAACACTCCAAATATATCATCAGTTGCATACAATTTCGCCCTAATTTAAAAGAAAATAGTTCTCTTTTCTACTGCAAGTAAAATTTTCCAAACAACAGTTGTTTTTGAATCAGAGGAAGCTGCTAGTTCCCAAACAGATGCCTAGAGAAAAGTATTTTGCAGACTGAAATTCCACGTAACAGGCCTCTCTGTCCAATTGGCCACATTCTCCTCTTTGCAAAGCATGAGTTAGTTTCTTCAGACAAAACGTTTCCTTCAATTAATTCACTTTGAAGATGAGAAAACAAGAGGCAGGAAGGTTATGTGACTCAGTGCCTGTCAGTGGCAGTGCTCACTTTAGTACTCAAAATAATACAGCGACACCACGTCAGTCCTACTGACCTGCCAGCGATATGGAGGCAGGGTTTGGTGACACCATGAACTTTAGTGTTCGGCATTATTGGATTTATAATGATAAAAGACTGCATTTTTTTCCTTGTATTTCTTCACTTTTTCCTTGACTTCTTTTGGTTAATGCTCCACGCACTGCAAAATTTAGAGTCAATCTACAGAAGCTCTTGCTTCTCTTTACAAGGTCATGTGTACATTTCTGCCAGCCTCAGTGATCTCTTACTAGTTAAAGTCATTGGCACTGACTTAGGAGACTTTTGCTGAGCTGTTACTATCTGAAAAGTAATGGGGAATCTTTGTTATTTTTCTGAAATTCACTTGCTGATGTTGACTCTGAAATGAATTGAGGGATTTTGTTCATATTTAGACCAAATATATAGAGAAAGCCTATTTATTTGCAAAGTGATACCCTCCCATTGAGGGCATGTAATATACACTGTATTTGACCGAGATCTATTTTGTATCTTTGAATTGGAAATACGTATATTTTTAATTTTTGTACATAGATGTTCCACATTAGATAGGGTGGAGTTAGGGTTTTTTTTTCATCTCTGTTGATACTTCTGTACATTTATATGCTTCAAGAAGATGAATAACAAATCATTCACAGAGAGGTGGGCTCCTGTCCCCTGCTCCATTTTAGCTCTGTAGCCTACTGCAGAGATGACCTACAAGTAGTCCAAAGGCCCTTCACTGGCAAGGAGAGACTATTGCGGTGGTTTAAAGCCCGCTTGCTCCCAGCTGTCCTGCTCTTCCAGTGAGGCTATGGCTCTCTGGCAAGGGTGGCAGAGCAGGATGCGTGTCCCCACCTCAGCTAGCGGTTTCAGACTCTGGTATCCGTGCACTTCCTCGCAGTTTCAGATGTCAGAGCACATCTGTCAGGCGCGGCCGAGGTGCAGGCACGTCTCATCCGACTGCCCTTCCGTCGGTCGCCTCCAGCACAGCGGTGGGTGGGCGCCTGGGATCAAGTCTGCCAGAGCTCTAAGCTGCAGAAAAAGTCAGTGGAGAGCAGGGCACTGACAGATGAGCAAAGGTGACATCAAAACTCAGCCACTAGTCACCTCAAGGCCCTGCACTGTAGACTTTGGAGCTGTAGGAAGCAGCTGACGTACAGCCAGGGCGCCTGTGCAGGGCGAGGCAGGCAGTAGGGGTGGTGGGTGGCTGTTTCAGGCTAAGCCATTCCTGCTCATCAGACAGAGACCTAAAGTCACCCGTGTCATTACTGCGGTTTGAAGTGTACCCTTGCCTTTGAACAGCCCACGCTAACAAATACCCTTGCAGAAGGCTGTTAAATAAGCTGTACATAGATTGTGGAGGTAATACTGAGCTGACTTTACGTGTCCCACAACTCAATCAAGTTCTTCCATCTGTGGTAGTAACTGACAGGAGGGGAAAATGAAACCTAAAATCCAAGAGGTCTCTTGATCGACTTTGGATACTCTGTGCTCTCTATGTCAGGGCTTCTGGGGCTGGACTGCTCTTTGCACCTTCGGGCAGCGATAAGAATTTCGCTTTTCAGACATACAGGATTGCCAGTTGCGGTATAAAAGAGTTGGGCAGTGACGTTTTCCCTTAAGGCAGGACTAAATTAGTCCTCCTGCATCTCAGACTGATGCTGTTTTGGAAAGGAACTTCCATATGGGATGGGGGATGGGAAAGAGGAAACCTTTCTGGTGGTCCCTCATGCTTAGGTCTGTTCTTATAAGCAGACACACTATGAATTTATTCATTGAATCATAGAATGGTTTGGGTTGGAAGGGACCTTTTAAAGATCACCTTGTCCAACTCCATGTTAGGGGCAGGGACACCTTCCACTAGACCAGGCTGCTCAGAGCCCCATCCAGCCTGGCCTTGAACACTGCCAGTGATGGAGCATCCACAACTTATGTGGGTGTATGAGCATAAACAGCTCGTTGGCTTATCCCGTCCACTCCATGTGATACAGTCTCATGCACATGAGATTCGCTTTATGTACGCGCAGAGTCCGATTCAGCCCGGTGGGATTACTCACACATGTATATATTTGCAGATTTTGGGGTCTGACATTCCCTGATGTAAACACATACAAACAGAAGAGCGGAATAATTATGTGCAGCTGGAAATCAGTGGCTTCTGCTAGTGGAAAAATGGGCGTGCTCAGATTGCAGTCGCAGTGTGGTAGAAACATTCACACAATGCAAACAGATGGAATCGGATGAATTAACGCTCGCTACTTTTGGACACTTCCTGGATTACTATTAATAGTTCTCAGGTTTAGATTAATGCACAGCATATGCCGTGTAATATTGAATTATCTGCTAGAATGTGTCCTAGGCTCAATCTTTTTTCGAAGTCGCAAAATAGCTTGTTTTTTACCTCCCCACCCTCTACCTCCTCTTCCAGTTAGGATGACCTCCTCAAGTGCAACACATCTGTGGAGGGACTGGTAGTAATGACCACTTTGGATGGCAAGATGGTTGTTACACTATTCCAGCCATCTTCTAAATCACCGTTAGGGAGGATTTTTAGCCTTTCTGAGGGAAAAGTCGGTACCATACAGGGTATGATAGACGGAGAGCCCAGTCCCGTCCCTGCAGGCCCATCCAGCGTACCGGAGCACGGGAATCAGTGGCGTCCCTCGGTGCCATGATGCCTGGGGATGTGGGTGCCCAGGGGACCGGGCCATGCCGTGCAGACCCGTGACAGCCTGGAGCTGTACAGCAGCCCAGCGAGGCGCTTCCAAGGGCTGGCACACACGAGACCCCGGCAGCGGGTCTGAGCCGAGGCCACCGCTGCCCACACCTCCCAGCTGAACTCTGCGAGTCTCGCTCGACGCCGGGGTGAGATGCTGGGTGGTGTGGGCCGGGTGAAGAGCCATTTCCCCTAACCGCGAGTGGATCTCAAGTATTTGCAAGTAATAACCCCAACCCACCCCGTTTTTAAATGGGAATAAAGCGGCGTGGCAGCAGCGAGGGCGAGCTGAGCCCACGGCGCGCTCAGCCTGCACCACGGCGGTGACGGGACGCGCTCGGTGCAGCCTGTCCGAGCCCTGCGGGATGCAGGCGGCTGCCGGTGCGGGTCCCGGGCCGGCTGCCCCAGCCCGTCCCGAGGGCCGAGGGCCCGGCACCGGCGGCGGTCACCCCTCGCCGCGCCGCGGCCGCCCGCCCCGCCGTATGTCTGCGAGGAGCGGCCCCCGCGCGGCCAGGGGGAGGAGGCGCGCGGGCGCGGCGAGCGTTGAGGGTGGGAGCGGGGCCGGCTGCGCCGTGCGCGCCTCCGCGGAGCATTACGGCGCCCGCTCCCGGCTCCCCGGCTCCGGCAGCGCTGAGGAGCGGCCGCGCGGAGCCCCGCAGCGCGGCCATGGCCGAGCGCCGCGCCTTCGCCCAGAAGATCAGCAGGTAGCGCGGCCGCGGAGCGCAGCGGCGCGGGGCGGGGGGGGCGCGCCCGGTACCGGCCCCCGGCGACGGCTGTGGGGAGGGGCGGGCTGCCGGGCCCGGCCGGCGCGGGGGGCACCGCTGCGCCCCTGGGGGGGGGGCGAACGGGCCCGGCGCGGCCTTCGGGCTGCTGAGAGGGCGGCGGGCCGGGCCGGGCCGGGGCCGTGGCGCTGGGCCTGCCGTGAGCAGCCCCCGGCCGGGCCGCCGGGCAGGGTCCGCCCAGGCCGGCGCCGCGGGGCTGCGGTTCCCCAACAAAGGGGTGGGGGGTGTGCGCCGTGCCCGCCCCGCGCGGTGCCGCTTCCCCGGGGAACGGCAGGGGAGGAAAGAAAGGAGGAAAAGAGCTGTTTAACTGAGCTCCCTGCGAACAAAGGCCGGCCGGGCGCTTCGGGCAGCCCCCTCTCGCCGCACAATGGGCGGCCCAACGCTCCCGGCAGCGCGGCGAGCGTTTTCCTGCCGGTGCGGGGCTGCTGGAGCCTGGCCCCGGCCCCGGCCCCTGCCCCGGCCGAGCCGGCGGCGGGGAGCGCCGGGGAGGGGCGGCCGGAGCCCTGCCCGTGCGCTGCACCCGCACCTGGGAGCAGCGAACCCGCCTGCTCGCTTCCCTGCTGCCTGCAAAATGGAGAAAATAGTGCCCTTCCTTTTGTGTGTAAGGTTAGTGTTAGCACAGCTCCTTGGACGGGCAAAGCTGTTTGATACTCGCAGTGTTAAACACCCAAGTTTTGGGTTTGTGGTTGTTTTTTTTTTAAGAGGAATATTTATAGGAAATTGCCTGCTAAGTACAGGTTTCTGCAGATCTGTATTCCAAGTTAGGCATGTGGTTCCAGGTAGGAACAATTTTTCTGTTTGCAGGTCTGCCTGTGGTACCTCTCCTAGCTGTATCTAGCAGCAGAGTGGAAGTGGGAGCCACCAGTGGAAATTAGTGTCATTTTCATGCCATTGATTGAGAAAGCTGTAGGTACAAATAGTTGCTGTTATGGAAGCTGTGATGGAGAAGAGCCGTGGTCAAAGGAAAAAGGTGAGGTAGGAGGTAGAGGAGTGGCATCAATCGCACCCCACTGAAGATGGGTGAAAACATTGCTCCTCACTCATGGTCCTCTGCAAACTTCGATGTGAACCAGCCAGGGGTTAATGTGACAGATCAAGGTTTCAGGAATGGAGAGAGCTGGATTTGCTGCCAGACCATTTTTCCTGGTTCTTGATTGTAGTCATAGAAATAGTCACATGCGAGACAAGTACTAGAAGTAAGAGCGTAAGAGTTCTGCAGCCTTGGCAGGACGTTAAACAGGATGGTCCTGGTGTGACCACTGTGGAAGTTAAATGGAATGGCCCTGGGGTGACCACCGTGGGTGCTCCCAACGTTTCTGCCTGCGTCAGGCACTAGCTCGGTGCAGTAAGTTCATCAGGTGGTAGCACAGACATGCCACCTTTGTGTACCTTTTGATCTAACCCACTCGTATTTTTACACGAAGCAAGCGGCAGCAGTGTGTGTGTGTGGGCAGAGGTGGTCTTTTTGACCTGTCAGATTAATTTGTGGAGCATACTGTTCATGCAGGCACCCGGGTGGTCTGCCATGAGGTCAGCTCCTCCTGGAGCAGGGCTGTTGCATCTCCAACTTTTTCTTTTACTCTCATTTATAAGACTGACGTATTTCTGTCTGGGATTTCCCATATTGTAGTGTTGTCTTCTGAGAAATGTAAAGTTCCTGGTTCATGAGCTGCACATCCAGTGCATGTGAAGGCAAAAACTTGTGGGCAGGAGAGATGGTGTACCCAGAGGTGCCCAGACAGAGCTGTAGCCCTTCTTGTGCAGACACAGAATGCTGCTGCGAATGTTACTCTCTTCAGAGGATGAGAGATTCAAGCAAGCAGCACACGGAAGTCCCAAGAGCTGTGTTGGTGTCTGCTGGAAGCCCTCCCCAGTCCCATTGTTTAAAGAAGAATAGATCCATCGCATTTTCACACTCTGCCCTCCGGTTTGGCTTACTCATCGAGGTGGGATTTGTCTTATTCACAGGAAATAGCCACGCTGCTCTTGGTTTGGCCGATAGCGTGTAATCCAAATGGGATGTAATTCAGATCCACGGAGGTAAATTACTTTAAGGCCTACCTACCAAGCAGGTGCAAGCTTCTAAGCTGGTTGTTACAGTAGTGGCAAGAAAAATAACCGTGAGGTCAGCTGTTCTGTTTCTTAGAAAGACCACAGATGTGGGCTTCACAGCCCTGATTTACTGCCCGTGCTTTCGTCAGCCATTGCGGTGAACCTCAAGGGTACACACAGAACTCCAGTGCTACGTGGTGTCTCTTTATTGCTACTGGAGCCTTTAAATACTAGGGATAGCAGCTATCAGTGACTGCTGCAGCGGTTTCAAAACATCTTTTTAAGACTGTCTGTTACAAGGTATCCTTCTGATTAGGTCATGCTGCGTCTTGTTGGAAGCCTTTAAACTAGAACAGATTTTTAGCCTGAACTTTGACCATCACATGTACTTACTAATTCTCCTTAACTCCATCACAAGAAACTCCTGAGTTAAACTTACTTTAGTGGGTTAATAATACCTGAAATCTTGCCTGAACTTGTTAATTTTTAATTGGAAATATATTGGTAATAATTTTTTAATGAAACTGCATTGGAACGCGTCCTTCTGCAGCATCATAATACTTCTGTAGCTGCATGTACGTTATTGTTTCCATCTCAGTGTGAGAACAGATGTACTTCTATTTAGTACTTCTTTTCAGCTCGTATGGTATTTGGGGGACTAGAGGAGAGTTAGCAGAAGGCAAGATCCACACTGGCAGAGATGAAGTTCACTCATTAAGATGTCTCGATAAAAACCAAACAATCACTATGTTTTTGTGCAGGAACCAGCTGAGCTGCCTGTTCGCTCTCAGCAGGGGCTGGGTGTTCAGTACCGACCAGGCTGAGTGCCATGTCTGGCCCCTCTGGGGCAGTGCTGCGCTGTCCCCACCGAGCACTCACCCCTTCACCCTTGTGCACTTCAGATTCCCAGTTGCATTATCCCAGTACATTTTCTGGGTACGGGGCAGCTTGGCAGAGAAGCAGGACCACCAAAAGGGTCAGTTCCGAGTTCCTGGATGTCCCAGTAACTGAAGTGTGTTGTATCCCACACTGCAGTCTTTCCGGGGAGGCAGAGGAAAAGGTGGGCAGGTTTTTTAGAGTTCAAATACAGAAAAAGAAAAAATCACCCTTTAAACATCACGCAATGTGCACAGTTCAGGCAAACTCATGTAGCCTTTCACGTGAGCGCCTGTCTCAGTGCCTCGTCATTGCTCTTGGACCATCCTGAGTTATCTAGTGAATCCAGAACTGCTTCTTTGATCAGACCATCACCATTTGGAAGGTGTTTTTCCTTGGAAAGAGTTTTGCTTTTCCTTTACTGCTCCCACAGTTAAAGAGGATCCTTCTGACTTGGGATAACATACCTGCCTTACCCTCTGTTTCGATGTGCATTTCAGCCTCACACAAAGCCTAGAGTGTGATTTTTCCCACTGGTCTTTATTCTCTTGCTGAGAATTTTCAGTTTTCCTGTCCCCAGCTCTCGATGGAGTCTGGAGAAAATTGTTTTCACCCTCGTGGGTCCAGTCCCTTCCAAGGTGCTTCCGTGTGAACAGGAACGTCATGGTGCCACGAGGCGCCGCTGCCTGGGGCTGGGGGTCTTCAGCAGAGCCCTGGCTGAAAGGGGCTGACCCTGCTCTCAGACATTCAGTGATTTGGAAATTTCCCATCATCCAGGGCTCTTGTGTTGTATATGGACAGATTTCTGGAGTAATCACAGCTTGTTGTCTTTATGGGTTTGAATTGAGGGGAAAATACTTCTGTTCACTAAATACAGAGCTAGCATCTTATTTCTGCTGAAGCTTCCTTTACGCTGATGGGGTACTGTAAAAGGTGACTTGGGAAGACTAAATTTACATTTGTGTTCATTTAGAGCCCTTTTACGTTGCCTGAACTATGTGTCAGGGAGACTGACAGCCGCCTTTGCCCTGCCTCAGGGGAAAGAGGGATGGTGTGAAACCTGCGCCCACTGAAACCGATAGCAAAGCTGTCACTGGCTTCCACGAGCACCGACTCAGGCCAGAAATGTAGCGGTCGCAGCAGGATATTCATCGCAGTTTATTCCCTTCTCACATCCAAATGCCGTTTGCATTGTCAAAACATTATCGTGGATAATTGAAAGTATTTTTAACAAAACTTCAGAGCGGCTTTTTCCCATTCTCCAAGAGTCTTGTTGTCTGTCCCTGTTCAGCCATCGTGGATGCCTCGTGCGGGAGCTGGCAGTGCTCTGGGAAGCCTAAGAAGATCTCTGACTGCTCAAAGCAAGCGAGAAGGCAGAACAGCTCATCTCTAGGGCTCCTCTGCAGAGCTGCTTCTTTGTACAAGGCTTCCCTGTTTGGTTGGGTTCTTTTTAATGTGAGATGTGACTTTGATCTCTCCTGAAGAATCCAATCCTGTGGTGATTTGCACAGTAAGGTGTCTTAGTAGCTCATTCCCTTCGTGGCAGCCTGGGGGCAACACTTCCAGCCTTAATAATCAAGTATTATCAGAAGAGCTCCACAGGTAGCGTTGGTGTTTTCTGTTTTAATCAATGGTAAGGAAAAAGGGAACATGTTGTTGCTCATCTTCTGTGTTAAGAACCCACACTTACCCCGCAGCAGTCAGGATCAGGCTGGGTATTTCCTCGGCTTCGGGTTGTAAATCCAACCCATTTCACTCAAAGGGGAAGAAGTTCACTCTGAAGGAATCAGGACTCAGGTTTAGAAGGAAGGCTGCGTCCAGGGCACGGCTGAGCTGGCAGGGCAGCTCAAGGCCAGAGCTCCCATGGAGCAGGTTCCCTCACCCACCAGGCCGCATACCTGGTGACTCACACCGTGGGTCAAGCCTGGATGGAGCCATCTGTTCCGCAGGCAGGAGAGCCCAAGCAGAGCCTGTAGGGACAGAGGGACAGGTCATCTCAACTGTGGCGGCAAGACAGACACAACCGGCCAGTGCCGTTTGGCTTTGGGGCTTCAAACCCTAGTGACTAAAGGAGGATAGATGCCTCCAGCCATGTGCAGAGCTGTACACGAGTGAGCTGGCTGAGCAAAGGGCGATGCTTTCCCTTTAAAAAGTGAACTGTGTAAGTACAGTTTTCTCTGTGCCGAGAGAGAACAAGCAGCTTTGCTATGGATGGTGCAGATGCCTCACTGTACCAGGCTGTCCTTCTCAAGAGGCAAAGGCTCGCTGAATGTAGTCACTGCATGTGACACGCAAGATGAAGAACAGGCAGGAGCAACTGTTTTGTAATTAGCGGGGTGGGGAGAAACAATTTGCATTGCTCTTTCAGAATGGGGAGGGCTGTGGAAAAGAGAGACTTCCTCAAATCACTGCAGCAGATGATCCAGATGACTGTGTCCTGACCCACCTTTTCTGTGGAAGGGAAGAGTCCATAACCTTGCTTGGCACAACTGCGCAGGTCTTGGTGAGCCTTTTTTTGCGAAGGCAAAAAGAAGAACTGAAAAAAAAAAAAAAGGAACAATTTTTGGTTTTGACTGGGTAGAAACAGACGTGATCTTGGCGTGTAGTAAACATGGAAGTGCAAACAAATGGTTTCGTTTTGTTATTTACAGCTCAGAGTACTGTGAGAATGACCCGTCTTGTTTTGCTTTAGAAGCCAGCTCCAAGGGGATTTTTTTTCCTCTCCTTTGTCTTTTTTTTTTTCCCTCCCTGTGTGAACCACGAGCACACGCAATAATTAACCAGTGAAGAAGGTCAGAAAGGAAGTGACTGGGGAAGATGTACTTTAAACACCGACATTCATGAGGCTGTGGGCTGTAATTAACTGGAGTGTTTGTCTAAGGATCCCAGGTTACATGTTGAATATAAGATAGTTATTAAAGAGGCAGTTTTTTATTTGTCCTTTTAATTATCAAGAGCTTTAATGGCTCTTCTGTTCTGCCAAATGGATTTTTTTTTTCATTTGGAGACTATTTTGAGGTTTATTTCTCTTTTCTTGTTGGGTTTGGTGTAATACACTTTTTTAACCTAAGTTGGCTTAGGAAGCATAGCTTCTCGTTACAAATAGTGTTCAGGGTTCTACTATAACATGAAGTTACTAATCATGAATAGATGACATTTGTCATGGACAAAGAGCTTTTGGAAATGGAGGAGGAGGAGGCAAGTGTGTTATCAGTTGTAGGGAAGCTGTGAACCTCTGTGATGAAGCAGTGAGAAAGCAGTCCTAAAAGTAGTCAGCCAAGGGGTTTTCTCAGTAGGAAAATCCTCGTTTGGTTCTACAAAGCCCCGGTCAGGCTTTATCTGGAGTGAGGGATCAGGATGAAACACAGTGTGTTAAAAGGTGTGATTGCCAATGGGGGCAAGTGTGGAGAAGAGCTGTCAGGGTGGTCAAGGGAGCAGAGAGCCTGTTGCAGGATCTGGCCTTGCTTAGCCTTGCAGAAGGAGGGCTGGGAGGGGATACGACTGGGTTTTGTGAGTACCTTGCAAGTAGGAAGGAGTGGGAGGAGGGCTGTTGAACCTGACTGATGATGTGGGCACAAAACCAAATGGGTGTAGATGACCCATAAATACATTTGGAGATCGGATTATGTTAGAAGATGGTTTCTAAATGCCAGAAGCGTGATGCTTTCCAGTAGGGGCAATGGTGTTCGGTACATTTGTGAATGCAGCGATACAGAAGGGGAGCCAACAAGACCTGTGGGTTAGACTGCAGGAGTAAGTAGCAGTAAGTCCTGCAGACTCCACTCAGGCATTTTGAGGTGTAGACAGTAGCCAGTTACTTTGTGTGAGGAGAGGTTTGGGTGGTAGTTGTGAAAGCTGGAGAGGAAGGACCACTTAAGACTTGAAAGTAATGATGGTGTCTTGGTCAAACCGATTGGAGGTTGTTCTGTTCTGACTTTCTGTGATCATGCTTCAGGGGAATTTTTAATATCCAGTGAGGTTATTAATGGGACAGCAACATGGGGCAGCCATCGATGCAACATGGGACAGCAACATGGGGCAGCCATCAGAAACCGTGCTGATCAGTGCCACCCTTTTGTTTTACCATGCTCCTTCCCCTATTGCATCAAATGACCTTTTCAGCAGGGATGATGTTGGGCAGCTTAACAGCATCCATGCAAACTCATAGCGCTCCTAAGCAATGCTATAATTACAGCCGAGCTTGCTTCTGCTTCAAGTTGGGGCAAAGCACAATCGTAGCTGGAGTTAAGGGTGTATTAACAGGCTGTGCTCCGAATACAGCACAGCTCCCAGCCGCCGCAGGGCTGCCCAGCTGAGGCCAACGCGCAGAAGGAAGGGCTGAGAACCCCTCTGGGGTCTATCACAGAGCGTGTCTCAGCTTCATAAGGAGCTACCGCACGCAGGAGGAGCAGCGATGGGTAACGTGATGACAGAATCACAGAATCAGTCAGGTTGGAAGAGCCCTCTGGGATCATCGAGTCCAACCATTGCCCTGACACCACCATGGCAACTAGACCATGGCACTAAGTGCCATGTCCAGTCTTTTCTTAAACCCCTCCAGAGATGGTGACTCCACCACCTCCCTGGGCAGCCCCTTCCAATGGCTAATGACCCTTGAACGTGGCGAGGCATCGGCTGTGGTTTCACAGCTGAGGATGGGTTTCCTCTGGCTATACTTTCTACCTGGAAACAGTGTGTATCTCTCGAAAATGGGGAAAGATTTTTAGTTTTTCCTGTGTTGTGCTGCATGGTAAAATGTGGGTTCTGGTGTTTCCTGCCAGCCATGCAGTGAAGGGCTCCCTGCTGTGTATCGTCAGGAATTACACAAAACGCACCGAGTAAGAGACTGGGGTTAAAGCAGAGATCGTCTGCAACCCGGGGGCAAGTGTTTAAATCTCATCAGCCAGAGATGCGCAGTGTTTTCTGTGCCAAGCAGCCATTTTAATACATTCCCAATTCTCCTATAACGCTTGCAGCACGCGTGGTTCGTTCTCACGTGTGCGTGTCTGTGAGCGCGTGCGTATGCGTGGTGGGAGCGGGGAAGATGGTTTTTCCGAGGGCAATCAGACAGCCTGAATGTTGTCTGTCCCCAGCAGGAGCTGTTTGGTCTGCTTTCAGAAGCCACCCTCCAGAAGTGAAAACATAGTCCCCTGTGGATAAACGCAAAAGCAAACATGAAGCAAATGGCAGAGTAGAGGGGGAGGAGAACCTCTCGTGACCTGCTAACCACACCCCTTCTAATACACCCCAGGATGCCATTGGCCTTCTTGGCCACAAGGGCACACTCCTGGCTCATGGTCATCCTGTTGTCCACTAGGACCTCCAGGTCCCTTTCCCCTACGCTGGTCTCCAACAGGTCTGCCCCCAACTTGTACTGGTACATGGGGTTGTTCTTGCCCAGATGCAGGACTCTACACTTACCCTTATTATATTTCATTAAATTTCTCCCCGCCCAACTCTCCAGCCTGTCCAGGTCCCTCTGAATGGCTGCGCAGCCTTCCGTTGTGTCAGCCACTCCTCCCAGTTTTGTGTCATCAGCGAACTTGCTGACAGTGCACTCTATTCCCTCATCCAAGTCATTAATGAATATATTGAATAGTACTGGTCCCAGTACCGACCCTTGAGGGACTCCGCTAGACACAGACCTCCAACTGGACTCAGTCCGGCTGCATCTGGAATATTGTGTCCAGTTCTGGGCCCCTCAGTTCAAGAAGGACAGGGAACTGCTAGAGAGAGTCCAGCGCAGAGCCACGAAGATGATTAAGGGGGTGGAACATCTCCCTTATGAGGAGAGGCTGAGGGAGCTGGGTCTCTTTAGCTTGGAGAAGAGGAGACTGAGGGGTGACCTCATTAATGTTTATAAATATGTCAAGGGCAAGTGTCATGAGGATGGAGCCAGGCTCTTCTCAGTGACATCCCTTGACAGGACAAGGGGCAATGGGTGCAAGCTGGAACACAGGAGGTTCCACATAAATATGAGGAAAAACTTCTTTACGGTGAGGGTGACTGAACACTGGAAGAGGCTGCCCAGAGAGGTTGTGGAGTCTCCTTCTCTGGAGACATTCAAAACCCACCTGGACACGTTCCTGTGTGATATGGTCTAGGTAATCCTGCTCCGGCAGGGGGATTGGACTAGATGATCTTTCGAGGTCCCTTCCAATCCCTGACATTCTGTGATTCTGTGATTCTGTGACTTCTTGGAGCCGGAATATGTAAACCTTTTTTTTCCCCTTCTACAGTCCACTTTTCTAAAAGACAAAATAACGCTTCCTCTAGCTAATCTTACTCCCATCCCCTGGCCTGAGGAAACATCTGCTCTCCACGGTAGGCTTCGTTGTCCCAGCTAGTTCCCTTTTAGAGTTCCCTTCTCTTCCATTGACATCAGTTGCCTCCACATGCCCCCATTCCTGCCCACCAGCGTTCACTACCACAGCGGTCCCGAAGCGAGGAGCCCACCCTGACGTCAAGGTTTTGCTCAGGGCAGGTTTAACCATCTTTACTTGACCGGGTTTTAGCAGCTTGTGCACCATGCTGGTACGCAGCACGTTCCCCTGAGTGAGATCAGGAGCGAGTCTGTTAGCCACGACGCTGTTCCCACAACGATCGCTGATACAGCTGAAAAAAAGTCACCAGTGTCCTTGCAGCCTCTTCATCTGTCTTGTGCGCTACTTAGCATCTCTTTGGAGCTGGGACTTTGTTCTGGGGGACAGAGCGGACTGCAGTGGGGTAAATGACAGTTGGGAGAGGGTTTGTCACTAATGAATCGGTCATTGACTCCTAGCCAGTGTGTTGCATGTCCCCTCTGCTAGTTACCATAGTCCCACCTCTACCTTTCCTATGTGAAAGGGGAAACAGGTTTGTGTTCTGCCCCAGCTGGTTGTTTCCCGTGTGTCGTCCCCTGGACATTTCAACCCACCCTGTGTGGGACTGCTTTTCTGCCCCTGAGCTGGGTGTTGAAGGGGTTGGCTGTTGGGTGGAAGGTGTTTGCCCGTCCTCATCTCTGTGACTGAGAAAACCAAAAATAGGCAAGGGATGAAAATGAGGGAGCATTTGTAATTGCTGTTAAGAATGTGTATATGCAGCCTTGCGAGAACTTTGTGATTCTCCAGGAATTTAGTATATGAGGTCTGTTCTCACTGGCCAGTGACACCCTTATTCCAAGCAGCACACTAAGAGTTTGGTTTCATTCCAACAGCAGTGTAAAGCGTGTTTGACGTATCATCTTCGTTGTGATTCTTTTACAGAGATAATGTTGTCCCTGTCTCGTTTCAGAACTGTAGCTGCTGAAGTCAGGAAGCAGATCTCAGGGCAGTATGGAGGCTCTCCCCAGCTTCTCAAAAACCTCAATATTGGAGGCAGCGTCTCTCATCATACAACTGTAAGTAATGTTGGGAACATGGAAGACTGAAGGTGTGCATAGTTACTCTGATTACCATTTGGAAAGAAATTGCAGTGCTGACAGGTTGGTGACCTAAGTGTCCCTGATAATGCTGAGGAAAATAATTCCATGCAAAACCCGCTAATTTTGGAGATCTCTATCTTGCAGATCAGTTGGTGTGGCTGGGAATTTGTTTCTGCAGAATCTTTGTAGGACAAGGGGCTCTCTTGACCAGATGTTAGTTGTTTTATCCCAGAACAGCTTGGATTGGGCATTAAATTCCACATGCATGCGTGGTTCTCTCCATGGAGAGCTCTTTACAAGCTCATCCACTTCAGGTAGCTGTTTTCTTGTGTTTCTTGTCACTCTTGAGAGTGGCTGATCCACTCTTCAGAGGTGTTTTAAATGTTATTGTGAAAGTTGAATGTGGTTGTTCCTCAGGAATGTATATTTACTTACAACTTTACAGTCCACTTTCAAGAGCGGCTGAAATGTAGGCCACGTTGTCAGAATCACCCTTTCTGAAGTCAGATTTTCTTGCGCGGCCTACCAATAACCTTCAAAACTCATTGTGCGTGGTGGTAAAAATGTCAAGAGTTCAGCTTTTCAGGCTGGAATTGTATTTTTTGGAAGCATTGCTTTGATTTGGGTTATTGCTCTGGGTCATAGCAGTTTCTTTTGCAGCAGTCAACTCAGAAACCAACTACTATAGCATCTTGTTTTCTTTGAAGAGGGTTGATTAGGTCAGGCAGTACTGAAATGTGCCCTGAATTTGATGGTCTGTACAAGTGTTCGGGGTTTACAAGAGTTCTTCTCTTGTTTTGGAATAGGATCCTGTAGAGTTTCCTCAGTTCATGTGCTGTTTGGTGTCCAACGTAATGCGTTAAAGCTTTCCCATACAGAGCACAAATGTGTCCTTGGAGCCAGTATCATCTCAAAAGGGATCTCCAAGACTTAAGTTGACCCCTAGCTTAGAAGAATGACTTCCCTGCAGGCTGGAAGTTCATCTTTAAGGAGATCCGGCTGTGCCAGAGTCACTGGGGATTGGAGAGGGCTGGAATTCCTGTCATTTCCCTCTGCATGAGCTGTGTGAGTACAAGGAGACCAGAAGGCTGGCTGTGTCAGCGGTGTGCCCAGCCTTAATGGTGAGGGAGCAGAAGGAGGAGGGGTTGATGAGAGCGGTGTGTCCAGGGCTAATGCTTTATCGCAGCAATCTCTGTAGGGGTGTGGAATGATAATGCAAAGCCCTGACTTGGCAGTTCTGTATGGTCTTTTGCATAATCCTGTATTAGGTAATAGGGAGGGACCCCTGCTATTAGCACTCAGGGTCATTGAATCCTCCTCCCTGCAGCAATAGATAGCTGAGGAATAGACATCTACTTCTGAAAGACCCATTGGATGTCCACCCCACAAGCTTCTGTGCCTCACTTGTCTCACATGTGGTTTCACCTTGGAACAAGTTGGCTGAACTGCCTTTCTGCTGCCATTGCTTTCATAAAGCAAGATCTCTTCTGTGTACCTCTCCCAGCTGTTCCTCAGCCAGCCATGTTTTTGATAACTGTTTTTCCTTGTATCACCTCCTTTCGCTCTGAATTGTCTCTTCCACTTTTTCTTCCTGTTTCTAAGGTTCCTCCATTCTGCCATGATCAAAGTGTGCATGCTCAAAGCTTCAGTCCTGTTGGTGTTCAGATGTAATTCTTAATGCAGGATCAGATTTGTTGGTCACAGTATTGTCAGCCCTGTCTTCAGTTCTGGTATCTGTCATTATTGTGGTTTTTAGTAAATATATGCAAGAATCTATAAAAATCCTGGAAAAGGTCATGCTACCTGGAAGCAGGCTCTGAGCCTTCCCTATCAAACTGCATTGTGACAGTTGATGTGATAAGCTCCTCATTTGTCATATTAAATTCTGTGCTGAGCAGAGATGCTCTTCAGAAGCACGATTAACATGGAGTGATAGTTTGTAGGAGGTTGTCTGTAGGAAAGGTACATTTAGTTAAGTCCTAAGTCTGTATCCTGAGGCTACGTAATATGACAGAGGTTTGCTTGTACTGAATCTTGGGTTAATTTCTATCCCTTTGGCATCAGAATCTGCTGTGCCTGCCTGTCCTGGTTTGATAACAAACATTATGCAGAGAGAAAGCATTGCTGCTGTGAAGCTGAAATAGTTATTTGCTCTGGAAAAGTTCAGAAGTTTGTGTGTTGTTACACTTCTACAGAGAAGAAACAGAAGGGCCTGAATCTGCATGGCAGTTTTGTGTAGCCATGCTGGTTTGGAAGCCTAGAGTAGGGCGCGTAGTGTGGGTTTAAATAGGAAATTTATGCTAAAATGCATGGATATTTTAATACTGCTGTGTGATGGAGGTTCGTGTGAGCATCTCCACAATGGCAGCAAGTTGCACTGTGGAGTGTGCAGCGTGGAACTGGAGGACATTTAATGATAGTGCAGATGTGTTCTCTCCTATCCGGTGCATCTTGCTCATCGTGTTGAGTGCTTCCATAGATAGTTATGATCCAGATAAGGCCAGCACTGATTCTCTGTTGGCAGTTGACAACAGTAGCTGCTTATGGTAATTCGTCTGAGAGTCTCAGCACACGTGGCCCAATGGAGACATTTTTATGGAGAGTGTTTTTGTGAATGAAGGACCCTCAGCTCTGTGCTTGGTTGGGCCTTTTGTTTCTTGTTGACTGAAACCGGTGCAGGGACTTTTCACACTCGGCAGACTTGCGTGTGGTTGAACTTGGGATAAATGCAAAGACCCGTCAGCTGAATGTTAGCAAGTCTCTTCCCTTTTGCTTCACGAGCAGCAGGCAAAATGCTGCCAGAACTGTTTCTAATTTGGTATCTGGTAGAGCTGGGGAGAAGACGCTGCTTTCAAATGACTGTACAGGAGCTTGCGGTTTATTATTGTCGGCCTCCACCCTCTGCTGCTTTAGGAGCAGCTGATTTTAATTGCGCATCCCTCAAACCACAGATGCAGGTCCAAAGCCTTCAGAGGCTTTGCCTGTGGAACCTAACGCGCTGACTGGGACTCCTGGCAGGGTGCAGTCCTTGCAGCACTGAGCTTTTATTTTTGAAACCCAGAAGGCACTGACAATTTGTTACTGAGAAATAGGAGCTGGTAAGGCCTTAGAGTTAGGGGAAGGAGATTTTATTTTTTGAAGTTACTTTTGCAAGTCTCTCTAAATCCACTGGTGAATTGAGCGTGCGTTTGCACCTTGCTGTTTGCATCCTGGCCTCTATTAGGAACAGTGTACCCAGCCGGTCTGGGGAAGTGATCGTCCCTCTGTACTCGGCACTGGTGAGGCCGCACCTTGAATCCTGTGTCCAGTTCTGGGCCCCGCACTTCAAGAAAGATGTTGAGGTGTTGGAGCGAGTCCAGAGGAGGGCGACCAAGCTGGTGAAGGGTCTGGAGGGTCTGACCTACGAGGAACAGCTGAGGGAGCTGGGGATGTTTAGCCTGGAGAAGAGGAGGCTCAGAGGTGACCTTAGTGCAGTCTACAACTACCTGAAGGGAGGTTGTGTAGCAGAGTGGGAGTTGGCCTCTTCTCCCAAGCAACTAGCAATAGGACAAGAGGACACAGCCTCAAGGTTCGCCAGGGGAGGTTCAGGTTGGACATTAGGAAGCATTTCTTCTCAGCAAGGGTCATTAGCCATTGGAAGGGGCTGCCCAGGGAGGTGGTGGAGTCACCATCTCTGGAGGTGTTTAAGAAAAGGCTGGACATGGCCCTTAGGGCCCTGGTCTAGTTGCCATGGTGGTGTGAGGGCAATGGTTGGACTCGATGATCCCAGAGGGCTCTTCCAACCAGACTGATTCTGTGATTCTGTGATTCTGTCCTGGGTTGTAAAGCACGTGCTGTGCTCGTCTTTGGTGCATCAGGAGGTTCAATATTCCCTCATGGGAGCTGGGGCTTCTCACCACCAAACTCACTGGTGAATGCACTGGGAACAGAGAGCTTGCACTTCCTTCCACAGAATTCCCCAGCATCTTGCAGGACGGAGTATTCGCTTTGTTTATTTGATGAACTGGACTGTTTACTATGGGCTATTATAACCCCTCGTGACTAACCACTTTCTTTTCTTTCCAAATTTATTTTTGCTGTTGAGCAACTCCTTGTGCTGTGGTGGTTGTTAACTCTGTCTGCTCAAGCCGGTCTCTGCTCATTGCTGCGTGCTGCATTTCTGCATTTCTGCAGCAGCTTTACCTGGGTGAAGCTGGGCTGTGGGTTGTCAGAGAGAGCATGAGTTACTGCTGGAACGACCCAAGCTTTCTCTCAATCTTGGTGTGTGTGCCTTGGTTTGCTGTTTAGTGGTTCCTTGTTACACTGCTGTGGTGTAGGAAGAGCAGAGTTTTGGTTTGTATCTGCAAATGGACTCGTAGTCTGTTTTTTCCCTGTGTGTGCTCTCCTTTTATGGGGGCAGATGATGTTATCAAAGGACAGAAAATAATCACTGGGTGTCTGGACCTGGTGATATTTAAATATAAATAATGATATTTATATTTTTCAAGTTAGATAAAGACTTAAAAAATCTTGGATTTCTGAATGCTTCATTTTTGAGTGCCAAAGATAGTCATTGAAATGTTCTTGGTTGTTGTCCAAAACTTGATTTTTTTTTTTTCTAAGAAAATAAAATTTTCTGCAATTTTTTCTTTTAAACTTTAGAGGTGTATTTTAATTAGAAGAGCAGCATTTCATTGAACTTGCAAATAATCAGAATAATGTATACTCAGTTGTTTTACAGAAAAATCACAGCTGTTTCCAAAGGGTGAGGGGTAATATTTCCTGTTTGTTGGTGGATGTTACAGCATAGTTGAGCGTTAGTTTGAGGAGGAACATTGTTATAAGAAGTACTAATTAGTCTGGGAATAAAGGGGTCTGGGTTCTTGGGCATGATGTGATCTGACCATGTCTGCTTTCAGCGCTCCTTTTTCTCCATGTAAAATAAAGGTGCTGACATTTGCATATCTTTGTGAAGCACTGCTGGGTTTATGGGCATTATCTGGGCTAATTGAAGCCTTGTCTTGGATTTATTGGATGTCAGGCTTTGGTTGTGTATTCAAAGATAGTATCTAATTATTGAATAAGAGAATATAGGTTCCTTTGTATATTTTCATTGTTTCTTTTAGCATCATTTAAAAGAAGAAGAAAAGATAATTTGTGCAAATGAATGGAAAACACTGCAAGGGAAAACATGACAGCATCCTGTGTGGCCTAGAAAAGGGCGTGTTGAAGTGTTCAGAGCCAAGTAATTTTATCATGAAAATCACTAAAATGAAAAGGAAAATGAGCCAAGTCTTAATGCTCTCTCAAAGCTGATTAAGGCTTTATAGTGACTCCCATTATATGTGTTTCCTGGAGGTTTTGCCCTGCCTGGCTGAATGGTCTGTCCTCATCAGGAGGGAGGATGGGAGAGGCATCCACATCCTCTTCCCTGCCTCCTCCCATTAGGGATTACTCACAGTTAACTCTGCTCTGGTGCAAGCACTTGCTGTAGTAAATTAAAACTTCCACATACTATTTCTAAAATGAGCAGTGAATCCTGTTGCAGAGGTCACGAGCATTTCAAATGTTAAGTTGGTGAGTCTGGTGTCCATTGAAAGGTTGCTGAGTCTCATTGATTTGCCATAACTTAAACAGTTTATACGTTAGCAGAAATAACTAATCTTAACTAAATGTTATTATACCAAGTAAATTCAGTTCCTTAAATGAAGCATTCATGACAAGCCTGTTAATAAATACTCAGAATCTAAAAATGCCATTAAAACATACTCTTTATTAATTGTGACACGTCTTTTTTGGGAATAAAATGCATAAACAAACTGATCTTTAGTGGAAATGCAGCTAATACCCTAAACTGCAAAAAATTCTTGATACTGGATTCAAATTGCAATGTAAAATTTTCCAGTCTAAGCCCCCCTTGGTCTGCTTGCAGTCTTTCGTGCCAATGCTGCCACAGTCCCAGCAAGCAGCGATGGGTTGGAAGACCTTTGCTTCACGATGCTAAATTACAGGGCTGTGAGAGTGCACCAAGGAGTAAGCCTGTGTCAGAGGACACATGAGCGTGTAAGGTGTAGATGTGCTGCTGCAACAGTTCCTTTGTGCTTATGCACTTGCAGTCTTGTGCAGTTGTGAGGCAGCTGAGTCCCTTTTAGCCTTTTTAGCGCTGAGCCAACTTGAATGAGACCCAGGTCTCTTGTTACCTGGGCTAGCAGGGCTGGGTGGATGTGCCCAGGTTTTGCACCAGTGGCCAATGCTGTCACCGTGCAGGGGCACTCAGGTGGCTCTGCAGAGCCAGCTCTGAACGGCAGGCAAGGAGTCTCGAGGCTGGAGGTCCACTGTGGTCCCCAGAGCTTCGGTCGATGGGCTGAGCCTTGCTGCGTGATGGCTGTGCTGCTGCAGGGCTTAGCTGTGTGCTGGGGCTCAGTGCTGGCGTCTCCAGGCAGGGCTGCTCAGCTGCACAGAGCTGAGACATTGGGAGTGTCTGTGCCTGAAGCTGGCTCGGACGTGCGTGGTTTGTTAGGTGAAGCTTTGCTCCCCGTGAACGTGGCACAGTAATTTCTTCACCTGGGCACGTACACAAACCACTTCAGCTGTCCTGTAGTGCTGCTCCTGAGCTAATAGCATAGGCAGCTCCACAAGACGCCAGCTCTGGCGTCTTCGTGTGTCTGGTGGTTAATCCATACCCTGGATAAATTGTCCACTGATAATTGAGACGTGACTGTGGCAAGTATTTTCCACTCAGAAGAGCATGCACGTCCGTGGTTACCACGGTTCAGCTTGCACAGTTCAGAGCCTCCTTGGTTTGCCTGTGTGAACCCTGAGGGTCCGGAGGGATCCATCTCCGCTGATCTGGTGTGGTGTTTATGCCAAAAGTGGGAAGTCTGTGATTTTTCTGCAGTCTCTGGTCAAACTGTTTGGCTTTTTCATTTATTTAATAATGGAGCTTTGATGTTTTCGTTGTCTCAGTCTCTGCGCTCTCCGTTTTGGCGCAGTTTAACAGAGGGAAGCTCGCTCAGATCCGTCTCAGCACTTGCATTTTCTATATCAAAGTCTTAGTGTTCTTGGAATACTCTCTTCATGAAATTACATGATTCTCAGTCATCAAAGAAGATACTGTCTTTCTTCTTACCCATCCTTGGAGGCATAACTCGTGTCTTTCTGGGTTTGGTAAGAAATTGCTTTAGTATTCCCAGATAACTAATTAATCTCTGTTTAATATTAATATTTCTATACCCAGATGGCTTCTTACATTAGCAACCAGTTATAATAGTAAATAACCTAGCAATATTTGTACATAAAACATCTCACTGATTTTGTGACTGGCTACTACTTGTTATATGTAGGATCCCTCTTTAGGTGGATATACTTACAAATATTTCCCTTCATTAGACAGGCTTTTTCCATTTCAAGCATTGTGATATTACATGAATTTGACACACATTACAGATCATTGGGCTTGTCTGTAAAAAGAATCCAGAACTTAATGCTAAATATTTTCAGACTGTAAAAATGGAGGCTTCAAGACTATTTCTAAAACATTGTCTTAACAGAGAATGCTTACAGAAAGTTTTGAGGCACATTTACAGTTTGAAATGAAGGACTTCTATGAGCCATTGTCTATAGTAATTACATCTTTCAAAACACCATGCAAAAGAAATAATAAGAACCAGAGCAAAGCAGAAGATATGGAACTACATTCCAGAGGCAGTGCGCATGTATGTGGAGGTAATGACTGCACTTTATGGCTGGGGAGGTGTCATCCTCCTTGAGGGCTGGTAGCTGTCTGTGGTTGATGAAAAGCAGAGATTGCCTAGGAATCCCCTTGGTTCATTTGAATATTTCCATGTATTATAAATGCAACCAGAAAATTAAATGCAGGAGTTCTCTGTGCTCACCAGTCATTAGGCATATGAAATTAGGGGTATGGGTTTTCTGAAGTGCAGTAATGGTAGTAGACAAATATGTGATTCTTAGAGTTTGGATCCAGTGATGACCATTTTTGGACTAAGTGTTTAAGTGAAAGAAAATGTAATTTATGCAAGTAAACCATTTTTTAATACTTGAGCATTGTCAGTGGTTAATATGGTGCTGCTCGTGTTTCAGAACCTCTTAGAGTGACTATGGCCTACAGTTCAGGCTTAGGAATATATCTGATGCCTCTGTTTAGCAAATATATTTCTTTAAACCGTTACCTTCTTTAACTTGCCTGAAAATTTTGTATTTGTTTTAGTGTGTTACATTTCCTGTATTCTCAGATTTACACTGAGTCCTTCCTACAGTACATCAGATTTGACTCCTGTCACGGTTCCCTGAGACACCAGTATCCCTTTAAGGGATTTTGCCACCACAAGAACAGGCCATCTGCATTCCTGAATGCTCAACAAGGGAAGTGACTGTTTGCCCTGGAGACCTAGCGATAGCTGAGAGGAGGCTGGGGCTCAGCTTTGAAATGTTAATCTGCTGCTTCTGTCCTTCCAAGATTTTGCCCAGGGAGGCAGTGGGTGGGAAGCTGGTATTAATTTAGAATTTGAAGCTTTGGTGCAATCTGTTGCAGTTTTAGCACATTATAAATTGTTTAATATTTAAGGAGGTATTGAAGTTAAGATGGAACTTCGTCCTACTTTCAAAATTGGCAAGAAATAATCACCCTGATTTTGAAGAAGCGCCTAGCCGCCAGGTAAAAACAGTAGTCAGGGTCCTCCCTGTGATGAGGAGCTCTGCAAGGTTAATTTTTCAAGGTCCCTTATCATATCCTCACAGGGGATTTTACTCCCACGCAGGAGGCAGGAGGCATGAGGCATAACCTTCCAATCTTTGCCACTGTAATTTTTACAGGGCCCCAAATTGTACTGTGGACCTCACAGAGACTGGGTCCCTGCCCTTGGGAATTATGCATCTCATTTTAGATAGAAGGAAAATTGGTCTGGGTTGGGCCATGAGCAGCTTGGGTTCACATCCCTGTTCTGCCAGATGCATCCTGCCAAACCATCACATTGCAACCATTTAAAATGCCGTTGTGTGTCCCTCCTGCCCGCCGTGAGAGTAAGCATCTTGGGAGGGAGGAGGAAGTGTGAGGGACACGGTGCTTTTCATGGCTGCGTTGACATGTGCTACCTGGAAGAGTCTGCAAAATCATAGCTGGGATCAGTGTGTTGCTTAGAGGGAGTCCCACAAGACTACTCGTGATGCTCTTGGTACAACACGTGTGAGTTAGGCAACAAAATTCTGGAACAGGATCTAGAAATGTCCCCTCTGCCCAGCTGTTTGTGTAGGGAAAGGATAGGTTAAAGTCCTTCAGGCAAATATCTGAATGCCTGTGGGCATCAGAGTACACAGCAATGATCTACACAGGACTTCTTCTGTGCTTCAATCAGTATCTGTGAGATGGAGAGAATAATTGTCCCTTTTTCTGCTCTAGTTGCTACTGTGATCCCTTACTGACCTTCTGTACCGTGCCCAGGAGAGCAGACCTTTAGTCTGTAGGTACTAGTGTAGGTGTAATTGGTTCGGTAAGGCAGCAAACCGGAGGGGGAGGCTGTTCAGGCAAGGGCATGTAATGATGGCTAATTAAATGGCATGCTAATTAAATGCTTACCCTTTGGTCATTTCTTGAGCGTGATGGAAAAGTGCATCTGTGGCAAGTATGCTCGTTGCCTTTGTTGGTGAGCCATCGCTGCTGCCTTTTGAACCGCCTTGCCCTGCACGCTTCTGCTTGCTGAGCTCCCTCTGAGCTGCTGCTGCTGCCTTCCGTGGCAGTTGTACATGGCCAACACCACTGCTTGGCAAACCTCCGGTCGCTGGGGCACGCGGGAGGTCCTGCTTGTCAGAGGAGTCTGCTCCCTGCATGAGGGAGCTTGTTGCGGTCGTCTATTCTCAGGAACGCCGCAACAGAGCAAGACTAATACAAACCTGCGCTTTGCATTTTGTTTTTTCTTCCTTGGTGGGGTGGAACAAGCCATGAGCTTTGCGTCGTGGTGCCCCAGGTGTAGCTTTCCCTCCGTGTCAGCCCTTTGCTCCTGTAGTCCTTGAGGGAGATGCTTGGCTAAAGTAAATGGGGGTTTGTGTTGCCCTCCATTTGTGTTCCCTAGCAGAGGCTTCTGCCCCTGTCGCCAGATTTGTGCAGGTGCTGCTTCTGTAACTGATGATGATGACACAGGTAGGTGATCAAAAGAAGGACATAAATAGGACGGAGACATGTTTCAGCTAGCAGGGAACTAAAACTACAGCAAAATACAATGTTTGCTGTCTAGAGAAGGACAAAGTCGATAGGAAACGAAATTTTATTTTCAAGCTTTTAAGGGGATATAACAGTGAGGAATAACACACCCTTAAAGAAGAAAGCTTGACTGTCCCTGTTGCAGGAGAGTTGTAAACCTTTGAAATAGGGTTTCGAAATGCAACTTCTGAGAGCCATAACTGCAACACTGCAGATGCACCTATGGAACGTGTGCGTTAAATAGTTTGTATAAGCCGAATCAATCAGGCTGGTGTCTTAGTTAAGCTGACAGAGCGTGTGTCTACAGTCAGGTTAAAGACATACACAGAATGGTTATTTGCAAATGATGTGTTTGATTCGAGGTAATTGGGCTGTGTAAGTCTGAAAAAGAGAGTCCTATTTGATTTCTTCTGTACTTTTGGTTTATCAGTATGTTTTATTTGGTGTTTATGTTGGCAGGGAGCAGGTTATACCCCTCTTACTCATACCCAGCGGCCTCTTTCTCCCTGAGTAGTCCTGTTCATTTTAATAGCACCAGAATCGTGCTTGCCCCGAGTGAGGTGGCTCACCTCTTTATCCTGGGATAAAGACTGAGTGAAAACTGTGTTAAGGAATTGTCTGAAAGGTTATCCAAATTTTGGTCTGTATTTACAGGCTGTACAAGGTCAAGGAGTGTGTTTTAAAAGAGCAGTAATTGTGATTATGGGAGCAGGTTTTTCTTTGCATATTTTTAGTGTTTATTTGCTGTTGATTTAGACTATTCCATGTCCTGACTGGGAAGATGGTCAGAGCTCTATACAGCTGTTTCCAGAGGGCCTTAATAAACTCTTATTGGAAGAAACAAACACCTTTTCAATGACTTCTTACAGTAACGCTCCAGTATCCCCCCATTAGGTTTATTAGCCGGTTGGTAGGTGGACTGCATGTTTGCAAATACTTGACAGAAATTGTCCTTCTGCCTTTGGAAGTCTGCTAAAGGAAAACTGGCTGCATTTCATGGAGGATTCACCTATTGTGGCGTCCTGGGAGCTGTCGGGAGGAATCAGAAAGGCCTTTCCTGGAAGCGGGATGAGGATTGCATTGAAGATTGCTGTCTGTAGCCTGCCAGCAAGCAGGGCTGTGGGAGAGGACAGCTTTATAGCTCCTCAGCTGTTCTTCCATTTCTGCTGCAGCAGATTTCAAAACCTTTTAATATGCAGCTGAAAGCGGGCCTTGCTGTTCTTGTGGTCGTCTGGAGATCAGCTGTACATCAGTGGTGCACAAGGATAAGGGCAAAACTTCTGTAAACTAAGAAAGTATCACAATCCTAATAGGCTGGGGGAGTCGGCTGTTGGGTGCCTCGTTATTTTTCCTGGTGCCATGAGGAGGTGAGCTGGGCCTGGAGACTCGGAGGTGAGGTGATAGAGCAGGTTCCGCTCCTCAGCCAGCGGTGGGGCTGGGATGATGAGGTTGGGTGAACCTGAACTCATCCGACTCTTTCAGTGTGTGCGTTTGATCTGATGGGCTCGTTTGACAATTTCAAGTGACTGATGCTTTGGCCAGGTAACACAGGAATAGCCCCATGTATACTGTGTCTGTTCTTGGTCTCATCCACAACTTCAGAGGATTGCAGGAGCATAAAGCAGGATGGAGGAAAGGTTAAGCCATCAGCAGTGAGAGCCATGAGAGGAGCTCTTGTGGTTCAGTTCAGACACGGGGACACCATTTGGGTTCACTTTCCTTTCAATGGGTTTGTTCATCCTTGTTTCCTCCTCCTCTTTCATCACTTCTTCCCCCACAAATATCTAAAGCTTAAAATAATGCACTTGCCTTTTATCTGCCAATACTCTGACACGAAGTAGTTCCTCTTCATAACCATGAATTTATGTGTGGCCTGTTTACTCAGGTGCTAGACAGTATTTCTGGCTGCACAGATGGTGAGTCTAATACAGGCTTCTGGGTTTGACTTTTATGTTTGTTTACATCTTCATGGTACAATAGTTATCTGAAGAGACAAACTGGAAAATTGTGAAGTGCAGCCTTGGGCCTAATCCTGAGATGTATGAAGGGCTTGGAAGCCCCCGGAGCGCAGGCCTGGGACCTGGCGTTGGGTAGCCCTAAGCACAGCCGGCCTTTTGGGGTCAGGGCTTTACTAGCAAAGCCAGTTCATTCATCTTTTGTCCAATACATTACAGTGCTCTTGTTGGATAAGTGAAATATGAGATGTAAAATGCCCAGGAATGGGTGAACATGGTGCATTTGGGGCAGTGGCAGCCTCTGCCCTGTGTCTGGTCCTGCGTGTCCCCCTCAGCTCTGCGTTAATACAGAGTTTTTTCCTTGAGTGTTGTAATTTTCTAATGTTTATCAGGATGAAGGGATTAGGAAGATCGGAGGGAATGAGGGAACGGTTTCTCTTTGTTCACCTGGGGAGATGCACCGGCAAATGAGTTCGTGCAGACTGAAACATGGCACTTGCGTGGTCAGCTCAGTCCTGCTGGGCAAGTGTGCTGGAAGGTGCCTCAGCTTTGGAGCTGCCAGTGTGGAAGGAAGGTCAGCAGGAGGAGTAAAAGTACATCTTAAAATGTTAGGGCTTAAAAACAGGGTCAGTTCAGCAGCTTTAAGTCAGTTCAGCAGCTTTAAGTCACCCTCCGAGGCTCCCTTAACCCTCGGGCCTTCTCCCGGGGAGGGTGCTATCAGTGTCTAGGCCAGAGCTGCACTGCTGCGTGATGGGGCTGGGCTGGCAATGAGAGGCCCTGAGGGGACCTTTTCCCAGCACTGCTGCAGCTTTTGCCCAGTGATTTTGTTATTTTTATCTTCATTTGCAAGGAGTCTCCGTTTCTGGGTTCTTACTCTTCTTTGGGTTTGAGGTTTATCGCAAGCAAAATAGTATCGTGCGGCAGCTCTTCTGAAAAAACAGGCACTTTTAGCAATTCCTCAATAATAAACTGTCACATTTCACTGCTGTACGTCCCGTCGGTTATCCAGTGCCAAATGGAGCTGGTGTAGCTGTATGTAAGAAACAGTGTGAGGTGATGACGTGTTAAGTGTCATGTGGGAAAGAGCAAGGACAAGTTCTGCTCATTGTGAGTTTTGCAGTGATGAAAACAGTTAAAAGTATCTGGTTTGTATTTTCAAAAATTCTCCAAATCACATATTTCAAGTTCATTTCAGGAGCTCAGGATTAGAAGGGGAAAAAAGGTTGTGGGGTCAGAGTTCATCATCATCATCATCATAGATAGAAATTATTTGTATCTTTTACCTAAATTGCAGAACTAAATACTGAGTTTCTAGACATCATATTTTTTTGGTGGACCAGATTCTTATCTGGCATAAAGTCATCTGGTCCAACTCACCTGACTTCATTGGAGTCACGCCATTTTCTGCTGAAGGATTTGCCTTCTGTATTTTAAGAAAATTGTCGTATTCATTGAAGTTGGCTGCGGTAGGAGAGATTCTTTCAACACCCTCTGTGTTAGCCAAGTCTTCCTTGAATAAAAAGTTGATTCATTTCAGAACTTTTGGACAATAGAAGTTTAAAAACTGGAATTTGGGATTGGTATAGCAATGTTTTTGAGAAGCACATTTAAAACTTAAGTAGTAAGTGTTCTTTTTAAAGTCATCTCCAACAGAAGACAAGCTACAGGGTAGTTCCCTGTCCCACAGAAATCGTCTGGATGACAGGAAAGAAAAAGTAGTAGAGAAAAAATGCTGAATTTTGATGTGTTTTTGTGACTCTCACTAAACCACACAGCCTCACAGGGATGTGCCAGGGGATTCTAGGAGACGTCAGGTGCTGTAGAGACTGGTTCCTCAAAACTTGTTTTTGGTGTTTCATCTTCTTAACGTCTATGTTTATGTACAGCCTCATAGCATAATCATCTCATATAAGAATACGTGTGTATTTATATAATATGTAAAAATACACAGTTATGCAATGTGAATATGTATCCAGTTTATGCAATTTTTTTTTCATGTATCTAAAAAAAGCTCACTTTTTTCATGGTGAGATCAGTACTGCCAGCGAACTCTACTGTTTTCCTGCACGTGTGTTTGTTCAGTCATTCCTTGTACTTCAGGTGCCAGCTTTGTGCCCAGTAAAGATGCTTTTCAAGCATCCATTTTATTTAGAACAGTGTCCCTTCCTGGCGTGGGCAGAGTCATCGTGGCACTAAAGGCCCTAATATCAGGGAGAAGAGGTGGTTAAACTTGTACCTCTGGTAGAGAGCACATTGTGTTTTGTGTTCCCCAGAGAAGTGGTTTAATTCAAAATAATGTTAGTCTTTAGAGTTCTGTGGCTTGCTGGTAAATCAGCCCCTGCTCTGGATTCCTGTCTGGGGGCCGTGCCTGAGGGTGAAAGGGTTCTTGCATCTTGGATCAGGGTGAAGGTTCCCTTTGTGATCAGAGCATGCTAAAAACAAATCCAAAGTCATACACAGGGGAAATAAATTGCAAAATTTTCTTTTGATGCAAACTGGTGAATTTCTTGAAAATAGATGAAAATCCTTTTTTTTTTTTGTGTTTTTTTAGATGATGATGGTATGCATCATAGAAATATCCAGAGAAATATCACATAAAAGATAAGACATGAAAAATAGCTTTGTGATGTGGATTAGCTAAGGTTAACACCGCCAGGGTTAATTGTCATCTGATGTTAGATCAAGTTTGCTGAACAATGCAGAAGAGCTGGTTTAAAAAACAAAGTAAAATATATGCATGTGATTTTTCTTTTTGCTTTCACCTTGTTTTAAGACCCTTCCATTGCTTGTCTTTTCCCAGGTACCTCTTACAGAAGCAGTGGACCCGGTGGAGTTGGAGGACTACCTTATTACACACCCGATCGCGGTGGAGTCCGGACCCCTGCGAGACTTGCTTGAGTTTCCTCCCGATGACATCGAGGTCGTGTACACCCCCAGAGAATGTCGAACGCTTGTGTCGGCCGTGCCTGAAGAGAGGTAGGAGGTGACAGGATGACACCTCGCTCAAGGGAATTAATTGTTCTGGATTTGAGTATCCGCGAGTCTGAAGCCTGGAATTTTTGTCTGTAAATGCCTGAAAGAGTAAATATAAACTGAAGTGTGGAGGCGTGTGTGTTTAAGAAGTCATTATCATGTCTGTGATTTTGAAGGTGTTTGTTTTTATTCTTTTAACAGTGAGATGGACCCTCATGTGAGGGACTGTGTAAGGAGTTACACGGAAGACTGGGCGATTGTGAACAGAAAGTGAGTTCCCCCGTGATATTTGTCAGCTTGATTTCATATTTAAATTTTTGCAGGATGGCTAGCTGGTATGAGGAGGCTCAAAAATTATTGTCCTGGCTACTGATTCCATGTGCCCTGGCTTTTACTTGCCCAGCTCAGCTGAAATGATGCTTTGTGTTTAGCTGAAACGATTCTTTGTGTTTGAAAATTAGATCTCGGACGTCAAAACCCCTTGGGGCATTTTTGAAAATCTGGGCCATTTTAGTCAACAGTTGCTCCTTTAGAATGGTGGAGAAATTACGGAATGCGAACAAGTAAAATTACTTTCAGCATTTATTTCTTTCTTTGTTCCATGTGTTTTTAGCTCTTTTTATAGAGAAGTTGCATTAATTTTGTAATGATGCAAGATTCACCTGCAGACACAACCACCTACTAGATAAGGTGCCCTCTGCAGCATTCACTTGTTCCCGAAGAGACTTTGAGAAAGTACCTAATTTAAACAAATAATTGTTAATATTTGGACTGGCACAACATTTACCTAATGAGTTAACAGTTTAGAGAGGTGCATGCATTGATTAATTTATACAAATTAGCAGGAATGTTTCTGAGTAGCTTTACTTGGAACATACACTCTCTCGGATGATTGAAAGTCTGATGACTTCAAGAGCTACTGTCAAGGAGTAAGTGATCCATGTGATGTGCATCACCTACAAATGACTGGACTACAGCTACAGCTCTGCCCTTGTGGCACTTGCTACAATTCACTGGTTTAACGTTGTCCTGAGAACCACTTCAGGGGATGCTGAAGATATGTTTTGCAGTGCTAAGATGACCTAATAAAAATGTGGTTTGTAATCTCAACCAAAAAAAAAAAAACAGAAAGAAACCCGAGAGAGAGAGAGAGATGCTTTATTAACTCCCAGCCTTTGTGGGCAGAGTCTAGAATGCTCCATAGGCTTGGACAATGTGACCACCCAGGCCGCACACCTCTTGGTTTCTCAGTGACTTTCACTGGTATCTGCAATACCTGGCTGTGATTCCTGCACTTAGGAGGTTTAGTTGGAGGCAGTGGAGCTGTCTGTCCTGGGCAGACCAGCTGCAGGTTGTGTTCTGTGTCAGGGAAGGCATGAAGCTGAAGACATCAGAGTTGCCTGAGTGGGTTGAAGGTGTGCTGAGTGATTGTGGAACTACAGTCAAAGGTTTTCTTGCCCCTTCAGAGGAGGAGAGGCACTTCCGTAAACATTAATAGCAGTTTTTACTTGGATAAAATCATGGCAGTGGACTGGGCAGAAACAGAAGGATTACTGCTGGAGCAGGGGAAGAGCCTGAAAGCCTGGCTGGGAAGCATTGAATTGTTTTTCAAGTAAGGATGGTAACAGATTTCTCTTAATCCATCCAACTGGATGATTACAAGTGCTTTGGGTAGCTCTCAGGCCACAAAATCCAGCTCTTCTAGCTTTAGAAGGACATGGCTTCTGATGTGCCATCCTTCCCTCTACCCCAACCCAGGGGAAATAATCTTTATTTCAATCTCTGTCTACAGTTCTTTGTAACCAAAATGTTTTTGGAGGCAGACAAGTCCATCCATTCAGTGATTACTTTAATGGTATTGGAAAAGGTAAATAAGTTTTCTTCACTGGCCTGAGAAAACCAATAGCATGTTCTTATTTCAACCTTATGGCGTACCTTCAGTATGCTCGACTGATGGTGGCAACAATCACAGACATCTCTGAAGTCAGGTCTGATTTAGAATGAATTTATGCTTGTTGGTGGGGCTGTGATTGAAATGCAGACATCCAGGTGAGGATTATACAGATAGTTCAGCTCCCAGGAATTATAACCTAGCAAGGACAAGGCTTTCCTCCTTTTTCTCCTCCCTTTCGTTACTCACTGCTAACACATCCATAGTTTTCACATGTCTGTGCATCCTTTTGTGGTAACTTTAGTAACAGGGCAGAATAAGAACAATTAATTCTAGATGTGATCCCAGCATTACTTTGGGTACTGACTTAGAGTGTGTAGTGTGAGGCTGTGGCTCTGGCCATATGTGTGTGTGAATATAGACATAGTGCCATTTGGTACCCAAAACTTTGTTAGTCAAAGAGATCTGATCTTGTCAGCAACAGTAGACAGACTGTTTACTAGCAAGTGCTCTTACACACTGGAAAGTTCTGAAGGACCTGATTCTGCTTATAAAGATGCTCTAGGAAGATGCTCACTTTAGTTGGGGTTGGAAAGTCATATCTTTTCCAGAGGTGCTCAGGACTCCTGCACTTCATACAGTCCTACCTGAAATTGGTGGTTTGGTTTTAAAGGTATTAATACTGTCTGCTCCAAGTCAGTTCTCGCTCCAGCAGAACCACTGGCCTTCCACCCCCATGTTCTTGGCCTGTTTTAAGCTTGGCATCACAATCACACATTTTATGATGACCTTAACTGGCCATTGATAATCCTTCTTTTGACATCACCCAGGGTTGCTTTAGAGTTGAACAGAGTCACATTGTATTACTGGAATACTGGTTGTTGGATTGTTACCCAGCTACAGTGGAGGATGACTGGAAATACTGTTTGCAGAGAGCAGTTTATGCTTTGAGAGGACCCACACTGATAATACTGGGTTTGTTCTGTAATTTTGCTTCTGGGTTTGAGGTCAAAAAGGATGCTAAGAACGCATTTGAAATACTTTGTTTTCAGATATCACAAGCTGGGAACTGGATTTAATCCCAACACCTTAGACAAACAGAAGGAGAGGCAAAAGGGGCTCCCCAAACAGATCTTTGAGTCTGACGAAGCTCCAGATGGCAACAGTTACCAGGATGAACAAGTAATGTACCTTTAAAACCTTGCTACATAAAACCTAATTTATAGTCGCATTTTAAAAGTGCAGTCCCTTTCCCGTTATAAGTTGCTTTTAATTTGTTGAATCTCAGGATGACCTCAAACGCCGTTCAATGTCGATTGACGATACTCCCCGGGGCAGCTGGGCCTGCAGTATTTTTGACCTGAAGAACTCCCTTCCAGACGCCCTTCTCCCAAACCTCCTGGACCGAACCCCAAATGAAGAGATTGACCACCACAATGAAGATCAGAGGAAGTCCAGTAGGCATAAGGAGCTTTTTGCACTACATCCAGCACCAGATGAGGTATTTTTATATACATGTGGGTGAGACTAAAAAGTGAAGGATGTAGGGAATGTGAAAATTGTCAGTCTGCCACGGGTTTAAAGGAGTTAAGGTCACATACGTTTAATATCCATGAGAACCTTAACTATTTTTCACAGAATCACAGAATGAACCAGGTTGGAAGAGACCTCAGGGATCATCGAGTCCAACCGTTGCCCTGACACCACCCTGTCGACTAGGCCATGGCACTAAGTGCCATGTCCAGGCTTTTCTTAAACCCCTCCAGAGATGGTGACTCCACCACCTCCCTGGGCAGCTCCTTCCAATGGCTAATGACCCTTGCTGAAAAGAAATTCTTCCTAATGTCCAACCTGAACCTCCCCTGGCCAAACTTGAGTCTGTGTCCTCTTGTCCTATTGCTAGTTGCCTGGGAGAAGAGGCCGACTCCCACTGCGCTACAACCTCCCTTCAGGTAGTTGTAGACTGCACTAAGGTCACCTCTGAGCCTCCTCTTCTCCAGGCTAAACACCCCCAGCTCCCTCAGCCGTTCCTCGTAGGTCAGACCCTCCAGACCCTTCACCAGCTTGGTTCAGGTTGCATGTTTTTTAGCATATTGTCTTGCTATAGATATTACTTTCTGAAGACTGGTTTTCCTTTATGGTTATCCAATCCCATATAATGTAGAAACATTAGAGGGATTTAATTTCACATATTTATAGCTGCTGAATGCAAGATGCTGGTAAGCCTCGGATTAAGTTGGTGTTAGTGTCTTAGAAAAAAAAGTGATACATGTGTTTGCTTCATAATAGTATTAGTGGTTTGTACAAGTGTCTTGTCTCTAAATGGCTATTCCTGTGATGGATTTCAGGAGGAGCCTATAGAAAGACTTAGCGTCCCTGAAGTACCCAAAGAACACTTTGGCCAAAGACTCCTGGTGAAGTGCTTGTCCCTTAAGTAAGTATCCCTCCAACAGACAGCTGCTTTACAGAAACTGAGAATTTAAATCTGTTGTTGTGTCCACGTGCATCTGGAATAACTCTGCTGCCTTGTTTGTTACCCTTGAAGGGATGTAACATTGTTTGGTTGGTCGTAGGCTTAAAGGTTAGTTCTACAAAGGGTAAGTTACACAGTACTGTGCCTCAGACAGTTTTATCTTCAAGACTTTCTTTAGTGCTGTGATACAGAAAGTGTTCACCTTCCTTGGCTTCTCTCTGCGTTGCTTTTCAGCCAGTCTGTAGCTATACCTGTTCCCTGTTACTAGCACGCGTGCTTCACTGCACTCGTTCGGGGTTAGCCAGTCATTGGTGTTCAGCTCTGTAACAAGGATGTTTAAGAGGGGAAAAAAAAAAGATTAAAAATGCTTAAGCCTTAAAACATAAGACAACCAAAGATCTGCCGAAGTTTAGGCTCAACAACCTTGACTGTGTCCCTTTAAGAGTGAAGACTTTATATACTTAGCAAGCATTAACTGGAGGAATAGAAACCTGTTAAACAAGTTTAATGAAGTGGAGCTCCTGAATATAGGGTTACCTGCAGCTGGTTCATTGCCTATAACTCTTCTCTAATAACACAAGGTAAAATTTTACTGTTATTCCCTTGGAGAAATAAAGTACAAAACTGATTTTCCACACTGCTGTATTCATCTTCTATGTCCTCAGTTAGGTCAACCCTTCTTATTAGAGACCTCCAGTTAGACTACATTGTGGCTCATAACTGAGATATATGTGTGGGACATATCTCCTGCTCGTAGAGTACTCCAGCACCTGATATAGCCATAGAGATGAACTGATTTTGCAGCCTTTTATGAACTGGAACAACATAATATGCAGTAGCAGTGGAGCTTCCTCTCCATAGGATGGTGTCTTTAGCATAAATAAGTTGGATGCTGGAAATTAATGATTTCTGCTATTTAAGCATCTCTTGCTGACTGTAAATTTATAGCAAATCTGCCCAAGTACATGCTTGTTTGTGTACCACAGTGATCTCTGAAACTGTACTTGCAGTTGTAACAGCAAGCATCCAAGATCATGCTGTCTTAGTGGCACAAAAAGAAGTACATAGTCTCTTCCCCAGGGAGACAGCTAAGATGACCTAAGCAGGATCGTTTTCAGGTTAATCTCACCTTTGTTGCAAAACCAGAGAAAACACCTGTTTGATGATGCAGTCCTGTATATTGTTCTCCCTGTTGGCAGAAGGAGTTCCAGGCTGAAAAGCTGAGAGCTCTGTGCAAGGACTGGGTGCATGGGGGTATCCCACCGTGGACTGGGCATTAATTTTATCGAGAGGCTGTGCAGTCACGAGAATGGCATTTCAGCCCCTGCTTACTTTGGTGTAGGGACAGGTTTTGAATGTTTTTTAATTTCTTTAACTTCCCAGGTGATTTTAACAATAAGTTTAGCTCTATTTGGTAGGTTAGTGTTCAGTTAGCTAAATACTTGATAATGGTTACTCTGAAAAACTGACACCTTTCTTGGAGAGTTTTTGAGCTATTGGTATTTTCTGACAAAAGTTAAATGTTGAAAATTGCCCGAATAGCAGTCCCCAGTTCTCCACAGGAAGGAGCTTTCTGGCCAGTAATGCTGGTAGGAGGGGTTGGCCGTTTAGCTGTATCAACAGGTCAGCATAGTAAATTAGCACATAGGGCAGCTTCTCAAGGTAGTCGGAGGAGCTAAGGGGTCCACCTATCCCAATTAATAGGTCCTCGCCCTTTAAAGAAGCTTTTGGGTTGCTTTGCATAGCTTTCAAATGACACTTGAAGAAGATAAAAGCATTTGTAGAAGTATGTTTTATGTCCTGTGACCCTAATCCCAACCTTTCTGCTGGGTCGATGAGTGGAAATGGCTTTTAGAAGGTCCGGGGAGCACCAGCGTGTGTCCTGGTGGAAGGAAGCAGGGCAGTAGAGGAGTTGGGGGAAAACTGGGGAGCAAGATCCCTTTCCAGCAGGAGCAAGCCCTTAGGTTGGCTCAGCTGTTCCTGACATCTCAGCTTAACAGCGGTCAGCTATCACCTTGCACAGGAAGGATTGGGAAAGGGGGGGAGGTTATTCTTTCTTAGAAAGTGCAAGTCAACTGATTTTTTGTGTTTCTTTCTTTCAAGATTTGAAATAGAAATTGAGCCCATTTTTGCAAGCTTGGCTTTGTATGATGTTAAAGAAAAGAAAAAGGTAGGTTTTTAATTATTTGATGATGATATTTCCACCGAAACATTACAAACCTTTATTTTTAAAAAAAAAAAAGGATTAATTAATTCTGGAAACAAACCTTTGTAAAGACAGTGACATACTAGTGGTTGGAAGAGTGATGAAGGCTTTTCATGAACCATCTTGTGTGTTCTGCTTAGTAAAACAGTTGAAGTATAACCACTTTTCTAAAAATATTATCTAATATGTGAGTGCCTGAAATCAGAATATATATATATTGTCCAATCTTGGATTTCAAAAATCTTCTCCCCAGAGAGAACTTAAGTAACTGAAACCTTTTATTTAGATTAAGTTTTTGTGACTTTCTTAATCTTTTTTGTGATTCAGCATGGTATGTGTCCAAGTAATGTTTTAATAATGCACAAGAAAGTCATACATGCTAAAATTGCTAAAATCAAAACAGAACTGAGGAGTCTTTTCAATATCTGAGTTATAGGAAATGCAAAATACATTTATTCCCCTATTTGTGTTCTGTATTTAATATTTGAAGAGTCTCTTAGTTTTCCTAATTCAAGATATTAGCAGTAGTAGAGAGAAAAATGTTAAAAATATGCATTTTGACATTTATCTCTTTAAGACTTGAATTTAATGCATTGAGATTTAAGTTATGTAGATGAGAGTATGTGGAATATTATGTGAACTTTGTTTAATATTTAAATCACATTTCATAAGCCAATTTTATCATCTCATTACTTCATTTTTTTTTTCTAACGTAGTAAGTTCTTTAGTGACCTCTGGTGTTGATAACCAGCTCACATTCGTTTTGGCTTTGAAGCCTTGATACATACCTTACAGGAGCTAGAGGAAATTTTATAGGTAGTGTGTGTTTGCTCCAATTACTCTCTCCTTTCCCACTGTCCTGCCTTGATTTCTTAATGAAATGGCCTTTTTTTTCCTTTTTATACATGGTTTGAAAGGAGGCACTGTTGGTTGTTTTTTAGTTCTGTTTTGAAATTGTCTGCTCTGTTTGTGAAGAGTTTACCAAAAATAAAAAGTAAAACTAATGCTTGAAGCTACTAAACTTCTTCCTTAGATTTCAGAAAATTTCTACTTCGATTTAAACTCTGAACAAATGAAGGGAATGCTTCGTCCACATGTCCCCCCTGCTGCTATATCCACGCTGGCCAGATCTGCCATTTTTTCTATCACTTATCCCTCTCAAGATGTCTTTCTGGTGATAAAGGTAAGAAATGCCAGGGAAATTCAAATTATTGTTGTCTCTTGTTTTCTATTTAAAATAAAATATAAACAAGTCTGACTTTATATATTTTTTTAAAATAAATTTATTTAAAATAAAATATAAACAAGTCTGTCTGACTAGTTGACTTCTTACTTACATTGGGAGAGCAGAATTCTATTCTCAAAAGCTTAAACACCGGCACCACAGGATTCTGTTTCATTTCAGATATTCTCACTTAGTACATTAAGTTCCTTTGTAACAGAAACAGTTCGGTGGAGATATGCATTGTTGTATTATTGAAAAACTGGAAAGAGCACAAAGGTTTGCTTGATATAGAGCAGCTTTTTGGGGCTTGACCTTGGTTTTCATATGAAACAATGTGCTGACTCCTTAAGATGATAGGTAAGTGAGTGATTTAAAAATATATATTGATGTGAATCTCATTTCAAAAATGATATATGCCCTTAAGCCAGATTTTCAAATGTCTTTAAGAATGGAAATTGCTCAGAGAGTGAGATCCATAACTGAAATAAAATGCCACATTGGTCACTCCTGGAATAAAGCATACAAAGATAAAAGTTATTTTCTCGTCTTTCATTTGATTCAATGAGTGCACAAATGTTACTGGTTCAGATGGGCATTTGAATCAGTTTTTTTTTGGCTGGTCTCTGCATAAAAATCGTCCTATTGTGAAAAGGGGAGTTCAGTACATGCTTTCAGTTCACAGGCAGTGGTTACACTGCCTGCTAGCTGAGTGCTGTGTTTTGAGAACCCTGTTGACTGAGGTTTTTGCAAGTTGTTCGTGAACTGCTTCTTACATGAGGAATAAGCTTTTGAAAATTAATTAAGGCTTCGTGGCATAACAAAACAGTCCCAGGTGAGAATAAGGCTTTCAGTAGTGTTGGAGCATATTCTGATCTCCAATTTTTGGTATATTGTCTGAATTCCTTCTAAAAATCATGTTCTGCCTGTGCACACATATTCACTCTTCTGATTTTTACAAGATATGAGGAAGAGAGGACCCCATATTTATGAGACAGGGATCTGTCCAAAAGAGCTTGTGACTGCACGTTAGTGCTTGTAAAACCAGTGATCCAAGAGGAGCTGGTGGCTTAGGTGATTTTTTGTTTTGATGATGAAAATGATATAGTCAGGGATCAATAAGAGAGATGCATAGCATGCCTTATTGGGTGAATTTTCACATGGGCCTTACTGGGAAACCACTTTTCAGCTGGGATTGCTGGCATTAACTCACCAGGGAGTGCAAGAGTTGATGGGAAGTAGTTTTGTGCTTTATGTTGTGGTACCCTCTTGGCGTTCTATTATAGACAAGTATGAATGGCACTTTGTAAGCATGGGAGGAGTTTAAAGATATTCTAATCTAGTAAACAGCATGTGCACAGTAGCGGGTGTGGGAGGGAGGGCCAGGATGCTTCTGAAAGAAACAGTCTGCACACATGGGATAGGGAAGATATTTCTGTCAGAATCTGAGTGTTAAGCAGTTTTGTGTTCAAGAGGCATTGACTGACTTGGAGACTTCAGAAGCAAACATCTACTCTTTGGCTAATTTTAATTATTTGATTATTTCATTATTTGATTTGAAAACACACTGATTTAGAATAGTGCTTGTTTTAGCTGAGTGCATCTGAGGCACCTTTTTGCGCTGCTGCAATAGGTCCTTAATATGGAGAACAGAAATAAGAACAGAACTCTGAGAATGATGATGCTGAAGACAGTTAGTGTAAGCTGTCTTTAAGACCTTAAAAATGAGCTGAAAGTGGCTCTAGAACAGATCAAACCAAAGCGAAGTGGTATATGTTCCCTTTGAACCTATATTTTAGACGTGTGAATCCGTTATAGCTGGAGATTTGGGAACTTAATGGCTCTGGTAACTTGAGTGCAGTGCTTGTTCCCTGACTCACAAAGGGAAATCAGCTTTAACTCTTTTGAAAGAATGTTTTTGCTTCCTAGTGTTTGTTTAATTTAACAGTCCTTGCTGGATACATGTCCTTATAATGGTTCATTTTCCCTTCTCAGCTGGAAAAAGTATTACAGCAGGGAGATATTGGGGAGTGTGCAGAGCCTTATATGATTTTTAAAGAATCTGATGCAGCAAAGGTAAGATTTTTTTTGATGTTTTCATTAAATTCGGCTACAAGCCCTTTAAGGCACTTTGTTACTAACAAATTAAACATACATTATTTTCTTTTACCTTGGACTTAATATCCATTGATACTGTTCCTGTTGTTAAAAGGATCCATTTTTAATTAAGAATCTAGTCAAATTCTAAAGGCCAAAGAAGAGTCAAAGACCCTTGAATCTTGATGCCTTATTGGGGTAGAGTAGTTAAAGGTCATCAGGTTTTGTAGCTGACAGGGGAGATGTGTGGTTACCATCAAGCTCAGTCATCTGTGATTCCCTGTCCCGAAGGGTCAGCTGTGTGCTTATAGCTGGGTCAAGTGAAGGCAGCCTTTAATGTGAATTTGCAGTAAAATTTCAACTTTTCTGTTGCTTCTGCAGCTTAACCCCATCACAGTACCTGTCCCTTCCTCTAGAAGGATTATAAAGTGGGTGAAATATGTTAACAGAAGGTTCTCCATCAGGCCTGGGTTTGAATTGCAGTGCATTTCTCGTTCTTTTATTCTGCTGTTTTCCACTGATTTTTCTTTTTGCTCATATTCTAAAGAAGGGCCACACTCAACAGCAGGATGAAGCTGTCCTATTTGCATATAGTATGGGTAGATTTAAAATTTTATACTTTAGTGGTTGTTTTTTCCATTCACAATTCCCCTTTAATTCCTGCCTTCAGCAGTTTGGACATTCTCCTCTGAAGGGCAATGGATGGCGTGGACAGTTGGAGTGTACCAGAGTCCCAGGTGTATCAAACCTGGGAACTGCAGGTTTGGTAGGGTGAGGAGCAAACAGGGATGCTGGCAGCACCTGCAGAATTCAGCAGCACCTGGACTATAATCTTTCCTCAGTCTCTTCCCCCACAGGCTGCTATTTGTTTTTCTCCAACACATCGTGGCTATAGAATAGCAAATCACTGATGTCATTGTTACTTGAGCTAAGTATGTTATTTTACAACTCCAGTTTGTAAGATGTACAAGAGAGCTTGAAAAGGAAACCTTCTGTATGTAGAGTGTGAAACAATGCATTTGAGCCTCCAAAGTGCTTCCTAATTTAATGTAAAATTGGGTTGAGCCAAGTGAACATTAAAAGGTAATAGTGAGGGCTGAATGAAAAACACCCAAGAGATGTCAGCCGTTCCTGTGATTAAAAGGCTTCTTTCCGTTATGCCTTTTTCAAAGGAGCTGGGCTGTTCATTTGTTAATTTTGATCCAACTCTAACGAAGTTTTGCCTTCCTAAGGTTCTAATACATTTTTAGCTGAAGTTCACATTTTTTGTCTATCTCTATATCGGTGCAGCACAATATGAAAAATGGATCTCTCTCACTGCAGGTATAGAGATAGCAAAAGTAAAAGACGACATTTCTTATGGTCAGTAAGTTGACACGTGCCTAAGTGAAATTTTGGAATTGGATTTGCAGGACGATTGGGAATGTAGGTGAAAAGGTGATTTTTCAAGGTTTCCTTCCCAGCAAGGCGCTGCTGCCCTGCTGTCACCAGGGCCTCTACTCTGCCCTGGTGAGGCCACATCTGGAATATTGTGTCCAGTTCTGGGCCCCTCAGTTCAAGAAGGACAGGGAACTGCTAGAGAGAGTCCAGCGCAGAGCCACGAAGATGATTAAGGGAGTGGAACATCTCCCTTATGAGGAGAGGCTGAGGGAGCTGGGTCTCTTTAGCTTAGAGAAGAGGAGACTGAGGGGTGACCTCATTAATGTTTATAAATATGTAAAGGGCAAGTGTCATGAGGATGGAGCCAGGCTCTTCTCAGTGACATCCCTTGACAGGACAAGGGGCAATGGGTGCAAGCTGGAACACAGGAGGTTCCACATAAATATGAGGAAAAACTTCTTTACTGTAAGGGTGACTGAACACTGGAAGAGGCTGCCCAGAGAGGTTGTGGAGTCTCCTTCTCTGGAGACATTCAAAACCCGCCTGGACGCGTTCCTGTGTGATATGGTCTAGGCAATCCTGCCCCGGCAGGGGGATTGGACTAGATGATCTTTCGAGGTCCCTTCCAATCCCTAACATTCTGTGATTCTGTGATAAGCATGTCCTGAACTAGAAGAATGTGAGCAACACAGCTCTCTGTTGTCATCCAGCCACCCGTCTGGGGACTTCTTTAAAGGCCTGTAAGGAACAACCTTTCTAAAGCACAAAGTTGCTCTTTAATATGCAGAATTATGGAAAAGTCCTCTCTTACTCCTTCTTTTGCTCAATAAAATGAGTCTGACACTGCTTGTTTGAGGAATGTTTTCAGTTTCGCATGCAACTCCAGATGATCTGAGCACCTGCTGCATAAAATCACATTAAGAAAGGCCATTTCAGATTTCATAGAGTAAAATTCAGCTTTTCTTGAAAGGGCAATAGGCAGATGAGCTCACTGGGATTTGACAGGCTATTCAGGAGGCTGAAGAGCATGAAGTCAGCTGCTCTGGCTGTCAGGCTGTTCTGTGTCTGGTGCCGTTGGCCTGATGGCAGGTACGTGAAGCAGAAATCTGCCTACCCTTAGTGATCCTCCTCTAGAAGGTGCTATTGAAGCACAAAATCATCGCAAGTTAGAAAAGGTACCATTGTTACTTAGTGATTTTGCTAAATGAACCTTTGTTCCTGTTCCTCTGCTTTTAATCTCTTGGATTGAATATTTTCTTCACAGAATAAGGAAAAGCTGGAAAAACTGAAATGCCAGGCGGAACAGTTCTGCCAAAGACTAGGCAAGTATCGAATGCCTTTTGCCTGGACAGCCATTCATTTAATGAACATCGTGAGCAGCGCTGGAAGTTTGGAAAGGGATTCCACAGAAGTAGAAGTTGGCACAGGAGGTACAGTATCTGGCACCTGCATGAGGGAATGGGGACAAATCCAGAGTTTACTGAAGCCTTGATTCATGCCCTCTATCTGCCATTGTTCCTTTCATTGCTTTCCTCCCCCTGCCCTAGGCCTTTTGATAGTCTTGGGTCATGGTTGAAATAAAACAGAAAAGTCCATGATTACAAATAGTTTTATCTTTCAAGGATTTTACAAGCAAACCATCTGTTATATTATTTAAAACCAGGCTTCTAAGACTGAGAGTGTGTTACAGGCTGATGAACATTTTCCAAAGGAGTGGATTAATCTTTGTGAAACACAGAGCTCATCTGAAACTGCTCTTCAGCATCCCCAAAACTGCCAACTTCATCATCTTTCAGAGCAAGAGAAATACATAAATCTCCACACGATAGAGACTTTTATAATAGCAGTAAGGCACTGGGGTGAGGTTGCTGTGAGAGGAGCAGAAGTAGTCAGCTGTGCTTCACAGCCTCCTGATGCCTCAGGAGTGTGATTGTCTTAGCGTAACCACCTCTTCTATCACACTTATTGCATAATTTCCAAAAGGAGCAGCTATCTTCTCGTGTAGAAAATCCTGGTTGGAACGAAAGTTGGCTCTTGGGCAATTGTTTTTCTTCTTTTTTTTAATTCCTCCCCCTTTTTATTTTTTATTTTTTGAAGAACGTAAAGGATCGTGGTCGGAGAGGCGGAATTCCAGTATTGTCGGGAGGCGTTCGTTAGAGAGGACCACAAGTGGGGATGAGGCTTGCAATTTGACCAGCTTTAGACCAGCTACTCTGACAGTGACAAACTTCTTTAAACAGGTACTGTGTGAAGCCATCTAATTAAGGAGTTGCTCCTTGGACAGAGTGATTTGATCATGTGAAGTCAGTTTAGACCCGAATGATTAATTTGAGGTGCTTTCAGTGCATGTGATGTCTGTTTCCTGATCACGGGATAGCTTTGAACAGCATGCAATGGCTTTATTATATCATGTGCTTAATTCTGCCAGCAGTGGGTCCATAGTTGATTGGTAGATTCTTTCAGCAAGTTTACTGTGAATAATTACGTTATGGAATATGAAATTATTAGCTGGTTTTCACTAAAATGATGAAGTTTTGTTATGGTGTAGTGACTTAACTACTCTAACTAATAGAGCTGGGTCTCCCCAGGAGAATATAAGTTTATTCTGCTCCAGATTTTTCTAACATGCATTGGAAAAATCACTGGTCAACATATTTAGAAAAATGCTCGTAGAAGCAAGTTCACAAAAACTGAGGGTAACTTCTTTGGGTTGGTATGTGCCAAAAAGTATTCCAGATATTTGTCCTAGTCTAGGAGTTGTATAGTCCTTATTACGATGGTCGGTTGACTCCTTTGGTTTCGTTGGGTGGTTGAAACATCAGCAGGCTCAGAACCAGAACAGAATAACAGAACAGAATCAACCAGGTTGGAAGAGCCCTCTGGGATCATCGAGTCCAACCATTGCCCTGACACCACCATGTCAACTAGACCATGGCACTAAATGTAAACTAGACCAGGTTCATCAATGTGATTTGAGGTTGGCATCAGTTCCCTGGACGCATCCAGGGATGCCTGAGAAAACAAGCATTTAACTTCTGATGCTGCTTTACTGAGTGACAGCTCTTAGGCAGAGTTTGGGATTTTCCTGAGAAGCAGTAGAAAACATGATTAAACAGAACAAAAATTTTTAGTTAAGCTTAGAAAATGGTTTCAGTTCATTAATTTTTGCTAAGATTTGCTTAATGCCACGTCTGGTTCAGGAAAAGTGTTATTTGAATGTCACCTTTGTGTATAAAAAGGGATTTAACAGTGAGCAACCAGATATTTTTTTTGACTGATTTCTTGATTATTGGGAAATACAAAGATTTAGATACTCTATATTGAAGTTGGTTAAGCTCTTTTTTTTTCCTGATTGTTTTGGTTGCGTGCCACTTTCGCTGTGGGTAGCCATCCAAAGTCTGCTCTTAAATATACAGTAGGGTAAATAAGGAGAAATGTCATCAAGGGCATGAAGTTATCATAGTGCAAACCATGTAAGTGGAGCGTGACTCAGGCCGCTGGTGCTCCGTGCTGTCATGAAACTCAGGATGACTTTAACTGGGCTCTGGGAATGGTATCTCTGGGGTCTCAGTGACACGGAGCAGAGCGGTAAGTTCCTTTTACCTGGAGTGTTAACAAAATCCAGTTCTGTAACATATTCACCCGAGATGTACAAAGTAAGAAAACAAATGTATTAAAACACTGCTAATGCAGCCATTCCACTGACCCTGTTCTGCAGCCCTCTTTGTAATATGCACCAGTTCACTGTTAGTAATGATTTACAGAAGCATATATTTATTTACTTTGTCAAGGTTATTTTCACTTGACGACTTTGAAACAACTTATTTTATTAATTTATCCTTTAAAAATTGCCAAACATTGATTTAAGATTTTAAGTTTCTAATTCTTCTGTATCTTTTATTTTTTCTCTTCCCTTCCTTTTGTCCTGTTGAGTACAATTAATTGAATACGTTTTTCTCGTTGAATTTACTTCTTTTTTCATATTGTGATTTATTACCTTTTTATTGGGTATCTTCTGCTTTTGGATAGTTAGAGGGTGGCAGAGTCACATTTTCTATAATATTTCTGAAATTAATAAAATTCTGAGCTACTAGAATGTGGCATAAGGAAGACTGACAACAGACTCCTTCCACTTCCCACTGTTTAACACTTCTCAAAAGTAAAACTCTTTTAGACTCATACCAAAGAGAAGGCAGAGGAGAAGGGATGAGGATCGCTACCTGAATGACGGATACTTTTTCAAACTATTATACTTGCTAAAAATTGGATATTTTTGGGAAATCTTTTAACAGCCATTCTCAGTTTTGAAAAAGATAATATTGATGGGGAGAGAAAAGGTTTTCAATGAGAAGTTCCTGCAGCTGTCATGATGATTAATAAGGGAAAAAGGAAGGGAAAAGGATGGAGAAATGAACTGTAATTTAGCATGTTAATGTTAACACCTCGTTCTGGGAAGGTACATTTTGATATCAGAGGAAAGAGACTATAGTATTAGATGGTTCATTCATTCTCTCACGGTCCTGAAGGGTTGTGTAGGTAACAGTTGTCTTCCCAACATCCAACAGGAGGGTGATCGCCTGAGCGATGAGGATTTGTACAAGTTCCTTGCTGACATGAGACGGCCGTCGTCAGTGTTACGGAGACTGAGACCTATCACAGGTATCGAACGAGATCTTTTTGGCTCACGGGTGTTAAGGTATTTGGTCAGTCTTTCCCAGTTGCCAGCCAGTTCTTAGAAGTGAGCAGATGAAAACACCCTAAGAAGTCATCGACAGCAATCCCTGGTAGACCATGAGCACTAAAGATGGCATTTTGGCAGGTTTTTCACTGATATGTGTGCACGTGCAGCTGGTGTCACACTGAGAGTAGTATCTGTGAGAAGAGGATGGAGACCTCAAAGCCCTAAACCCAGCAGGGATTGAGGAGCCTCTGTTTACCTGAGTAAAATACCACACTCTAGCTGAGAGGAGATCTCTCTCCTGGCTCCCACTTGGTTAACAGGAACAGAATCCACCTCTGTTTGAGAAAGGGAAATAAAAACGCTGGCACACCAGCAGTGAAACATCACTGGTCCTTGACCTGTGCTATTCCTGACAATATTTACTTAACCTGTTCTAAAAATCTCCAGTGACAGCAATCCTACCGCTTCCTCAGATCATTTCTCCCAGCATTCAGCTGTCCTTGTAGTGAGGTTAGGTATTAAGAAAACTTTGCAAAATTATCTTACTGCAAATTAATCTGATTATGGTCTGTCATGCCCTCAGGGCAGTCATCACAACCTTTCAAGTACTTGAATACTGTTAGTTCACTCTTATTCGCCTCTGTTTTGTAGCCTAACCAATATGAGGTTTTTTTCAACCTTTCCTCAAAGGTTGTGATTTTAAAATTGCCTCTTACTCTCTGCTAGAGTTTCTTTAACCTGTCCAAGTTTTCCTTCAAGCACGCTGCTCTAAACTGGTTGTGCTGCTCCTCCCAAGACCTCATGCCAGGCAAAGCAGATGAATTTGTCTCCAGTGTTTTACATGTGACACTGCACTAATATATCTCTATATAAGCTACTATATAGTAGCTTTATAGTACATTTTCTAATGTGGCTTTCTTCTGGGCATTGGCTTATTGTCACCACTGTCACCCAGCCCTTTTCTACAGAGTTGATCCACGCCAATAATTTTTTTTTTCGTGTTTGTATGTTTGGCTTCTCCTTCTTAATGCAAGTCCTTTGCTTTTTCTTATGTTTCACCTTAGTCTTTTGATGCCATTTCTCCAGCTCTCCTGTCTTCCAAATTTTTGCAGTCATCACTCCAGCCTCAGTGCCATCCACCAACAAAAAGTGTGCTGTCAGTGCTATCAGATGACTGGCTAAGGAAAATATTAAATGATCTTGGTGCAGATTAGCTTTCAGCAGCTCCTGAAGTATCCTTCCAGTTTGATAGGCAAGATTCCTGATGAGACTTTGAGTATTGTTTTTAACAATAGTTGGGCCTCACAGTAGCATTATCTAGACTGTATTTCCCCAACTTGCCTATGAGAACAGCATTTGGGACTTGTTAAGGTACATCTTTTCTGTTGATTCTTATTATCTTGTACCCTAATTGCCCTAGATACCAGTTTGATTCACTGTTATTTGTTTTTAACAAACATTGGCAGTAATTTATGATTTGTTTATTTAGCAAATTAATATATAGGCTATTAACTTGAAGAGACAAAGCATGACTATGCTTTTTGATTTAAATTAACTTCTATTTATTGTAACAAAATCATTTTCTTCTCACAGCTCAATTAAAGATAGACATATCTCCAGCTCCAGAGAATCCCCATTACTGTCTAACTCCAGAGTTGCTGCAAGTCAAACTTTACCCAGACAGCAGAGTTAGACCTACAAGAGAAATCCTGGAGTTTCCTGCCAGGGATGTCTACGTTCCAAATACCACATACAGGTTAGTTTTGAAATACCTTTCACATTTCAGGGCCTGAGAGTGGCAAGTCTAGAAATTCCTACCTTATCAGCTGGTTCATTGCAAAACTTGCTGTATCAGTAGATCTGCTGTGCCAGAGGCATAAAAAGGTCCAGACTGACACAGCAGAAAGTACACAGTTGTGAAGGGACAAATATTTGCATAAAACTTGGCTGTGAGCAGGACCATGAGAGAGGTTTCTCCACTTCCCAAAACTGACAGTGAAATTTAGTTGAATTCTTTTCATTTTTATGTAGGTTTTTTTCTTTGTCTGTCTTCTGAAGTCATCATTCTCTTACTGTTTTTACTACTTCCTGACACTTTCAGTGACTTACTTTTTTTCTTTAAAGTGGGGCATAAAAATGAATAAAATGCATCATCCCTTTGTTCATATTTCCATTTTGATTGAAAAGCAATTTCTTTGTTTACAATGCTTGAAAAAAAATCTCCCGAAGATCTGGAAGATAAGAAATTTTTCTGAAGCATCTTGGAAAACAATAATGTTTGTATAACTAAGCCCAGGCAGGGAACAGATTTCTTTTCATTATGTACCACTATTCATTTAAAGCTTTTTCAGAGTATCTTTGAAGACATTACACATCCGAGTGGCATTGTCTTCTTCAGCTGAGTAATTTCACCAGCTTACTTACCAAATCTGTTACTTCTTGTTGTAAAAGTTAGATAAATACAAACCAGGTTTTTATAAACCAAAGCTTACAAGAAAGAGTTTAGTCAAGTTCCATGTCTCATGTCTTTTCAAAAGTTTAATTAATCAATTAATCCATTTATTTTTAGAGGTTGGACAGGTAATTAAACATTACAATACACCAGTACAAATAAGCAGCACTGTGTGATCTCTTCTGTGTAATAAATCCATGAGAAGTAAAAGTATTTTTGCAGTTTTTCTGTAATTAGCACATTCTGTTCACAGTTGTTTCACTCTGACAAATTACAATTTAAAACCATTCTCTGTGTGGTTGCAAATGTTGAGATAAAAAATCCGTACTGTACAAGGGTTAGGTAAGGTATACAAGTCAATATGACTCAATGTAACTGCAGAATTGGGCTCTTTGTCAGTCAACACTTCCACGGTTGGCCATCCACAAGCATGGCAATAGTCCTTCTGCCTTACAGTATTCTGCAGGTGAAGTTAAACAAGAGTGAATGTGTTCTCAGGAGCAGGATCAACATCATCACATAGGTTGTGCCTACAGGGTTTGCCATTAACAGCATTGGAGTTGCTCCACAGGCAACTGTTCTCTGTTTGAAAGGCGTTTTGTTGTGTGCTCGCTTGGTCTTTCATTTAATTTCTTAGTTAGGTGTACTCAGAGGTCACAAAGGGCTGGCTCTGATTCCGTTTCAAACGAGAAGAAAAGAGCTCTTACTCATTTCAGTAAGCTTTGAAGCTTAGCTCTTAACTTTCAGTAAGAAAGCGTAGTTCTTAAGTTATTCTTCAAAGCGTGGTATCTAAAAGATTAGGGCTGTGCTCTGGCTTACTTGCTGTGTGTGTACACATCTATAGCTGTGTGAGTACAATGCTTCAGCGAAGGTTGGCCTGAGCTACACTGCTGAAAATTTGTCCGGAAATACACAGAACCCTAGAATGGGGAATTACCCATCTCATTTGCTCATAGAAACATTCCACAATAACATGAACCAAACATCACATTAGTTACTTTATGAAACAATTTTTTTTTTCCCCTATAGATTAATACCTAAATGTCTTCCACAGCATTTTGCCAGCCCTCTGTTTACTGAAACACTCCTTGTGTTCCCTACTACACAACCCAGAAATGAACGGAACAGCCTGAAAACCAATTCCCCCAAGCAATATCATCTAATACATGAGTAGGTGGTTGATTCCTAGGCAGTAGAGTTTCATCCTGGGGAGGTAAAAGCTCCATGAAAGGTACAGCATGTTGACCTTGGGGCTAGGTGGAATGAGAATACTCACCAAACATACTGTAAGACCATTGCAAATGCCTCAGGTTTATGTATTGGAGAATACACCATACAGTGTATGGATTTACACATGCATCTGTTACTAAACATAACATGAACTTCTTTGATGTAGTAATGTTCAATGTGTATGTTCTGAATTAAAATACATCAGGTTGAGCATTCAGTCAAAACTTTTTAAATCTGTTGGATGTATCATTATTTTGGTTGACTTGAGCAAGTAGTACCTTCCTTTCTTAGGCTTCCAGTATAAGCCTTTTCTTCTGTCTAGTCTTCCTCTTGACCTTGGTGTGACGTATTTCCCATTCAGATTGGTTTCCTCACATTCACTGTGCCACCAGCCTCCTAAGGAAAAATATTGTAATGTCAGTTACTATCAGTTGTACCCTAACATATTTAGTGGTGTCCTTAACCACGAGCTGAAATTGTAAGCCCAGTTCTGCTTGCAAAGGACTGGCAGTGCCCCTGTGCTAAAAATGGAAGTTTAGCACTTTGGAAGTCATGGGCCATCTGCTTTATGGTCGCTAGAGCAGAGTAACACTCAGCATTGTTTCAGACATTACCAATTTCAAGCCTAGAATGACGTACAAAATGTTGCTTGCATGAAGCAGGTGTCTTGAGAGCAATTCTGTATCCTGTGGTTTAATCATTAATTGCTTTTTCAGTTGTTTACTTTTTGCTATAAACTGGCAAAACATAAAAACTTACATTAAATCAAAGAATTAGAAATCCGTTAACCAAATGATCTTTAAGGAGAAATACGTCTTCAGCCTCACATCTCTTGCTCTTTTGAGAGTGTTATAGCACGTATACTTGACAAACAGCTAAAATCTGCCTTTGAATGGAAACTCACCATCACACAAACTTTTGGTTTGTAATCAAAATGGAGTTAAGAGTCAGTTTGTCTTCTGTTTTTTTTTGCAAGGAGGCATTAAACAACCCGTCCTAGGGCTGCCACACCAGACCAGGCATCGGAGGAAGAGCTGCCCTTTACTTCATAGCTCAGAGTCTCATCCTGGGATTTTATTTCAACCTGTGCTGCTAGTTCTGTTTCTGCTGTTGGTTGATGGCGCAGCCTCACTGTGCTTTAGTTTTACCTATCTATAAAATAGAAAGGTGGTGCCTCATTGTAGGTCCCTGCTATCTGCCAACAAAAAACATCTTCTACCCTTTCCTGCAAGCGGAAAGGTGCTGCTACCCTCCCTTTTCTGTACCTAAAGCCAGGCTGATATCAGTAACTGCCTACTAAAGCACGCTACCATCCTTCCTGTGACAAACTCCCACGTTAATATACCCAGCACAGCGATACCTAGGTAGTTTTCTGGGCAGTTGAAGTCATTTCCTACGTCCACGTCACGGTCTGCCGTTGAGAAGCGCAGTTCTGTCTGCTCGGGCAGGGCGTTGGGGATGCTCCCGGAGATCCGTGAAAGCTGGAGGGTGTAGTCTGTTCCGGGGCCGCCCAAGCTGAACGCGTACTCGATGTACCGTTTGTTCTCCTTCCAGTCCTGCAGCTCAATCCGTAAGATGTAGTCCCCTTGTTTAGTGATGGAATAGGTCTTGTTCAGGCCTAGCCAGAATTCCGCTGCAAAGTCGTAGGAAATAGATGCTGTTAAGATGGAACTAGGCATGAACACACTTACCGTGTTTTTCAGGTCTCTAACCCGTACCTCAGATAGCCCATTCACCTTTAAAACACCAATATTTGAAAATATGTGTTCAAATAAGTGTCAGAATCAAGAGGTGTCAGAGGTGAGGATTAGGGGACAGAAGTCACCGGGCAGAGAGTTAGTGGGGAAGGGGTTATGTGATAAACTTTCCCTAAAACCCCATATCACTCGCACCACTGTTGAATTTGTTTTTACAGATAAGCTGTGGGTAGTATGTGTGCAAATATAGAATTTAAAAGGATTTATTCATTGCTTTAATTAAATCAATAATACGAGTCTTGGGGACTGTTGATCTTTTCAGAGGTCTCCTGCTACATTCTTTTTGTTTACCTCTTCTTAATTGCACACTGGTGATCAATAAAAGCAAGAGATATAAATGAACTGGAGCTTCTTTCTTAACTTTCCCACCTCTTGTGAAACTCTGAGAGGGAGCTCAGGACGTTTAAAACATGCATAATTGGAACTGTGTGACAAATGAAGCAAATGACATACATAAAACCTAATAGCAATTGTTGTATTTTTTAAGGGAAGAGCTGCAGAACTAAACTGAGGTTTCGATACCCTTGTGTGCAAAGTGAATTTAACTTGGGCATTTTTCTTTTGCTAGAATTCTTGATAATTAGTTTAATTAGTTTCATAAATTATATTCATTAAGTAGCTTATTATCAGTACTGCTGGTATCAGTGCACAATGGGTAATTTGCCACATGTAGAAATAGTGTAGCTGAATGTGAGAGCCATACATGCAGGTGGCATTTAAAGCAATAGAAGACAAGATGGTTGAGTAAAATACTCCCACAATTTACAGGTGAGGAGCAGTAGACTGTTGTATTTTATCACCTTAGAATATGCAGCACAGAACTGAGTAGGACATAGCTGAGAGTGATGCAATCCTCTGCAAAATCTTTCTGACCCTGAAAAGATGTGGCTTCGTGTTGGTGTAGTATATGGGAATTGGAGACAAATCAAGGATCGATTATAGCCTTCAATATGATCAGACGAACTTTACAGGTAAAAGTCTGCCTCAGTTGTGAGCTACTGTCCCAAAATGTGGGAAAGGTTGAGATACAGCAGCTCTTTATTGTAAAAGAGGTGGAAATAAGTCAATATTGCTGCCCATGTTGGTGAGGTTTTGGTCTGTGCTGTGCCTGGAGAGTCAAAATATTTTCTAAACAAAACTAGATTCATCTCCTTGTAGAGGAAAAATAGGGAAAATATTCTGGATGGGGCTGCTGTTGGGCAGCACTTGGTGCTACCAGTTCTTTGGAGTTGATGATTAACAAGGGAACGTGGGTGTTTCCTCACCCTGTCCAGCCGTGGAGGGGATTGGCCACTGCACAGAGAAGCCAGAGGTGTTTGTGCAGGGGAGCACACGTACCCTCAGGCTCTCCTGAGGTTGGAAAAATTGGTGTGGTGGTTTTAAGGGAAACAGGATTGCAGAGAGAGTTTGTGAGGAAGCAGTGTCAGGAACTTGGCTTTGCATTTGTGCATATTTTAAAGGCTTTGGGGGGTGCTTTTATAAATAGTAAAATCTCAATAATTAAAATAGCATTTAAAGCATTCTGGCCTTGATTCAGCACAAGTTCCTAAACACACATTTGAAGGTGTGTCTTTCAGAATTTTACTGAGTTACATTTCCTGGTAAGTAGTTTCTGGTGTTAATTAGGTAAGCTGTTCAGATTTGATTGCAGGTTTTGTCTGCTCTCATGTTGAACGCTTTTCATTAAGAAGATTCACCTTCTCGAATCAACTGATACAAAGAAAAGACACAAAAAAAGGCATTTTTACCATTGAGGTCACCAAAACCACTTGTATAGGCATCCCAGGTTTGGTTGAAATCTAGTGATCCATCCACTCTGTTCTGGATTACAGTCCAGGAACTGCCTGTGAATGCAAAGGGGAAATAAGTCACAAGCTGGCTTAAGTGTTTAAAGCACTAGAGAGAAGATGGAAAGTAACTGAGACCATCAGCTGCTGATCTACAGGCTGCAGTGCTGTGGCTGCCCTCGTACGAGCTCGCTCTACCACAGTGAAGATGAAAATGGGTTTGCATTGAAGGTGGCTCTGTATGAATCCCACTTACTCTTCATTTTGCAACAGACCTGAGTGCACACATACTGAGCTGTACAGAGAGCAGATGCTCGACTCATCTTGGCCTTGGCCTTATTAACCATGAGTGTGCTCTTGGGTGCTCCAATTTTGAGGTAGAATGAGTTAGCTTGAATCTTCATGAAAGAAATTCAAGTGAGCACAGCTGAACAGAACGCAGGGCCGTTGGAGTGTCCTCTGCCACGCTTCTGGTGACTCAGCTCACTGGACTTATTTTGTGAAGCTGCCTTAACTGGGTTTCATTTGTTTATGAGGGCAGAGGAACACAAATGTAGAGAAAATGATAAAAGATTGAGAGATGAAATGTTCCAGACGTTTGATCAGATTGCCAGACTCCCTCTACTGGTAGTGCCTGACTGCTGGGAACCACCTCCACAGAAGGCATGAAGTGTTGGAGGCCGTGTCCGTGCTGGGGCTGCAGTGAGGTCTTTCTCCTGACCAGGTCATGACACCCTCGTTTTACCAATTACAGGAAATGTAAGCAAAGGAGGTTTTTGCACAGGGCAGCGCCATGCCATTCTGTTTACACATCCAAACGAGTGACATGGCCCTGCAATGTCTGCATCAGCTACATAGCTACAGACTCGTCCAAACATGATACAGGAATCCTGTCTCCAGGACTCGCCTCTTTGGGTTGGTTTGGTATATCTACGTCTCAAGCAATAACCCTTGTTAATGAAACAAAATTTGTTTAAGGTATTTACTGTTTGCTTTTATTTGGAAAAGCTATTCATGGTTGCAATATAATGGTATTTATAATTGCCATTTTCATTATCTATAGCTGAAGGGGCTTGTTTTTTTAATATACTTAATTTATGTCACATGCTTGAAAGTCCTTTCCTCAGTATAAACAAGAGGTGAGTGAAGAATGAAAGCACTGTTAAGGAGATTTCAGCATATGGGAAATTGAGTTCAGAGCACAGATAGGCCAGTAAGAAAAGTCAAGAGGATACATAAATCGTGATAAGTTTTTGTCTACTTTGGGATGAGACACAGTTTTTGGGTTATAAGAAGCTACTTATGTGAAAATGAGCCTGTTGCTAGCACAACTGTCTTACCAAATTTCATTTCACAATAGACATCGAAAGCTTCTGAGCCATTGGGTTTAATAGTGTAGACCCCACTGGACCGCATGCCGCTGTGATAAAGTGCAGTGCAGTCAGGGGCAGCACCTAGGAAAGCAAACAGCAGACGATTACAAATCCTGGTTTGGATGTGGTAAGTTTTAGTCCAGTTCTAACTTGAATTTCTATATGAGACAGAGCCAAAACAAAAACTAGAACAATCTTTTTGGTAATATTGTTTTACAATAAATGTCATTAAATGGACAAACTACTTTGGGCTTGGTAGTACAGCTGCCAAGTTGTACATCAGTTGGACCAGTTATATTTTTTAAGTTAGGCAAGGCTTCAATTTAGATAATTTTGGAAAGTTTGTAAGACCTAAGACTAGACTCTGGCAAATGGACTTTCCTACCCCTTGTAAAGTTCCCAATAAATACCCTTCCCATTGCTGCAGTTTAAAAATGCCTCTTAACTTTAAAGAAAGCTCTTCCAAATCTTAGAATTAGCCAGCATGAAGTAAATTAGTTCTCTGTTCTTACTCTCAAAGACAGGCATTGGCAACGCCAGAAGTGGCAGTAAAAGGATGGTCATAGCACGTGTTTACACGGGGTGAATGGAGGCTGAAGGGGGACAGGGGGCTGAGCAGATGATGACATTTTCCAAAGCAGGAAATCCAGCTCCTTCCCACAGTGCTGCATATAACTTTAGAGTCTGTTGCTTTTGGTCTGTATTAAAACCCAGTGCAAAACTTTCACAGAGAATACTGTGAATGCAGTGTGTTGTGTAGTCACGTCTAAGAGAGAAGGTCTCACCATCAGAGTTGTATGTCCCAGCCGTGGCGTTGTGCACAGGGAAGGGGGTGGCCTCTGGCTCTGTTTGCTCCCCCATGAAGGAGTTCTCTGCGAGCTCCTGGAGCTCTATGTGGTTTAGCTGAAAGAACCGTAATTACAGCCTGTTAATTTCCCAAGGCTCTGAGATGATGAGATTCATGTATCAAGCCGAACAATGTCATGCAGAGAATAATTCTTCTTGTGGATGTAATCCTTTAGAATACCCCATTTACAACATAAAAATAACTTCAGAGCTGCACTGGTGGATTTCAGTTGCATGAACGTCAGCTGTGCCACTGCTCAAACAAGGTAGGATTCATGAGGCGAGTAAATGACCTGTTCTCACGAGGTGCACCTTAATGGGCAAACATATTTAACTTATTTCCTCAGGTGACGTCACTTAGACAAATAATACCAACACCTAAAGAGCACAGAACCCACAGTTCCTTATGCTGAAATGCATTTTCCTTTTAGAGCCTTCTCTTAGGAATAAATTAAATACGAGCATATCGGTTATACCCAGCGTTATAGTGACACATGTTGAACTGCAGAACATGGCAGTGAGTCGGAGTGAATATTGGAACAGAAGAAAGAGGTAGAAAGTAATGATACTTAGAAGACCAGTGGAAGAACAATAATGTGATAGGTAAGAACAGAGAGAAAAAAAAAAAAAAGAACATTAGCAATCAGAAAATACAGCCGCCTGGTATTGATAGACAGTAGTCCAAAGCTGTGTTCTAGGTCATTGTGTGCCCTGGCCATAGGCCCCTGCCTGGCACCAGAGCCGTCTCTCACCCAAAAAGGTACCTGTTTGCAGTCAAAATTGTTTGTACCCTCCTCTACACCTCCAAACTGTGAACAAAGGGATGTCTGACCCAAATGAGTAGTTAGGCCGTTAACTTCTGCAGTGTTATGAGTGATGACAAATTCTGAAAGGAGAAACAGCGATGGTTCCTGTACCTTGTCCTCCAGCTCCATTATTTGATTGTGCTGTCTGTCGAGTTGGACATGCTGGTCCTCTACGATTTTGAGAAGTTGCTTGATGTGGTTGTCCTGCTCCTCCACAAAAGCCTGAGGAGAGGGAGGGAGCGAGGGTTGTGGTTAGAAGCAGCAGAAGACCTTCACAACCTTTTGTTGTTATTTTCCTTCCATTTTCATGCCCAGAACAATTATATTCTGTGAAATTGGCCCTTGATTCAAACTAAATGTGTGCCACTAGTCAAAAAAGGGAATGACTGCCAGCATTTGGGGTATTAGCTTGGGATTTGGGAGATCTGGATTCATCTTTCTGCTTTGAAATGAATATCCAGTACTTTCTCACACAAGGTGCTTAGCCTTATTATGCTTCTGCATAATCCGGTTAATACTTCCTTTTCCATAGGAAACCTTATACCCACCTAAATACTTGCATGTATTGATGTTAAGTCTACTAACACTTGCAAGGTTCTTTGGTCCTGGAGGACATACAGGTACTATAGATGTCTCTCTTTAAAGGTATAAACTTCTGGTTTTATACTGAGCAGACAGTTCTTAGTGCATTGATTTGTCATGAGCTGATGACATACAAACCCATGGGCTTGGTAATCACATCACTTTCCTGATTGCAATTTTTTTTATCATTATTATTATTATTACAGAATTTCTTAAAAGTAATTTGCAAAAAAATACTGAAAAAGATACGGAACCTTCTAATTTCATGATTTTTTCACTGATTTCACTGGAGAATGTTACTGCAAAATAAACAATATGTCAGATTAAGGCACTGTTTCCTTTAAGATTATCACACTGATTTATTTCTCAAAATACATGGTAGTACTACAGTGAAGATGAAGGGAAAACATGGGCTTCTGTTGCATAACTACCAATAATAGCATTACAATTTACTTTGGCTTTGCGTGTCAGGGGCTTTCACAAGTCTACTTACTTTGAGTGAAGAAATTTCTTTTGTCTCTTGCATTGAAGGCTGGATAATGGCCAGTTTAGTGACTTTGTCTTCCAGTCCCCATACTTTCTCTTGCAGCTGGATTTTGTTTTGTATGAGGTCTTCAATCTTCGAATTCATCTCCTGTGAGAGATTCTTTATCTCTTCATTGTTGATTTGCAGTCTTGCTGTGGTTTGTCTGAGCTGTTCTTCTTCTTCTTTGATTTCACTAGTTTGCAGCGAGAGCTCATAAAAGGACCTATCAAAAATGTAAAGTTTTTGAAAGATGTCATTCATCTGCCCCTTGGTCTTGTGGACAAAGTCTTTAAGACCGTGCCCAAGCTGGAGGAGTCCATTGGCTAAGATTCGTACATCATCTAACATGGCAAATCTTGATTTTGTCTCAGGAGATGCACCAGAATCAATGGAGGAATAATCCTTCTCAGCTCTAGCTGAAAGAGCAAGCAGGGCAATGAATAGAAATACTAGAATGCTTTTCATGTTTTCTGCTCCTGATACTCTTTGGCTGTTCAGGATGCAGAGACTTTTCCTGCTAACAGTTTTTGCTGTGTGACTGTTCGGAGTTGAAGAATTTGATCTATTTATACTCCTCTTCATTTTAGAAGAGGCAGACTGACGAGTTGATCATTAAACTGTGTGTATTTGAACGAACATAACCCCTCTTGAATGTAGGTTGATATGTAGGAAGATAAAACTGAGAGACGGGCACGTTGCTGATTAAACTGGTTCTGAACTTTTCCATCTGCCAGACCTTCTGTTATAAAATGTTATTGATGCCATAGTGTTTTTCACACAGTGCTTTTTAATAGATTAATTTTGGGTCATAATCTTGATAAGGGCCTAAATTGCTTCTTGTTTGTGTTGTACGATTCCTTTTATAGCCTCAGGAGTGTTAAAGGGTTTACCATACTTAAGAGCACTGGACGCTGTATTTCAGGTTGTGCAGCTCCTTGATGAGCTATGGAGGGGCAAAATATTCCCAAGTGATTCACACAACTTGATTCTCATCTTGTACCATTTTCTGATGTAACTCATTGTGCTGCAGTGGATTTACTTGTCATCTAGTTCAGATTAAGTGAGAAAGAGGGAATTAGGTGCAGAGATTGCCTGGATGTGATTCTGCTATGTTAAGGTTTGTGCAGTAGTTTACACCATATAAAACTTAGTTTTTAAGAGCTGCTTTCCAGAGGTGGGCGAGATAAATAATACCTCGCTTACATTTCTCACCTTACCATTCTTCTTACTGTTTAAGATTCACACTACATAAAGCGAGTCTACAAGTACTCTGAAATAAATGTCCTGTTCTGCAGTGGGTCTCTGCATGGAAGCATGTAGGTTTTTTTGAGTAGTATTGCAGTATGAATGAAAGGTATTTTTCTTTCTGGAATCACTCATAGCAATCCAAGAAATCCAAATTAATCCATGCATAATATAGTCTGTACTTTGAGAGTGTTTTAAGGTTTTTGCTAGATTCTTGTATGTTTAGTAACTCTTACCCTGGACGTTTTGTTGTTGTTGTTCATGTACATATGCATATATGATATGAAGCATGAACAGAAAAATTATTTTAAAAATGAAGTTGTTATCTCATAGGTTGAACTTACTTGAAGAGTCTGGAGGGTCTGACCTATGAGGAACAGCTGAGGGAGCTGGGGGTGTTTAGCCTGGAGAAGAGGAGGCTCAGAGGTGACCTTATTGCAGTCTACAACTACCTGAAGGGAGTTTGTAGTGAAGTGGGAGTCGGCCTCCTCTCCCGGGCAACTAGTGATAGGACAAGAGGACACAGCCTCAAGCTTTGCCAGGGGAGGTTCAGGTTGGACATTAGGAAGCATTTCTTCTCAGCAAGGGTCATTAGCCATTGGAAGGGGCTGCCCAGGGAGGTGGTGGAGTCACCATCTCTGGAGGGGTTTAAGAAAAGCCTGGACATGGCACTTAGTGCCATGGTCTAGTTGCCATGGTGGTGTCAGGGCAATGGTTGGACTCGATGATCCCAGAGGGCTCTTCCAACCTGGTTGATTCTGTGATTCTGTGATACGGTGTGATGAAGGGTTGATAATATGCAGGTAACCTCCCCACCCATAATTAAATAACATGAAAGTATTTTAGATCTCCGGTTAATCGGTGGAGAATACTTTGTACCAGTATGATTTGGATCAGACTTACTGGAGTATAGAAAACGGAGTATAGAAAAACTTACAAAGTATAGAAAAACAGCAGGAACATGTAGATCATCAGGCCTGGCACTGGGAAGAGTGGGAATTCATTCAAAGAGAATCTGCTGGTGTAGAGTGGAAGCAAATGTAGGAATTATCCTTAAATACAAACAATAGTCACTATTCTACACTGGGAAGCAGCACTGCATTTTCACCACCCAAGGGTGCAGTTCTGTCCCATTAAAAAAAAACCAACCCAGTAATTTCTGGTCTTGCAAGGTGTCCCACTGCAGCAGACAGTCTTGAAGTTGATTGCTTTCACAAGGGATGTCCATGAGGTTCTAGTCCATGAGAAGCTGTTCAGTGGATGGCTGTCATGCCCTATTAAAATCTGCATTTTTTTCAGGTTAGTTTCTAAAGAAATGCATCAAATCAGTATTTACTCAACCCTACTAAAATTCTGTTCAAAAAAAGTGTTAAAACAGTTAGAATTATTCATGGGACAGTGATCAGCCTGAAGGATTGGCATTGAGTCCTCGTTCCTGCAGCATTTTCTATTTGGTGATATCAGTGGAAATGTACAAAAAACTGTTCAAATGAGTGAAAAAAAAAAAAGCACGTGCAGTCCCTGATCTGGACTGCTCTTATGTTTCACCTTTGTGGGAAATCCTTAGGGCTCTTAACCCTTTAACTCTGAAAGGTTTGATAGTTTTTGCTTTGAATGGTAGACTAAGATACATAGCACCTGGTAATACTATTTAAACACTTCCAATATTTAAAAAGTAAAATCAGCGTGTGATTTTGAAGGATTTGTATTTTCTGTAGGGAAACTCGTTGGATTGTCACTTATGTAGATGAAGTTTAGGTATGGTTTTTATCTGGGCCTGACACTGCTCTGTAATAGGGAACAAAGTCCAGCCTCTGGCATCTGACACAGGGATTTTGGGCTGCAAAACTTGAAGAACTGGTTGCAAAACTAAAAAAAAAAAGAAATGTACTTTCTACAGTCTACTTCAAAGTATTTCAGTGGCTTTGGTTTTACAGGGTTTCAGTCAAGAAGAGATGTATGTAACAAACATGATCCTGAAGATCTTTCAGGCACCTGAGTGACCCTTGTTAAATGGGCTTTAAATGATTTTTATAGTAGGAATAAAGCAAAGAAAAAGGTCTCTGTGTTTTACTGAAAAGGGAAATTTTAATAATAGTTAGACATTCCCTCTAAGAGTTAGGATCACCTCTTAATGTTTTAATACCTTTATGAAGGATTTTGCAAAATGCCTGCAATCACATAGTATAAATATTTAGAGGAGTGCCTGGTGCCGTTATTTCCATGGCTTGGGAAGCCTTTGCACTTTAGCAGTTTATTTTATGGAGGTAAAGGTACTTTTGAGATCTGTTTGAGATAATAATATAAGCTTTGCATACATTTTGCATAGCAATAAAAGCTCCAGACACAAGTCCTTGGGTTTAGAGCTTCTGGCTGAAACTTTTGTTGATAGATACGTGTGAATGGTACCATCAAGAAGTAGCTGTTACCTGGAAGCATAAGGACTAGCGATCCTTTTGTTTAATCAGTGTATGCTTAGCATCGTTGTTGGTGTTGCAGTGTTATTTTCATGGCCAGTCCCTTCTCCTCCCTTTATCCCTTCTGTAGAGAATTGAACACTGTGGTATGAGACCTCCCCATGATGCCTGGCCCACCAGAAAGTTGCTCTCTCCTCTTGCTTCGCGCTGCGTGCGTATAATACAGGGTTGGGACTGTCCTCGCTTGGTTTATGAAGACCACATCCAGTCCTGTGCCACTTACTTTGCCTTTAAAAGCCCAGCAGCTGTGATGCTTATCATCTCACCTCTGCAGTGAGGCAGCTTCTACCATCGCTTTGCACAGAAGTCTTGTTTCACTTTTTTCAGAGGATAGTGGCTACACCTCTGATGTCCTATGGAGTCTACGGAGTCCTGGTATTTGTGCACACAAATAATAAGATGAAAACTTGAGATGTAATGAACCAAAGGAAAGAGGGTGACGAGGCAGAAGCTGAGAAGTCAGCCTCCCAGGGTGGCTGTTAGACAGGGGCATCAGTTCCTTGACAAGATTTATAATGTTCCAATTGGTTTTTCAGCCACCAGTCTCTTTCCATGGCTCCTGTAGCTGTGCTTATAGCAGACAGCAAGATCTGTGGCTTTTACCTTAGTAGGGTAAGGTAAAATGGGATTTTTCATGTGGGGTCACATTCTGATGTGTGAATGGGGGAATTTTTTCCCCTCTCTGTATGTAAATTGTCAACAAAAGGGTGATGCCTGTCATGGGAAACCCTCTGGAGAGAAGCTGCCTGAACAGGAGGGAGCATCCAGCTCTCCCCTGTCTTATAGTGGGATCTGTGCATCTGAACTCCCTGTAAGCAACACGAGCTTCTTCCTAATGAAATGCAACATAACACTTGTCCTCTGAGCCTTTCACGTGACAAGGGCTTGAAAGGCAGTGGATGGGGGGACAACCTGTACATTTCCTCCAGCGCTGGGTGTACGAGTGCAGCTAAAGCCCTGCCTGGCACGTAACATCAGCTGTAATGTCTGCTCGTAGGTCTCTAGCACCCTCTTTCTAGAGTGGCGTCTAATTGCTGAAATGTCCCCTTTGCTCCCAGCAGGCCAAGCCCTAGCAGAAGAGGTGGTGGGAGAACTGCAAGCTTGGTTTAGGCTCATCTCTGCTATTCAGCATAAATCAGTCCTAAGCATAAAACTGCCTGTAATACAGGGATCCTGTAGCCTGGCTTCACAAATACATTAAATCCTTCTCTTAAGCGCTAATAATACTTAATAAAAGTTTTATGAGCAATGTACATTTTAGAGTAAATTTTCATATCCATTTTCATTTTAAAAAGAACATCAAGGAGCAAATGTATTCATGCCAGAACAAAGTAATTTAGTAGAGTCACAAAAAAGGCACAGGCCCCCTCTGAAATAGTCAGAGAGCATTGATTAGGCAAAGCGACCAATGGGGATGGGATTCAAAAACTTAATTCACCATGAAGGACTTGAAAGGGAAGAAGTTCCCATGTGCCAGCTAAGCATATTCCTCTGCCTGGAGGGGTGAGAAAGAGCCTGGCTTCATACTGCTGCCCCGTGTAGCCTTCTGGAGCTGTACAGCAGGACTGCTCTGTGTACGTGCTGACCTGGAGGAGGTACCTTGTTCTTCAGAGGCTCTTAGAGAATTTCTTAGGACCAGCATTAGCCTGTGTCTGTGTAGCTGGGAGTACCCGTGGGTATCAGGGAGCAACTGGAGTTGCCATCAGAACCGAGTCCTTGGGTGGGATTCATTTGCCAAAACATTGACATCCAGCACAATTTCAGACAGCCTGGGGCAGCCCACCTTCCCAGCTGGTCCTGCAGGAGTGACCCACTGCTAGCCCAGTGTGGGTGCTGTGGATACCCGTGGCATCTAAAAAGGCACCAGGTACCTTCACTGAGCGACCAAATCGCTGCCCTCCTGACAAGCCAAAAAAGGGTCTCTTTGTTTCCAGTCTGCTGTTGCCAGCGCTCTGCAGCGACTGCTTTATCATGCTTAAAATGTGTCCTGCTGTGCTCCTCACTGCAGTTTTCTGTGCCCATCTGTTGTCTCTTGTCTCTCTGGGACAAGGACCAGTTGGAAACTACTTACAAATTGTGTTCAGATTCACTGAATAGTTCCCAGAGGGGGACAGAGGGGAAGGGAACCTCTTTCACCTCCTGCCTTACAAGGCAGGGCTTGTTACAGAATTGGTTGCTTCAGTGTTTGGGTAAAATGTAACATGCCAGTCTTTTATCGCTAGCAGATAGATGCGAGGCAGGCAGAGGAGGGCGACCAAGCTGGGGAAGGGTCTGGAGGGTCTGACCTACGAGGAACGGCTGAGGGAGCTGGGGGTGTTTAGCCTGGAGAAGAGGAGGCTCAGAGGTGACCTTAGTGCAGTCTACAACTACCTGAAGGGAGGTTGTAGCAGAGTGGGAGTCGGCCTCTTCTCCCAGGCAGCTAGTGATAGGACAAGAGGACACAGCCTCAAACTTCACCAGGGGAGGTTCAGGTTGGACATTAGGAAGCATTTCTTCTCAGCAAGGGTCATTAGCCATTGGAAGGGGCTGCCCAGGGAGGTGGTGGAGTCACCATCTCTGGATGGGTTTAAGAAAAGCCTGGACATGGCACTTAGTGCCCTGGTCTAGTTGCCATGGTGGTGTCAGGGCAATGGTTGGACTCGATGATCCCAGAGGGCTCTTCCAACCTGGCTGATTCTGTGATTCTGTGATTCTGTATTTCAAAGTATGGTGGCAGTTTAAAAAACTGTGTCTTTTGATGTCTAAAATAAGGAGTCATTATCAAATCGCTTGTATGGGCGTGCACTTATGTTGAAGAGAAGACCACCTGGCTAATGGAAAACGTCAAACCCTTCACTTTGACTCTCTCTGTGTTTCTGTAGAGGTTTAAATAACAGCATTAATAAGGGTGTGAACCCTCTCATTCTCACACGGAGATCACAGAATCACAGAATGTCAGGGATTGGAAGGGACCTCTGGAGATCATCTAGTCCAATCCCCCTGCTGGAGCAGGATTACCTAGACCATATCACACAGGAACGTGTCCAGGCAGGTTTTGAATGTCTCCAGAGAAGGAGACTCCACACCCTCTCTGGGCAGCCTGTGCCAGTGTTCGGTCACCCTCACTGTAAAGAAGTTTTTCCTCCTATTTATGTGGAACCTCCTGTGTTCCAGCTTGCACCCGTTGGCCCTTGTCCTGTCAATGGATGTCACTGAGAAGAGCCTGGCTCCATCCTCATGACACTTGCCCTTTACATATTTATAAACATTAATGAGATGTCTTTGTCTCTTGCAGGAATCTTCTTTACGTCTATCCTCAGAGCCTTAACTTCGCCAACCGCCAAGGATCTGCCAGGAATATCACTGTAAAAGTCCAGTTCATGTATGGAGAGGACCCAAGCAATGCTATGCCGGTGAGGGGAGTGCTTTGTGCTCCGTGCGAGTGCTGTGTGCCGTAAGGGAGAGTACACGTCGCAGTCGTAAAATCCCTGTGTTAAAGAAAACCTCGCTGAAACACATTTCAAAATAACAAGTTCAGGGGAATATAAAATTACAGTATTTCAGAACAAAGAGTACATTTGTTTAGAGTTTGCAAAGTAACAAGGTAGTAGGTAGTATTTTAACCTGAGATGTTTGCAGTGGACACCCTTGTGTTTGGAATAGCATCTTTGCTTCCATGGCAAAAAAATTAAAGGTGGTAGTTATAGTTGTGTTCAGGGCCCGAAGTGATCAGCACTTGGTGAAGATCTGTGTAGGGGTGGTTACATTCATCAGTTCTTCAGCCATATCTGCGTGCGTGTGTAACTGGGATTATTGCAATTGTGAACTCTTCAGTGATGAAGTAAAACATTGCACGTAAGTGAAGGGGCATGTAACTAGCAGATGTAACTACACAGCTGCACAGGCTTGTGAACGGAGCTGTAAATGCCTCTGCAGGATTATAGAACAAATTCTTGGCCCAGTTTTATAGGGGATTTCTGTGATTTTTTTTTTCTTTTTTTGCAGGTCATCTTTGGCAAATCTAGCTGTCCTGAATTTTCCAAAGAAGCATACACAGCTGTGGTATATCACAACAGGTAAAACACACAACAGCTTATGAAAGGACATGGCCCCACATGGATAGTGTGATTCCACTCAAAGGAAGTTTTACCAGTATGAAAGTGGAGTAACTCCCCAGTGACTGTCTCAGTGTTAATTATTTAACAATGACTATCTGCATGGCACTCACAACAACTGCAGTGTCAGTTGATACTGTCATTAGAGTTTTGCGATGACTGGGAGCCCGAGTCTTTGTTTGCTCCAGTACAAATCAAGAGCCTTGTGTCAGGGCTGTGATCCTGAGCACGTAGCCCAGCTCAACAGATGCTCTAAGTACAAGCTTCAAGTTAGTAGTCAGCAAGATTTACGTTATAAACTCATGTTCGCGTGTGCTTCGTTCTTTTGCTGGAGTGTTTTAGACTTTAGTTACAAATTGGAAGTGCTTGGTCTTGAAAATCATTTCATTGCAGCTGGGGTAAGGAGTGCTGAGTCTGACTGTAACATGTCCATAGTCTTTGTAGCTGTACCAGGGAGAGAGGTACCGGGGAGAGAACCCCCTCCTGCAGGTTGGGGGTTGTGGCAGTCTCCATGTTGAGACAAGAGTTCATGCTCATGGCGAGCAGTGCCTGTGTGATGAGGGGGCTGCTGCATTCATTTTTGGTGGACTGTAAATGCATACCTAAAGTTTTTCCAGTCCTTGGTGATCAGAAAGTGAAGCTTTCATGCCTTGGGATAGTCCATATACTTTGTTCTCTTCACGTATTTGGTCTCGAGCATAAGATAGTAAACCACACTGTTTGTATTGATGACTCAGTTGAGGGTCTGGTCTCTGCACAGATCGCCTGATTTTCATGAGGAAATCAAGATTAAGCTTCCAGCCACTTTAACCGATCATCACCACCTGCTTTTTACTTTCTACCACGTCAGTTGCCAACAAAAGCAAAACACTCCCCTGGAGACTCCAGTTGGATACACTGTGAGTGTCTTTCAGTCTTTACTTTTTCCAGCACAGGAGGCATTGTATTTGTTTGCAATTTGTTTAGCATCACTGTCAACTCATACACCACTGCAGAGTTTGAGAATTTGACAGTCAAGCCTGCAAAATTCAAGAAAACCTTAAAAAGTGTGTGTGTTTTTAATTTCTTTTGTTAATTCCTTCTCGTTGAAGTGGATACCCATGCTTCAGAATGGACGGTTAAAGACTGGTCAGTTCTGCCTACCTGTTTCATTGGAAAAACCACCACAGGCTTATTCAGTGCTTTCTCCAGAGGTGAGTTGTTCTTCATGCTGAAAATCAGCAGGAGAATACTTCTCTTAAAAAGTGAGAGAGTGCATGTGTACATATAAATCTGTGTGTGTGTGTGTGCATGTGTATTTTTAATTCTTAGGTTATTTATTTCTTAAATACTGTTCAGACAGAGGTGTGTGTGTTTGTGTGTGGGTCATCTGACAATAAAATGAAAAGAAAGGGCAGTTGTAATTAGAAGTGCCTTAGCTCTGCTTTCTGTCACATGCTCACACATCCTTCTGTGAACCTGCAGGTTCCACTCCCTGGAATGAAGTGGGTGGATAACCACAAAGGGGTTTTCAATGTAGAAGTTGTTGCTGTATCATCCCTCCACACTCAGGTAAATGTTAAGAGCAGTCCTTGTCATAAAAAGAGTTTGATAGTCTTTTGACAGTTGAAACACTGTCAAAGTTGGTACTGTAAGAGTATAATAATTACTTGTGGTGAATTTACAATCTCATTTTCAGTTCTGAGCCAGCAGACCTGTTATTCCACGTTCTGCTATGAGTATATTTGAGAAGTTCTGCTTAAAAATAGGAGCAGTTTGACCTTTATTCACAGGGGGTGAATGGCCAACAGTGTTTTCAGACCTCACACTGTTGTGTTTAATACAACAGGTCTAACATCCAGTCCAGGCGTATGATGTTTTCTTGTTTTTCCTTTTCCCCTCAGCCTCTTTTGTTTCTCCATGTATTTTTCATCTGTCTGTCTTTGATCTGAAAAGAAAGATGACAATTGTTTTGACTAATCATTTCAACTTTTGTTTTATTAATTCCCAGTATGTCATTTTGTGTATTTTATTTGTGCTGTAAATAGTAACACGATTTTAGTGCATTTTGTCTGTTTTTCTAAGAATACACAGTCTGTGGGTCCTCTAGTTTTGCCCTGACAACTTCTGAACTGATTTCAGTTGAATTAGACATATGGGCAGAGCTCTCAAAGATATTGAGTTTCTGCTAATTTTGTAGGATTAAATGGTCAGATAGAAGAATGAGGGAGAGAATCCATCCATGAGGTACAAATCCATAGAAATTGGAGTTACTTTTGGACCTTTTTGCTGATTACTGGGTTGTTTTTTTTTTGCTTGTGTGTAGGACCCTTATCTTGACAAGTTCTTTGCACTTGTCCATGCTCTGGATGAGCACATGTTCCCTGTGCGAATAGGAGACATGAGAATTATGGAAAACAACTTGGAAAATGAACTGAAGAGCAGCATTTCAGCTTTAAATTCCTCTCAACTGGAGCCGGTAGTGCGATTTCTTCATCTCCTGCTTGACAAACTGATTCTCCTGGTAGTAAGACCTCCTGTCATTGCAGGCCAAATAGGTATTCTATTTAAGTTTTATAGAGAATTACATAGCTGAAAGTTTGACACTTCCAATTTTATCATATTTATGTAGAAATAAAAAAGTCAATTTTTATGCTTTATTTTAGTGCCACTAATATGCCATGTATCTTCAAAATAAAACATTCTGCCTTCAGATCAGTGGTGATACACACAGGAGCAATATTTAATGCAAAGGTTTTCTAGAATGACTTGTAATTTGCTGTCCAAGTTGAGACACCAGAAAGGCGCCTGATTTTCATGAGTTAGATGCTCAGCATTTTGTTAGTACTGGAGCCTGTTAAGGTGTCTCCATACTGACATTCAGAAACTAAGAATTTCAACCTTACTAATCACCTTGGAAAATCTTGAAGTAGGTAAGATAAGAGGATACAGATGCTGTATGTTTCTGTAGCTGTTGTGGATCTGATACTGTCAGCATGAATAATCCCTCCTTTTGCTCCCTGTTATGGGCTATGCTCTGTCAGTACAAAAAAAATCTCAAGTGGAAGTCAGGATTAGATCCTTAGTATTTAAAATAGCAGTTGGGATTTTTTGTAGGAGACTTGAGTTTGGACATGATGGAATATAGGTATCTAAGAGTACTTTTAAAATATCAATCATTTATTTCAGAAAGGTTATTTTTTGGGGGAAGAATTTTGCTTGAATTTTTATTTTATATTTTAAAGCTCTTTCACTCTTTAAGTGTTCTGTATTGGTTTAGTTTGTCTGTATGGACCATTGAGGACATTAGCATCTAGTTTTTAAAAAAATAAGATTTACAGTCTCCAGCCACTCTCTGATTCACCCCTAATTTGTTTAGAATATTTGCCTCAGTCTGTGTAGATTTTTGTGCTCATTTTTGGAACAGATATTTTTCCCAAAACAGAATGGAATTGTTCTTTTTGATACAGTTTGTATTTTGGCTAAGGCTTAAATGGAGGAAACAATTAACTGAGAAAAGTATGATAAATATCCAAAGGATATTACCCATCAATTAAACAAGGACTTTGATCTTGTTGCCATTGCAGTTGATGACCAAAGTTGGGCTAATTCCAGAAATCAGGCCTAAATTCATTAAATTTGTTATTAATAAAAGTGGAAGCTTGTCACTGCAACACCTGTCTTCCTGTCAAGCTGTTTATTAGACCTAGTTCAAATGCCAGGTTCAGTTGCTTGTGAGAAATGCTTGCTATGCTCTTAACAAGCTTCACCATCTACCCTTTAGAAGGTGGATGAAATGCACATTTAGGATTTGCTCAGGGGTACTGCTGCAGTCTAAACCAAACTCCTCACTTACTCCTTGCAGTTAACCTGGGCCAGGCATCTTTTGAAGCGATGGCATCAATCATAAACAGACTTCACAAGAACTTGGATGGAAACCAGGACCAGCATGGCAGGAACAGCCTTCTTGCTTCCTATATTTATTACGTTTTTCGCCTACCAAATACCTATCCCAACTCACCATCACCAGGTAGCTCTTTTTTCATTTTATTTCAAGTCACAGTTTGTTAAAAACAAGCAGAAATTGCTTGCTGGCAGGTGCTCTTGAGCTCCAACTGCACGGCTGGTTCCCTGCCAAGCCCTGTTATTAACTTTCTCTGTGATACAGCGTGGCCATTTACAAGATGAGTTTAATTACAGTTAGCCACGTCAGTGTTTTAACTATTTGGTGATCTTAAATAAGGGTAACTGCTGAAAGACTAAATTATGGCAAAAAACTGTTTTTTAAGGGTTTTTTTATGTAGCAAGTTAGACAGACGTGGTACCCTCTTGGCCTGTCATGTTTCCCAGTCCCCTTCACTAGTACATTTGTGCTTTTATCCAGTTCCAGCAAAAGTTGAAACATGGGCAAAGGAGTGTGAAATAGTTGAGAAACACATGTCTGTGTACAGGAGGGAAACAAATTTATTCCACCTCTGCTGAGAACAAGGGATGTATCTGCATGGGGGAAGAGATGGTGTGAATGACAGCCACAGAAAACTAGGCTTTGGAAGGACTTGCTTCTTGTATGGAGCGGAAAACCTCTGAGAGGTGTTGGGAAGGTTGAGTACTTCAAACTGTGCCCAGTGCTGTGGTGGTTTTCGAGTGAGGTCTGGAAAATATCCCTTTAGCTAAAGACATACCTCACACTGGCTGCCTAAACCCACAGGGAGCTTCCTGCTTCCCACAGATCAGTGGATAAAATAGCTTTTTAGTCCCATCCCTTTCTCCCTGCCTTGGGGAACCAGGCAGGGGAAGGTGTAGGGAAGATTTCCCTATGGGACAGACCTACTGGTTATCCAAAGGGTTTGCTGCATCAGGCTGGTATAAAGCAGCGTGGGATCAAGGCTCTGACTGATGGTCTAACAGGATGTTCTTTCATACACCACCGTAGGTCCCGGTGGCTTAGGGGGATCAGTGCATTATGCCACCATGGCTCGATCTGCTGTCCGACCGGCAAGCCTTAACTTGAACCGCTCACGGAGCCTCAGCAACAGCAACCCAGATATATCTGGGACCCCCACCTCACCGGATGATGAAGTTCGCTCAATCATTGGCAGTAAGGTACCTATGCACTGCTGAGGGTCTTAGAGGAACCTCAGCATCCTTTAGTTAATCTTTAAAGAAATAACAGGGAAGTTTTTGTGATTTTTTTCCTATGAAAAGATGTCCTTACTAACGGCCCCTTCTCAGACTTTTTCTGTCAGTTGCTGGTAGCACTACTAAAACTCCACTCCTTGAAAATAGTTGCTGACCTCTCCAACTTATTGGAGACCAGCCCAGCAGTGTTACTTCCACAAGTGTGGTGGCTAGGAGTAAGAGTCCTTCTGGACTTGTCTCCCCAAGACTAGTAGGACAAGAATGGTTTTACTGTCTCACTTTTCACATGGCCAGCAGCCGTATCCTCTGACCAGCTCTGTTATGTCTCCCCAAACCTTGCATCCCCTACCTTGCCACCCTGTGATCCTGCTCTTACCCGCCAAACCAGAACTTTCTCTTCTCCTCTGCATTCAGCACTAATGGCTGCTCAGGTGCTTTCTCTGCTACTTGTGTCCAGAGCAGGTATCTTGCACACAGCAGGAATATTCCTAGTCCCTGCATGGGCCAGAGGGGATTTGGGATGGTTAGTGAGTGAGCCATTGTCTGGCCAGCTGAGCTGCAGTGTGAGTTTATGGTGTGCTAACTCTGCACCCACACTGACTCCCCACACCTACAAGTGACTTTCCAGTGTGGACACACGAGTGCAGAGCATCTGTCATGGTCTTACTTTGGCTCTTAAGGGCTCAGTATATGCATCTCCTGCAGCAGGGCCTGTCCCTCTCTGGTGACTTCCAAATACATAAGTCTGTTACAGTGCTAATTTGAGCACGTCAGTTTTGTGACTGAAGTAAGTGGGATGAGCCAGGGCAGATCTGCTGTGTTGGTAATTCCCTTCCCTGAGAGGGGTGTCTTAGCTTGTTTGGGGTTCTCTTTTTTCAATCTTCAAAGTGTGGTAACTTAGACCGAGACGAGACGCTTTCCCATCTGTGACCCTTCACTCTTCCAGCACAGATGAATTCCTGAGCCCTCTCAGACAGCTGTTATGTTTGATCCTTTCAGTGAGCGAGTTAATAAAGCCGTCAGCCTGACCAGACAGGCTTGACGCTCGTTGGTCCTGGGTTTTATAAGAGCAAGGAAAACATAGCTTCAGAAAGAGGTTACCAATTTTAAATTAATTACAACATGATTTGCCGACCAAATAAGAGGCTGAAGAAGTGTGGGCAGGCAAATCGTTATTTTTTACATCAAGATTTGGACTTAGAAGTCTTAAATTGTTTTAAAGACCACTTCAGTATCTTGCTAATTAAACAACCCTGACCTTTTGTGAAATGCCATGGGCACTAATGTGCATTTGGAATTTACACAGGCTATCAGAAATTGAACACGTGCTGGCTTAGTGAATAATGTCACAGTACAAAATGAAAAGAGATTTTCTTCTAGAGATATACTTCAGGCTTTAAAGAAAAACCTATTCTGCGAATAATTGTTAAAGGAAAAGTTTCCTTTAGGGTAGTCTGAGGATCAGAAATTAAGCTCAGTCTGACTATACAGAATCGTGGTTGAATATAATTATTTTTGCTTGTTAGTATCAATAGACAAAAATGAGACACTTCTTGAGATGCTGAAATGGGTAAAAGGGTGCAAAAAATCCTATTCTGTTTCTCCAAGTAATGGCTTAAGCACATATACCCAAACAGGGAACCTGCACTTCAAATTAGGGTGTGTTATGGGAGGCTTTCTGCTTTAAAAAAAAACATATAGTGTTTTGCTGTTTGATGGAAGTCTTTGGAGTCCAGTCTTCTCTCGTTTTTTATTGTAATATAAGATATTTGATAGGTTTGGTAAATATGCTTTAGGTCTCTCCTATATCAGCTTCTTTCTTAATTCTGAACACTCAAATATCACCCCCTTTACAGGATTTGGAAGATTTCTGTGTATTTGCACAAGAGAGGAGGTTTTAGGTCTGTGACTTATTTTGCCTTCATTTGTGCGTGGAGGCCATGTAAATTTTATTCCATACTAAAGCAAATTTATTAAGTGTCTAGGAAGACCTATGATGAGATTTTACACTTCAAGTGTTCCTGAAATGTTGGAGATGTGCTGGCAGGAAACAGAAAAGATGGTGGAGTTTCATTGTTCCAACAGTGGATTTTCACAAACGTGTGTTAAGTTCCTGCACAGATCCAGCTGCAGGTAGAACCCCAGAGATAGAAAATAATTTAATAGCAGTTTTGTGAACTCTGGAGTGACTCTGCCAAGCAAGAAGAAGCTCTTACACTCCTGTTTTCCAGAGAGGGAAGAATCTTTCCCTTTTCAGATTTTTACAAAATGATTTCTGCGTCTGCAAACACAGTATATGTTTAACTTTATCTTCAGAATCACAGTGTGACATGATCAGAAGTGTGAGTGTGATAAAGGCATTTTCAAAATTAGACCTGATTTTGCAAAACATGAGCTTAGTTCAGCATTCTGCAAAGTCCTTTCGACTTTAATTCACTGTGAGCAAAATAAAGCATGTTTATGGGTCTGAGCAGGGCAGAGAGCTTTGATTTATTTCTTCCAAAAAAGTAATTGAGATTAAAACACTCTCCTTATGTGTGTTCAGTATTTTTTTTATGTGGCATCTTAAGCAAAATTACAGCATTGCTGTACTCTGCATAGAGGATAGCTCAGTGGATTAATGGTTCGAATCCCAGGTTACAGCTCTCACGCTGGGTTCAACCTTGAGGTGGGTTTTTCTTTGCTGAGAGAAATAGATTATTAGGCTTGGTGGACTTTGCAGCTGATGTTAGCTGCTGTGATGAAATGGGCTGCACCTTTGCTTCATGTATTGGGAAAAAGCCCTAAATTGGCACAGAAACTGGGATGAAAGCTCTTGCTCAGGTGAGGGTCAAAACTGATGTGTGGAATTTATAAAGAACCCCTATTTGGTTGTGGCATTGCAAAATTACCTCCATTAGAGCTGGTTCCAGGGACCCAGGAAAGTCCACCACATCCCACTGCATGTTCCTGACTTGGGAAACACAAGTTTAAATTTTTCCTTTTCTTCTTCTGAGTGCCTTGAGAGAAGGGAACGGAGGGAGAGGAGGGATCTACAGTAATTTTGCCAATATGAGCCATTGCAGGAGTAGAATTTGGAGTACAAACTAGATTGAGCTTTTAAAAAGCAGGATGATTTTTCAGATATTTTGCTTAGCAAACCAGATTGGTTCCAGAAAAGGTATGTGTTCTTTCCTCTCCTTGCCACACTGCCCAGAGAAAGTACCCAGGTGTCCATGTGAAATCCTGTTCACGGGGTGACTCTACCAGCAGTGCTGGATTTTTATTCCATGAGTAGGAAACCCTGTGAGAGCTGAAAGTCTTTTCAAAGTTTCTCAGCATTTCCCTAAGAGTTGTAGAGCTTTTAAACTGTGGGCTAACAAGCAGTCTGCCCTAAAAGTGCTGGACACCTCAGTGTGTTCATCCTTTGTGGTTTTGACATCTGTGCACCAACTTTCCTCTGTCACGCTGTAAATCTGGGCCGGCTCCATCTATTGCAGCGAATGGGTTTAAACTGATCAAATTAAGAGTGGGATTTTTCCAGAGGAGGATAGTTTTTGAATGTCAAGCATTACAGAGAGGACAGGTTGGACCAGAGCTGTTGACAGCATTAATGTGGTGTATGTGTGTGATGAGATATAAAATAATCCTCTGGACTAAAATGTCTCAACAGACACCTGAGCATTCAGGCAGCTTTAACAGTGCTAACTGGTGATGTGTTTGCAGTGTACCCAGTTTGATTGCTTTTAAGGACTAAACTTTGACTACTGTATGTAATATTTCTTTCCTTTCCCAACTGCTTTCTATTACATGCCCAGGGTTTAGACCGCTCCAATTCCTGGGTAAACACTGGTGGTCCAAAAGCAGCCCCATGGGGATCCAACCCCAGCCCAAGTGCAGAGTCAACACAGGTGGTGTCTTCGGTAGAGGTTTTTCTGGCTTTGTTTTCCCTGATGTTTCCCTGTAGAATATCTGCCTTTCGGTGTATACTCCAATTTCGGTGGTTTGTTTTTTTTTTATTATTTATTTATTCCTTGAAAACTTTATGAGTTTTATTTTATAAATTAGCATCTTCTCCCCCACCACCTCACCACACTGCATGAAAAACCTCAAAATCCGTGAATGTGTCCCCTTCTTTCATTTCAGTGGTTGCTGGTCTGTGAAATGTAAATGCTGTGATTGCTTTCCTTTTCTTTTCTCTCTCATTCTAACACGAGTTTCAGCTTCAGGTGGAGCACATTTCTAAGTGGGAACATTAATCACAGCTTCATAGTTTTGTCCATGTTTGCCATTTCTTTTGCCGTTGTGAACCATTTTGCCATTTTCATCGAGCATTTAGTATTCATTGTCGAGTAATCCTTCATGACTGTTTGAGTGGAGTAAAATTCTCTCTTAAAACATGTAAATTTGAGTGCTGGAAGCAGTGACTTGCTAGGGCCGGTTGTATCTGTTCTGTGTTGCAAAGTATGAAAACTTTATAGCAGCTTCAGTCAGAAAGAGTTAACTTATTTAGCCCCCATTGCCTGCTGCTTCCCACTGCATGGTTGCCTTGAACGTACCTCTCAACTGTACCTCCTTTCGAGTTTATTTAGTCTGAGTTCACATGCACTCATGGCAAATTGTTTCCATCAGAAACAGAACTTCAGTAATTTTCTCATTCCCTGTGCCAGTAGCAGCATCGCTGTGGGGTTCATCCCCACGTGCTTGGTCTCAGGTAGATTGAGAGGTATGGACTGAGTTTACAAGTATGACCTCCTCGATGTATGCATGTTGATAAATAATGATGAAAAAGTTTCATGCTTTGCAGCATAAAGTGTCTTTGTGCATAAGAACATGCAGTTATTTAAATAGCCTGTATGTCTTAAAACAATAAAAAGTACTGTCATTTTGTTTAACCCAGATCTGTAAATGAATAAGAGTTTGAGAATGCATAAAAAGTGTAAAGACAGTAAAAGGCTACAGTTGGAACAGTATTTTTGTAAACGTGCATTGTCCTTGAGCTGCAAACCCCATCCACAGCAAACTTTAATGTCCTGTCATCATTCATTCATCTCCACTCCGTAGGCTACGGATCGAAGTTGTAATCGTATGTCTTCGCACACTGAGACGTCAAGTTTCTTACAAACATTAACAGGACGATTACCAACTAAAAAGGTAGATTTCAGTGAAGACAATTGATATTGTGGGGCAGGGAGATCAAGTCATTCTGCAAACGTGATGCAATCTATTCTTTTATTTACAGCCTGATTTTTTCCGAGGTCATTAGGAACTGCTGTTGCTTGGCACCTCTGAATATCCAGGCTGTAGTGGATATGAAGTATTCTGACAGAGTTGAATTGGGAAGAATGAAGTGATCAGGAGTAGCCTGTCTGATTTCATGTCCATACTGTTTGGAGCCAGTTTATTACTGGCTTTCAAAAAATATCAGTAGCGCTGTCTAGACATGTAAATGATACATTCTTGTGTGCACAATTATAATGTGCTAGATGGCTAGCATTACAGATGTGTGCTGAGCTCAGTTATGGAGGTGTTAATCCAAAGTGACTCCAGATAGTGAATGGGAGTTACTGGGAAAGTGCACTCCCTTAGAGGAGACGAGGTCCTACTAAACGATGTCTGACTTTGTGTGTAATGACAATGTGATCCCTGACAACGTCCAGTCTGTGGGTTCGTCCTCCCGAGAAAGAAATCAAAAGCTGTTTCTTAGCCCCATGTTTCTTTCTTACTGTTTTAAGTCCTTTCTCACAGTAAATATACCTCTGTGTACAAATCGCTTTATGTGTCCACTTTTTACTCCTTTTTCCTGCAAAAATCAGACCAGGCAGAAAGGTAGACTTTTAAACTAAACTAATTTGAGCACCAAACCTTTTCTTTTTTTTTTGGGGGGGTGGGTGGAGAATTCTTTTGACACTTGAAATTCAATTTTGGAGCAAGGTGCTGTGAAGCGTTTCTCACATCACACGTCATAACATCATCCTTCATTGTTAGTTGGGGATTTCTTTAAGGGGTGCCACCACTGCTGTCATGTTCCCAGTTGTTTATTTTGCTTAACCTCATTGTTTGCCATACTTTTCACGGACCGTGGTACCATTTCTCACGCGGACTGTTCTGTGAGCTGATCCTGAGGCTCGGGCTAACTCTGGATTTGAATCTGTGTAGCTTTTTCATGAAGAGCTGGCCTTACAGTGGGTTGTGTGCAGCGGGAGCGTGCGGGAGGCAGCCCTACAGCAGGCCTGGTTCTTCTTCGAGCTGATGGTGAGCAAACTGGAAACACCTTGTTTATTGTCTTACAGTTTGTAGTTTAAAACATGAACAGCAACAACTGCAAGTGACTCTGTTGTAATTTATATTCCTGTAGGTGAAGAGCATGGTGCATCATTTGTATTTTGCTGACAAACTGGATGCACCAAGAAAAAATCGTTTTCCTGAGCGTTTCATGGATGATGTAACTGCTTTGGTCAGCACAATTGCCGGTGATATAGTCTCTCGGTTTCAGAAGGTAATGGCAAACAATTAAACTGAACCCCAGTCAAAGCTCAGGCACCAGACCTTCTGCATGCTGTTTGCTGGTGCCTGGACCAGGAATTGTTGTTTGAAAACATACAGCGTGCTCGTCTTCATTTTCTTTCCCCTTTTTTTCTTCCCTCTCTCTAGGATACAGAAATGGTTGAAAGGCTCAACACCAGTCTTGCATTTTTCCTCAATGACCTGTTGTCTATCATGGACAGAGGATTTGTTTTTGCCCTTATTAAGACCTGCTACAAACAGGTAAATGCAGATAAATATTATGACTTAACTGTGAACCATAGCATAGCCTATTACTCTATCTTTCTTTGGACAGACAGTGAAGTATGGACACAGAATTCTGCTATTCAGGTCTTTTTAGAGCAAGCAAGGCATTCTCAGTGGTAATTTAGAGTTTACACCCTTCTGATTACACTGTTAAATGTGAGTTGGGAGTAACTCCTTTGAGCGAATGGACATGCAGCAGAAAGGAAGAATTATTCCCTCTGCTCACAACATTCAGAGTAATTGAATAAAAAATTAGTAGGAGATTTTGTCAGGGAGCTCAGACTATCATAGTTTGTCAGCAGGTCTCTCAAGGACACATTGACCCTGTATGATCATCTTGATCACCGAGCTCCCCTTCCATCCTTCTGAGGGTGCAAGGTCTCCTCCCCCATAAGGAGGGTTCCTACGTTATGCATTGGGAAGATTATTCACAATGTTGTGGCAGGGAAATCACCTTGAACCACAATGTTTTGTTTGACTACAAACATCCATGCTGACACTGTGTACAAAGGAGATGACGAAGTATCAGGAGCTTGGGCTTAGACTAATTTTTGCTGCAGAGTCTAAAACATTTTATATAAGGAGCAAGAACAGCATTTGAGCTTTGTTGCCTACCATGTATTAGCCAGCCTGCATCTTTGACCTGCTAATGCATCACACTGTGGTCCTGCTTCTCACAACTTTCTGCTGAAATCAATAGGATGTGGCTATCATCTGTGAAGTACATAGTTCTTCATTTGCTTATATAAATATTGCTGTTATATATGTCTTGTACTGATATACGTGCCGTTGGCTGGGATATGTATGGCTCCTGCACACCAGAAGTTTAATCTGTAGCACCAAGAAGTGATGTGCATGTGACCATTTAATGATATCAAGCTCTTCAGTTATTGCTTTGGAAGTGTTTTTGGGGAGCAGTGGTGGGACAGAGGGGTTGGTGCTGCATTTGTACTCTCTTTTGGTGCTAACTGCAATCTTATGGGCTAAACTTGCCAGGTGTCTTCAAAGCTGTATTCCTTATCAAATCCAAGTAACCTGGCGTCTTTGAGGCTGGACTTCCTTCGCATCATTTGCAGCCATGAACACTACGTCACCTTGAATTTACCCTGCAGCTTGCTCACACCACCTGCATCTCCATCACCATCTGTGTCTTCAGCAACTTCTCAGGTACACTGTGAAAAGGATCCTGTGTGGAAATGCAAGCTGAGCTTTGTTCTGAGGCTTAAATCATACGAGGCAGTTGTATCACCTGCATTTTCAGGCTCTGCTTGCTACTATTTTTTGGAAGTGTTTATTTAGAAATTAGTTTTTCCTGCCACATAGGTTTTGACTTCTTTTGATCTTATACTATTGAAAAAACAATGCCCATGTCCCTGTCCTTGTAGTGACCACACATATTTCTGTCCTTAGGGACCTAGTCCCCTCCTATATTGGACAAACATGTGAACATAAATGAGCCATTAAAGAAAACTCTTTGTCCAGTGTCACCCTTTTATTACAAAACAAGGGTCTTTGTAGCACACTGTAGCTTAGTCCTAGCCTGCTCAGGAAAAGTAATTCAAATTAGCAAGTGTGTCATTCAAGTGGATTAATTAGTTGCAAAATTAGTGACCTAAATCAAATTAAAGCCTTGTTAAGCCTGAATAAGAGCATCCATACCTGAGTTCAAAGTGTAACTAATCCACTTCTAAAGGTTATTTGGCTTAACTTCCCTAAGGCCTGCCCTGTAGGTGGGAAGGCAATAACAACAAACAGAATTAATAGAAGAGTTAGTGAGCTTGCATGTAATGTAAGTAGCTGTGCCTAGATCCGAACAAAAAAGGGAAAGGGTAGTTTATATGAGATTGTCTTTAATTCTGAAAACTGCTTCAATGTGTGTCGTAAGCTTTGACTCTGTGTTCCAAGGGGCCTCATTATGCAACTTCTGAAACTTGATTTCTTCACAGAGTTCTGGGTTCTCCACAAATGTCCAAGACCAGAAGATTGCAAATATGTTTGAATTGTCTGTGCCTTTCCGCCAACAGCATTACTTGGCCGGGCTTGTGTTAACAGAACTGGCTGTCATTCTAGATCCTGATGCAGAAGGGTAAATCTTTACAATTTTTTTTTCCCAAGACTTTTCCGTAATTCCAAGGAAATGGTGGATGCAAAGCAAGTTCTGGCATGACCAGAATTGGTTTAAATTTATGAACTGAAAAGATAAGAAGCCAGTTCTTTAAGAATCCTCTTCTTTCTCCCTACCCCTCATATTTCTTACTTCCCTAGCCCTGACTCTGTAAACATGATTTCAGTCACGTTTTTCCAGCTGAGACAAAGGGAAAGAGGTTCCTGCTGGACCCCCACCTGCCACAGAGGCACTGCTGGAGCTCTAAGAGGAAAATAGGTTTTCTCAATTGTAACAAGAAAATAATTTTCAACGTTTAGGAAGTCTCTGTTGCTGGTGGTTTTAAATGTTACAATGTATTTTGCCTGTGGTCCTCCCAGCTCTTTTTAAAAATAAATTCTGCATTGATGAGGCCCCTGTGGGTCACATAAATAGATGAATAGAGTCAAGCATGCAGAGTTTGTCGGTGACTTGCCTGGCTTGTGCAGCAAATAATTTTCTGAAGTGAGAGTGTAGCCTGTAGTCCTGACATCCAGTCTGTTACTTGTGTTATTTAGGGCTGTATTCTGCCTTGCCTCTTTAAAATGGGTTTCAATGGAAATTATTGATTGCTTCCATAGTCCTAAGTTCTCTCGCAGGCATTTTTCTCAAGGTGGACTCAGAAATATCAGCCGAGTCGACAAATGCTGGTGATTCATGGTTAATTCTGCCCCTTTACCAAGAGGTCTCAGGAGTTAAACATTCATTCTGTTTCTGTTGGAGAAGAAAACGAGGCCATAAATTGGAATATTTTCTTGTATATGTACGTAACACACTGCAGTCCCATTTGTTTGGCCTGAAATGGAAAAAGCAGCGAATCTTTACCCATATACACTGTCTGCAGAAATCCTTTTGTAGCATAGGAACATCCAGCTCACTGGTTAGAAATCAGGTCCTGTCTCTGCCCATATTTGCCCTTGTTCTTCTCAGACTTTCTCTTCTCACCTACCTGCCTCTTGAGCTCTCTCACCTTGCTATTCTCAGCACTTAAGCTTGGACCAGGACGGTAGTCTCTGCCCAGTTGCATAAAGGAACTATCAGCATGATCTTGCTGGTGTTCACTGGGGAGACAGCTCCTCTCTCAAACCTTGTCTAGACAGAAAAAGCCCACTGATACCAGTTCAGCTCTGGAGATGCATTTTGATCAAAGCTCCTGAATTTTGGTGATGTATACCAGTAATATATTTGGGGTTTATTGTTTTCCAGAATGACTTGTAGTTTGCAGCTTGTTAGCTGTTCTTAGGCTTCAATCTTCTGCATTTGCCCTGGTAGATCCACTGTATAAAGTAAACCAGTCTGTTCAGATCTGCTCTTTGCTTGCCTGTGAAGACTTTTAACAGTCATACAGTATCATCAGCAGGCTATTAGTAGAGGGTTCAGACATGCCTACTGTTAAAATGTTTTGGCCACCATTGGGAAAAGCTCAGAATTGTTCCCAGTTGCATTATCCTGCAGCAGGAGTGGAGAGGGATGTCCACCTAGTTGCTTATTGTCTTAGAGCTTTGCCTTAGGTCTTGATAGGTGATACAGAGCCTTAATTTTGTCCTGTCCTTGCTCTTTTTGCTCCATTAGCAAAATATGTTCAATTTTAGCTCACCCACTTTATAAGAGCGCTTTGGGTTGAGTTGGACAGAAAAGGCTGCAGTACGCTGGTGCCCGAAGGTGCTGCGTTAGGTGGATCCCTCTGTGCTAGGTGCTGTACAGTAGCATGACACATCACAGTCCTCCTCCAGAGCACTTGCAGTCTAAAAGACAAGACCACACGCAGATGAAACAAGCCAGCTGAAGCTGACAGTTGCAGAAGTGGAGAACAGAGAGTGAGTCCGAGCAGCTAGACCCTGAACAGATTGTCTCTGCAAACAGTTCTGTGGTGCTTTGGTTATTAACTCCTATTGCTCGTTTCGTAGTGCCCATGTTGCCCATATTGACTGATGTTACAGAAGTGAGAAAATCAGAATTTGGCCCTCAGTATTCAGTGACAAAAATCAGTTTCTCGAAAGCGTGTGGTGTTGACACAAATTTAGGCCAGGGCTGAGATAACAGAGGGGACGGTCGGAGCATGGCAAGATCAGTTCATTGCATTATCAGCCAGTAACATTAGTGGGCTGTATTTCCTCCTCTTCAGTGTGGATCGATCAACCACGGTACCTGCTCTGTTCTGGAAAAATGAAAAAGAAATCCGTGTACCCCAGGTTTGAATTATGCTGCTTTATTTGGATGTGTTTTCCAGTTCTATGGCCTGCAGGATTGTTTCCCTTGAACTGTTAGAAACACAACTTGGGTGCCACTCCTTCAAAACAATACAGACTTTTCTTTAACTGAAGGAACCAGTCACTTAAATAAGCATTTCCTTCCTAGTTGTTAATGATCTCACTAATCACACAAACAAGCAATTGTAGACTCTCATTACGGCTTGATTAAAAAACACAGGAGAGATGTGTAGCTACAACTAGCTAATGTCCTCCTAACCTGTGCTGGTGTCTTTTTAATCATTTTAAACCCCCAACAATCCAGTCAAAGCCTCTCGTCTTTTTTAACCAGAACTCAACTCTACTTTTCAGGTAAAGTGGATACTGCCTGAAATTCAGCACTTGTTTTAATACCTCAGGTCTGAACATTGAAGCTTATGTTTTGCTAATGCATAATGTATGAGCTTCCTTGGCTGCTTCGTGCATGGGGTAGAGTTGTCTTCTTGGCCTGGTTTGCCTACAGAAGCAAATAGCTGCAGAGATACCTGCTATTTGCTCTGAGAGAGTTTTGCCTCTGTGTGGTGGTGGCTGAGGGAATTGAAAGGAGCAGAGCGAGGTCTTGAGAGATTCGGGGGAGTCTGTGTTTCCAAGGCATGAGCACCGAGTAGGCTGGTGCAGGGTGCCCTGCAAAAGGGCATCGTTGGCATCTTCATAACGAACAAGGCCATTTTTTGCTGGTTTTCCTTCTACCCCTCCATTTCTTTGACCCTTTTTATTCAGAATTATGGATCTGTAGTCTACTGTTTTGGTGAAATAATTGCATGGGGGGGTCGGGGAACAGAAGCAGAAACATCCTGATCATTTGATAAAAGCAATGTTCTGTTTTAGGAGGGCTTTACTCTCTGTAAATTGTGTTAAATAGAAACAAAAAAAAGAACACAATGAACAGTTTCACTAAACCCACTGTCCTCTCAAGTTTCTCTCCCTGTTTTCCGTATTCCCCAAGTTCTCCTAACGGTCCTTAGCAGACTCCTAACGGTACTTTAGCATAGCAGTAGCTGGGGCTTTGTTTTTATATGGAAAGTACGAGGGTGTTCACATTATATTGGGTGTGCACCTCAGCAAGATAATTTTGTACATTTTATGTGGCGTAGTCAAAAGCAATGCCATTTGTAAAATCCATGGGAGATGAAAAATACGTGTAATGACAGTTTATGTGAAGTTAAAAATAAAAACCAGGATTTTTTTTTCTTTTTTGAAGCCACTTAGTTACAAAGTATAGTTTGCTTTGAAGATATTAACTAATATGCATGACCCAACTCTCTTTTAACAGTTTATTTGGATTGCATAAGAAGGTCATCAATATGGTACACAATTTACTGTCCAGTCACGACTCGGATCCGCGGTACGCTGACCCACAGGTGAAGGCCCGGGTGGCAATGCTGTATCTACCTCTGATTGGCGTGATCATGGAAACCGTGCCCCAGCTTTATGACTTTACAGGTATTTATATTCTGTGCTTTGAATATACGTTCATCTGCTCACACGACTTCACAGAATCACAGAATCACAGAATCAATGAGGTTGGAAGAGCCCTCTGGGATCATCGAGTCCAACCATTGCCCTGACACCACCATGGCAACTAGACCATGGCACTAAGTGCCATGTCCAGGCTTTTCTTTAACCCCTCCAGAGATGGTGACTCCACCACCTCCCTGGGCAGCCCCTTCCAATGGCTAATGACCCTTGCTGAGAAGAAATGCTTCCTAATGTCCAACCTGAACCTCCCCTGGTGAAGCTTGAGGCTGTGTCCTCTTGTCCTATCGCTAGTTGCCTGGGAGAAGAGGCCGACTCCCACTCCGCTACAACCTCCCTTCAGGTAGTTGTAGACTGCAATAAGGTCACCTCTGAGCCTCCTCTTCTCCAGGCTAAACAACTCCAGCTCTCCCAGCCGTTCCTCGTAGGTCAGACCCTCCAGACCCTTCCCCAGCTTGGTTGCATGAAGCAAAAAACTAGCAATCCGTTTTAGTTTACATCTGGCTTGCTACTCTATATGCGTAGCCAGCCCCCCTCTGTGTCTCTGACCGGCTTAAAAAGCCACCCCACGTACTGTACAATTCTCATAACAGTTCCAAAGGATAAGCAGAGTTCCTCCTCTTCCTCTTAGCATGTGCTCTGTCAGCAGTTCGTTTCAGGGGTGCTTTGCAAAGTGTCCTGAACAGCAGCAGAGGTGGGTTATTTCAAATCAGGGCAGGGAGTCCAATCTGGAATAGGTTGGAATTTGGAGCCCTCTTCTACATCCTTTGAGTTTAATGACACAACAACGCTGCAAGTAAGGATTTGGAGTGAAGTATTCAAAGGGACAAAAGATCTGTTTTCAGAAGGGTTCTAGATACTGAGGCTGTGTAGGTTGCATTTGAAAATTGTTGTTTTCTTTGCTTTGCATGGCCTCAAATAGTAATCCTGTTTACTTGCAGGACCCCATGAGTGTGTTGATTTTCAGTTTGCGTTCCCAGGCTGTTCAATGAAACTAGCACTGCGGAGGGAGGCTGGGGAAAGAAACTTTGACTTTGGGAATTAACTAGCTGCACGTCTTTCTCTGCAGAGAGTCACAATCAGCGAGGGAGGCCAAGCTGCGTCGCTGTTGATGATTACGAAAGCGAGGGTGGAAGCATGATAAGCCAGACAGTTGCCATGGCCATCGCAGGAACATCGGTCCCTCAGCTCACCCGGCCCAGCAGTTTTCTACTCGCCTCATCGGTACAAAGCCATCTCTCCCTCTTCCTTGACCCTCAATCTGTGTCAATAAGCAAATATTTAGGATGCAGGCCCTGTGGTAGGGACTCTCATCGGTTTGCAGCTGGGTGTTACACAGGGAGGCAGAGGGTGAAAGACAAGGGGGAACAAATCACGTTGCTGTGCCTGTCTCAGAGAGGGTGTAATAAAATGCCAATCAGGGATAAAAATCAACAAACCTCAGAAAAGGGAAGAATTCTCTTTTTCTGATAAAGGTACTCTTTTTCTGAAACAATTTGATGAAAGCTCTGTGAAGTGCAATGGTCATTATAAGCTCTAAGCCCTAAGCAAAAGTTCCTACCACATCTAAATCCCACCTAGCTGAAGGCATAAATGGGCTATTTTCGCTGTTCTCTGCACAGGGAGGGAATCCTCCTGATTGCAGTAGCAGGCAGGCTCTTCCATTTCTCCCTCCTCCTCCCTTTACTCCTGCATCAGGGCCCCATTTTGCTGGGTTTTATGTGTACTCAAAATGAGACACTGGTACATACATGAGAATGAATGGAGCCCCTCTGCCTAAGTGTTATCCTTCTGGAGGTTATTAAAGGCATCTTGAGGGAAGTGGGTATTTGCTGCCTGAACAGAAAGTCATTCATATAACGTGATTATTTTGGTTCAAACTGCTGCTTCACTCTTGTGGCTTGACTATCTGTGGGCTCCACTGAACTGTTGGGTTGAGAAACAGAAATGTGTATCTCCTGGTTATTAGTAAAAAATGTCTGTTCACCTTCTGTTCCTATTTGGTAATTATTTAGGCTGGGATGGTAGCTGGTGCAGATCCTTTTAGCGATGATTGAAGTGTTTGGACATGAAATACAGCATGGCAAATGTCTTGACCTGTCTCTTTTAGAGTGGCAGGCAGCACTCCACCTTCTCCACAGAGTCCAGCCGCAGCCTGCTGATCTGTCTCCTGTGGGTGCTCAAGAACGCGGATGAAAGTGTCTTGCAGAAATGGTTCACAGACCTGTCAGTGTTGCAGCTCAATCGCCTGCTGGATTTGCTTTATCTTTGCGTATCCTGCTTTGAATACAAGGTACTGCTGGATTGTTTAAACCTCCTGAAGTTCCTCCTAGGTTCTCGCCAAGGAACTTTACACTCCTATCCTTTACACGACTCCAGAAAGGCATTTCCTGCTCTCTCCTAAGTATTTCCTGTACTCAAAATCCCAAGGCTGAGCATGTCTCTGTGCAACCTCTAACCTTTTTCCATGTTTACTTTTCAACCATGTAACTGCCTGTGCCTTGTTTCACTTCTTAAGCAGTTTGTGCTGCTTGCCACTCATCTGGGAACTGCTGCAGGGAAAGGGGGTAGCTCTTGGTCATTTTGCTTACTGTCAACAAGAAGAGTTTTCTGTAGCGATGCTGGAGTCTGGGTAGATTAGCTAGCTAGCAACCAAACCTGTATTCCTTTCTTGCTCTATGTCTTTAAACAGGAAAGATACTTTGAGTTGTTAATGCTTAGAAAATATCCCAGATAGAATCTTCCCTCATGGTCTCATTTGAAACTTGCAGGGCAAGAAAGTGTTTGAAAGAATGAACAGTCTGACGTTCAAGAAGTCGAAAGACATGAGAGCGAAACTTGAAGAAGCTATTTTGGGAAGCATAGGGGCAAGGCAGGAAATGGTCCGAAGAAGCAGAGGACAGCTAGGTAAGTAAAGGTGTCTTCTGTGCTGTCCCCTTTTTCCAAAAACTGCTACTCCCATCCCCAACAATCACTTGCACCCATCTGTGGCATGGGGTGCTACCCATCGAGATCTTCAGACAAAGGGGCCCCTAGAAAATGCTGTCAGCAGTTTGCAGCGTGCTTCACTGGGTCTGCAAAATCTCCACACCTTTCCTAAGTTCCATCTACAGGCAGTTTATTTGTTACTTGATTGCTTTTGTGTACACGTGATCACGTCTCATTATGGAGTGTTCTTGCCTGAACTTCTTCCAGCGTAGCATCTTTCAGAGCCACCTTCTGGTATGACCTGTGCAAGGATCAGAGTGGAAAACAAACTGCCTGATCTTGCTTTGATAGCTCTGAAAATGCCTGCATATTTCTGCTGGCTTACTGAGGCTTGAAATAGCCAGTAGTTTGGGTAACAGACACCTTCTGAGGACTTGTGCTGTTTATGTTGTTTGGGAGGAAGGGTGGCCCAGGGGTTAGGACAAGAATCAGAACTGTCCTGCTCTGCCACAGGCATCCTGGTACATGTGAGCCAGTTATTGTGGGCTAAGTTGAATAACTGTTTTAGAGCCTTAATTAATGAATCACATCAGAGGGATAGGGACCTTTGTATTTTTTTTCTTAATCTGGCCTGATTGCCTTTGTTACTTGAAATTCCTCTGCCCTCCCAGCAGTGAGAGTAAAGACATAAAAGACTGTGAGGAGGGAAAGGTGGTCTTGGCACCATCCTGAGAACATTACTATGTGCCAGTTGAGGGCAGCAATATCTGACTGCTGAGGATTGCCACACTCAGGCTCCTTATGCAGTCCAAGGAAGGTGTTTCTCTTAGCACCTGATAGCTGCCTCCCTGATTTGAGTATCTCAGCTGCCTCCCTCCCTTAGCTCTGCAGTGAGCTGGCAGGTGGCAGCACACAGAGGTCTGCATTGCTCATTGCCCTCTTGCATACAAAGCTGCTGCAAGTGAAGTTGCCTCTCGTGCCACTCAGCAGTGACAGAATTAGGGGCCATGTAAACATCTTGGGTGAGTGCCGCAGCCTTGGGCTCTAAGAAGTCATAGTTTGCTGTCATTTGTCACTGGTGAACAAATCTAGAGATGCTACCCATGCAAAAAAATCAGCATTAGATGACTGCTGTTGTTTTAATATTGTCCTGCAGAGAGAAGTCCTTCTGGGAGCGCGTTTGGAAGTCAAGAGAATTTGAGATGGAGAAAAGATATGACTCACTGGCGTCAGAACACAGAAAAGCTTGACAAGTAACTCTGCCTTATCCTTCTCCATTAACAATGTGACAGTGCCTGTGAGAATGCAGGGTCTCTCTCCCCGTAGGTCAATGGCAGCAATCACTTAGCCCTCGTGTGAACAGGTTGGGGCCCTCAGTCAGAACAGTGTGCACGTAGCTTTTAGTCCAACACTGCCCTGTCTACCTCTTTGCTTTTATACTGTCCCTTGCTCTCTTGGATTGTAAAATGAGATTTAAAGAGACCGATACAATCCATTACCTTCTTAAAACCCTGTAGGAAGCTGTAATTCAGCGAGAAGATCCATTAACAGTTTTCACAGATAGCATATATATCTCTCATCATATTTCCTTTATTCCATAAGAGCATTCTGGAGTTGTCAAAGCTCGCTTTCCTTTCCTGTCTTAATCCATCACTTTGATTGTTTTTCCACATGTGCTGTGCTTTTAGAAGCCACAAACCAGCCAGGTACTGTAGCATTGGTGTGCAGTTCTTACAAATTACCATTTTGTGCATCTGCAGACTCAATCATCACAGCGTTGTTTGTGATGCTTGGCAGAAGTTTCCAGTGTGTGTGTGCAACTGATTGGAATGAGCTCTTTTTGCTTATTAATTACACCCATTTCCTTTAAAATTGCCTCTCTCGGTGTGGTTTAATCTGGAGGGCTCAGGAGTTGTGTTTGAGCTTCGCTGTGCACGTTTTCTGTTTCCTCAAATTGCAACCTGCAGTCTCCCTCCTCCCAGCAAAAGAATTGTTCCTAGTCCTAGGAAAGCAATCTCAGCCCAAGTGAAGCTCTTGAGAAACTGAGGAATGAGGTCCTCAGAGCCCAGATGGAGATCAGGCCAAATTTTACCCTTGAAGACATTGACGCTTCATGGAATAGAAAGTACATCTTCACAGCTTCTAATTGCTTGGTCCAACACAAAAATGTGATCTCTTGTTATGTCAAGTAGTGGCTTTTTGTCCAAGACTCCAGTCCTGTTGAGGCATTGGGAAAGCCAAATGACCAGTGTGTTTCCACCTGCTAATGAAGTGACGTAGATATAAATTCCACCATGGCACAACTCCAGAGCTGTAGACAGAGTTATGCCAGATTAAAATTTGGCCTGAAGAACTCATCAGTTCACTGCCAGCACTGGGTCTGAGCCTTCTCCTCTTCCCAGAAGGACCTCACATACGTGTTAAACAGCTGTGGAATACCTTGATGGTCAAAGGATGGTATCTCACCCCCCAAAATAATCTGTTTACATAACTCTGCAAACCTGCTTTTTAACCTATACTTGCTCACTGTGACCTGGGTCCATCGCACTCCACTCCTATGGCACTGCAAGCGTGTCCTGCATGCGTAGGTAGGGTCTGGCCCCTTGAAATCTAATAAGCAAGACTCTTCACACCAGGAATTGTGCACAGCTAATTGCAGGCGGTATTACTTTATGCAGATGGTGTTATTTTATATAGTCCCAGGCCCTAAACCTTCATATTCTAGAGCCTGAAGAGTAGATAATGAGCGTATGACCCAGCTCCCAGGGGAAGCAGAGTGTGGCAGGGGAGGGTTGCTGCAATACAGGTCCCAGAGCTGAGTCAGCTGCTGTCCCCTTTGGTGTGTATTTTGCTTGGATTTTGTCAGTTCCCGTGTGTCACACTCCTGCTGTGATCTGGCCTGGCATGAGTCTGTTGGAGATGGTACCTGTAGCAGGACAGGCTGTAGTCCGGCTCTTTCAATATCCTACTGGATCTTTGCCAAATGCAGCTTGTGCCACTGAAATTAGGCGGTTACCACTGAGTTCCACCAGTGTGAGTGGGTGTATGAACTTTGTAAACCTTACCAGGAAAGTAACTGCCTGGCAAAGAACAGCAAAATTGTGTAGTTTTTCTTGGAGAGGAAGATACTCTTCAAGAACTGTAATATAACGTAGCATGAACAGGCAAAGTTCGCCCCCTCACAGTGTGCACTCTGTGCTACAACCAGTTTAGCTGCTGGGATCACCAGTGCAGATACACCAGCTCGTGTAGCACCACCGTGTGTCCATAGCCTATAACATGAACCCATGTGTTCTGTTCCTGGTTGTGCTGTTGCATGCCTAACGATGCTACTAAAGGTTGGACTTTGACTCTAAACTGCTGCTGTGTTCCTGGGAGAGTAACCAAGTGTCAGGAAGTCGTGTGATCTCTCCTGAGCATGACGAATGTAAATCTTGTGTAAGTTGTATATGTAAAAAAAAAATCAAGTCTTTCTTCCTGTCCTCTTGATGGATGCATTAAAATATCCTTGTTGTGTTGTCCAGTAATAAATATATGCATTGTGACCAGGGGTTTTCTGCTAATGTGAAAATATTTTTTGACCAGAAAATATGTAGTTCTACTTCTTAAACAGAAAGTAATTTTATTGCTTTCTTTTCTCTGATTAGATCAAGGGCAGAGATAGAACATGAGGCACTTATCGATGGGAATCTTGCAACGGAAGCAAATCTGATTATTTTGGATACACTGGAGATAGTTGTACAGGTAAGGATGGTAAGAAAATAGAGGTGTGATAGCATTACGATCACCTGGCCAAGCAGCAGCTTGTTAAACAAAACCTTCCTGCTGCCTGAATGCTGTCAGAAGTGTTCAACTCCCCTGCTGCAGCGGGAAGGGTGGTAATGCCTCTCCTAATCCTCAGCCATAACAATCTGGTTTAAAATGTCAATACCTTCCTTCAGTCTTTTCAAAAGTTGTTCCCTATCGTAGTATAAGAAGCAGTTGTTCATAAAACTCAATAATGGACTGTAAACATTTCCAAGTTCTGCCCTATTCTGATTCATCTAGTTCCTTCCCAAATCTGCCTCAAGTCCTTGGGTTCCAGGTCAGCCTCCTGTATTCATACTTAATTTGCACGGTGCAGGGAAGCTTCCAGGCTCCTTGGTCTGTGCGCACAGCCTGACTGTCTCCTCCCTTCCCGCAGATGAGCGTGGACACATGGCAGTTTTGTCCCCTGCTTTCTGTGCAAGGGGAAGTAGAACAAGTAGAACTAGTAGAACAAGGTCCCAAGAGGTCAGAGCCTCATCGTGTGGAAAGCACCATCATTCCACTGGCGTTAGTGCGTGGGTCAGGTTTTCATTCCCTGGGGGTTGATTCAGAAATGTGACTGTTACGCAGGCCCAGCTAAGTGGGTGATTTCTCCATGCCAAAGGGCTTTTCAGCAGTTATTCTCCCCATACACACGGGAAGGTCATTTTTGCTCATGCAATTCTTGGTTTACTTTTGACTGCAGACTGTTTCTGTGACGGAGTCCAAAGAGAGTATCCTCGGCGGGGTGCTGAAAGTGCTTCTGCACAGCATGGCCTGCAACCAAAGTGCACTTTATCTCCAACACTGCTTCGCCACGCAGAGGGCTTTGGTTTCAAAGGTGAATTCTCTGCAGATGCCATAATATATCCCGAGCAGCACTGATGGAGGATGGGGCCATTTTCTTCCTTTGCATTGGGGTCACTTCACCAAGCATTTATTATTTTGTGCAATATTAATTTTTCAGAAAGTGGGGTCTGGGGGTTGATAAAACCTGAGTGGTTTTCATGATTGGTATTTATGCACTTTGGGGTTGACGGCTGCACGCAAAGGTACAGTTTGCACAGCCCGAGTGTGGTGTGGGTTCCAACTGGCTGGTGGTGAGTGGGCAGAGGCACCTAGCCAGTAGGGACCACAAAGCACAGGTGGAATTTAAGCTGTGTGAATCTCACTTAAAATGGATTTGTTTTACTGGGCCCATAATTTAAACAATTTCCCAGTTTCTGTAGGCGTAGTGGGAAAAGCTCAAAGTTTTAAGCCCTGAGTTTTTGAAACTGGTGTAAATGGGTCTAAGGGTGTAGATGTAGGAGCAAGTTGTGGGGATAGGTAAAATGAGTTGCCTTCCCGTGCTGCCAGTGAGTCTGCTTTTGCCTTACCATAAAAGTGATTAAAATTAGCATCATTCCCCTCAAAACAGAGGGATTGAACTTCCTCTAACGCCAGTGTGTGCTCATTGCTGAGGATTGCCCTGGCCTTTTTGTCCAAGTGCTTGTTCCTATCTGTCCAAGCACTAATTTTCTCATGTGCTGTTTTTCCAGTTCCCTGAGCTGCTGTTTGAAGAAGAGACTGAGCAGTGTGCAGATCTGTGCCTGAGGCTCCTGAGACACTGTAGCAGCAGTATCAGCACGATACGGTCACATGCGAGTGCCTCTCTTTACCTTCTGATGAGGCAAAACTTTGAAATTGGGAACGTGAGTATCCTGCTGCACTTCATCGGGTAATGTAAACTGGTTAGGGACTTGCTGGACGGAGCTCTGGGTATTCCTGTGGGAGAAAGGCTGTTGGAGGTCTTACCATCTAAACGAGCAGGACATGCGAACGGAGAAGAGGCATGCAGCAGGGACATGACTCTGCCCAGCTCCTGATCTTGCAGTACCTCACAGTGCTGGTTGGTGCATAGCAGGAGTGTCCGGTCTCCAGTGTGAGAGTCTGAACTGTATGCCCAGAATCTCTTTGCAGACAAGCTGCCTCTCATGCTGGTTTGTAGAGAGTTGCAGAGCCCTGCCTGGAATATCCACTGCAAGAGTTTCCAAACCTGAAGGTTTGCATACTCCTCAGATTGGACAGTTTGCACTTGAGGGGCTGTTTGGAGGAACTCCCCCTCTGCCTTGCTTTTGCACACCTCTAGGTGAGAGCAGAAGCAGCCATGCAGCCCTTTCTGGGGCACAGCTAGTATGTGTGTCCTTTTTGAGAGGGCTGTGTTAGTGCAAGTGAGTTAGCAATGCTGGGATTTTGTTTTCATTCAGCTCTTACTTGCCTCTAATTACATCTTAGCTTGGCTCACCCATGTGCACTTTAAATTGTCAAGAAAATTCCCAGCCTGAACTCTTCCAGTTGGTATTTTTCAGGCATACGTGTAGCTATGTATCACAAACTGCTCCTCCAGACATCTTTGTTTACACTGCTTTGGTTACAGTCCCCACGGTGAGTAGCAGAACTGGAGGGACCTACTGGTTTTGGGCCCAAGGACTGGTAGTGGATTGATAGCAGTGAGTTAACAGTGACCCCAGTTTTTAGGCTAGACCAAACAAAAAGCAAGTGTCTGTACTGAAGGCTGTATCACGAGGGGGAGTTGAGCATCATCCTCTTCAGGGTATGTGAGAGGAGAGCATGCAGAAGGAGTTCTCTTTTGCAGGAGAACCTTCACCTGGAACTAAATTATTCTGTCATCAGATTATGAAGTTTGGCAGGACCAGAGGTTTATTGTCATCACTGCTCTGAGACAGCCTTTTTGCAAAACCTGAGTTTTCTTTTTTGTATCAGGTATCTGTCAGGAGGAGGGTACAATGACAAGAGCACTGCTGTTGCAGCAGGCCATTGCAGTATCTCCAGGTTGTTGAAATACCATAACATTATCTCTGTTGCAGAACTTTGCCAGAGTGAAAATGCAGGTGACCATGTCTCTCTCATCCCTGGTGGGGACATCCCAGAACTTCAATGAAGAATTTTTGCGACGTTCTCTGAAGACTATTCTGACATATGCTGAAGAAGATCTGGAACTTAGGGAGACAACATTTCCTGATCAGGTAAAAGAAATACCACAAGAGAAGTAATGCATAGTTCATTAACAGGCTGTGCTTAAACCTCCATCTAGAGCTGGGATTTGCATGCATTCCCTGAAGGAGGTACCTTTTTTTTTTTTTAAATCACCTAAGTACATAAAACCCAGGTCCTTGGTTAATTCTGACAACAGGGTACAAACACACAAAGGTTCAGAGTGACTGTGGTCCTAACATAGCAGTGTGTAGCTCGATTCCCATTGCCAGTTGATTACAGCAGGATATTTTTTACAGGTCCAGGATCTAGTGTTCAACCTCCATATGATCCTCTCTGACACAGTTAAAATGAAGGAGCACCAGGAAGATCCAGAAATGCTGATTGACCTGATGTACAGGTAGAGTATATAACCATTGCACCGTAGGGACAGCAGATGCCAGTGCTCCACATGGTGTTTGAACAAAGCTTTGTACCTACTGCACTTCCTCTGTTTAGAGCATGAGGTGGTGTATTGCTGTGAACTTTGGTTACGTGGTTTTTATTAGCAATTATTTTACTTTGAACTTAATCCTGTTTTAAACTGCTTGCCATGATTCACATTTCACCTGAAAACACCACAGCTACTTGCTGTTTGGTTTTGGACTCGGGTGTTACACATTTGAGCCCTTATAGAGCTTGTTTTTGCAACAGTTCCAGGTCTCAGTGCTCATGGACCAATACGTACCTGTCTGTTGTGTTTGAATGGGATGTTGATAGGTTTTGGTTGGCATTTATGTAGGTTATCTTGGATAAAAGTAGTTTCCATTCCCCAGCAGTTTCTGGCAATCTCATCCTCCACCTGAGTAAAAACAACTCGCCCTGCTTGCATCAGGGAAGACTTAAGGATCTTCCAGGACCTGCTTGCACAAAGGGCTTTTTGGTGGTGGTACATGTGATGGTCTCCATATGCAAAAGATAATTCCAGAGCCATGTTAAGATCCCGACTACCAAACTGCATGGTGTTGTCTGCACAAATGGTCCAGAAAGCTTCTTAGAAGGTGGCAGAGATTTTATCGTAAGCAACCAGGCAGGTCTGCTCTGATTGTCCCACATCTTTGGCTTACTACCAGTCTCCAAGTGAAATATGAGCTTTGGTCAAGAGCTTCAGCAGTCACTCATAAAAGCATTCTGCCATCAAGGGGTAGCTGCCGTTGGTTTCCCACCGCTAACTGGCTCAGAAGTCTATAAAGTAATTTAGGGTAACTTTCCATCTATGTAGCTTTTTATCTCATGTATTTCTAGATAGCCTAGCACTGGGGGGGTTGTTATTTAAGCAGAAGTAACTAAATACTAATCACAAAGGGTTTTTTTTTTCAATTAGGATTGCAAAGGGCTATCAGAATTCCCCTGACCTGCGCCTGACGTGGCTGCAGAACATGGCTGGCAAGCACTCCGAGAGGAGCAACCACGCCGAATCAGCCCAGTGCCTGGTCCACTCTGCAGCCTTGGTGGCTGAATACCTAAGCATGCTGGAAGATCGAAAATACCTCCCCGTAGGGTGTGTTACATTTCAGGTAGGAATTATCCTCCGTAATGTATTTTTGGGTTTTGTCATCTGCTGCTGTGATACGGAGTATCTCCATGTGCCAGGTATTACTGTGCCTGCACACTCATACTGCACTTACTCTGTGTGTTTTGGGGAGAATGCATCCCAGCAACTTCTGAAAATCTTTATTATGCTTGAAGACTGTCTTGGTTCCCCTAAGTCTTTACATCCTTAGCGCTGTGTGAATCCAGTTCTTTGTATTGCTCCACTTAAGTCATGGGGTTTTACCCTCTTTGATCTAACCATTTTGTAGTGGGTGCAGCTGATGGAAGTGGTTCCTGTGACTAGTAATGTTAAGCAGGACAATACTGAGGAGAGCAAACAAGCACATAGCTTTGAATATGTAGGTGTCCAGTCCAGTTAGTTTAAGCATGTGCTGAAGTACCATGCTTGTTTACAAGGAAATTAAGCAAAATGCATATGAAAGCTGCCTCTTCAAAAATTTTAGGATTTGATTGAAAATCATCTGGCTTTCAAAGTATTGAGAGTTTTGAACGTTGTTTAAATTGAGTAAAAATATTTTATCTACATTCTATCTCCTTAGAACATATCTTCTAATGTTTTGGAAGAGTCAGCAGTTTCTGATGATGTTGTATCACCAGATGAAGAAGGTATCTGTTCTGGGAAGTATTTCACAGAAGCTGGTCTGGTGGGATTGCTGGAACAGGCTGCAGCATCTTTCTCCATGGTAGATGACTTTGATTTCTTTACCTATCTTCTTCAGTGATCTTATACTGCTGGGCTATATGAAGGAAAATGTTTTCTCAGTGTATAGCTCTATTGTAACCACTTAATTTGCATGGAGCATTGGGAGTTTTAGTAGTTCAAGACAGCTCAGTTTTCCCTCTGGAGTAAACTGTGCAAAGAACGGGATCTGAGACCAAGAGGCCTTTGTGTGTTTCCAGTGTCTTTCCCTTCAACACTGCACATTTGGGAGTTCACAACAGTAAAGAAAGGCCTTAATGTTTCTCCTCCTCTTCAAAAAGAGTGGGCCGAGAGCTTTATGTGAGCAGTGTGAATGAGCTGGGAGTCGTGTATCCATCAGAAACCGAGGAAAGCAAGTGAATTATTTCCCACAACACAGTATGAAACATCATTCAGTGGGTTTAAGTACAAGCAGCAGTAACTCCAGAGCAAAGATCTGGAACCCCTGCTGTGGACTGGCTAAGCCATGCAGTGCAGTGTCTCTGCCTGCGGTGGGCTGGACCCCTCCATCAGACACATCCCAAGGAAACTTCACAAAGCTCATCTCATGGAGTGCCAAAAATTGGAGGTAGAAGTCAATTAGGTTGAAGATGCACTGAATAGAACGAGCTGTACTGTGCCTTTAAGCTTCCATATTTCATTCCTGTAGATTTGGTTAGGATCCTACTCAACTTGTTGTTCTCTTGTGCATATATCCATCCAAAATATCTCGGTTTTGATTCTGTTAATAATCTCATTTATTAGTAGCAATGTGTAATGCAGTAGGCTTTTGATTCCAAAGGTGACTGGGGATTTTATTCCATTCATGTATGGGTATATTTTAAGAAAATGTGCTGATTACATCACAGTGCCACCTTCTCATTTTGCAGTTTTATAATTTAAATGCTGGTAGTGTGTATCATTCTTGCTGTTGAATTGATGGAGCAATCTGATGGACCTTATTTTTGTAGGCTGGCATGTATGAAGCAGTTAATGAGGTTTACAAAGTCCTTATTCCTATTCACGAAGCTAATAGAGATGCCAAGAAGCTATCTACTATTCATGGTAAACTCCAAGAAGCATTCAGCAAGATTGTTCACCAGGTAATGATTTGAATTCTCAGCTGAGATGTGAATTGTGAAGAAACTTCAAATGCTCAGTGCAAATAAAAACTACCTGTTAAGGAAAAAGATTATGTGAGAATTGTCCAATGGGGATCCACAGTAAATGCAAGGATCACCAACAGGATTTTTTCTCTCTGGACATTTAACATGAGAAACATGAGAGACATCACATACCAAGTTTCATTGTAACTTTAGAAATATGCAAGAGTTAAAAATTCCAATCATCTGTCAGTTTATCCTCTCAGATGTTATTTTAACCTGTGTTTTGCATGCTGTATTTCTGGGAAAAACACTGTATCTTGCCTTTAGTCTGGTAGGTAACGTTCAGAAATGTTGGGGTTTTATTTGTCTATTCATATGGTGGATAAATAATTGAAGGAACCTTTCTAAACTTAGATGGTGCAAAACCCACCAGCTTAGGTGCTGAGCATTTGATGAGAGACATCAGAAGTTATCAACCCTCACAAAGCTCAACCGACCTCAGCTAAATTGGAGACGAGAGCACTTGGCAGCGCTCAAGAAGCACATTATCTTCCAGGAGAGGCCCGTTGGTGCATGCCTTTCTGTCAGGGCAGGCAAGCACTCGGCAGACCCTCCTCCAGTACATACCAGTGCTACTCTGGGCCCCCCACCCCAACCAGCTTTCTGGGCATGGGCTGCTGGGTACCTCCTTTGGCTGTTGGCGTAGTTACCTTACGCTGCCATCAGCTGCTCAGTAGGTGTCGATCAATGCATCGATTTCGTAGGATCCAGCTGAGAGTTTGGTGGTTTTCTCCGTGCTCTGGCGTTGCTGGATTCCCGAGGTTGCGTACCAGTAGAGGACAATCATTGAGTGTCCTTCTAGGCCAGAGAAGGCCATTTGGGGTGCATGATGACTTATAATCATTGAAACCATTTCAGGTTTATGATACCTTACATTGGTGGTCATGTTTTGGCCTTTGAAACTTTTTTTTTGGTTTCTGTGACATGCGCTTTTTACTTTTTATTACACAGAGTACTGGCTGGGAGGTAGGTAACTCCATTTTAGTTAGTAAAGAACACTAATAGATTTTTCAGATGACTCACGCCAATGCTTGCCCACATGTGCTAGTTGTGGGTATTTCTGTTGCTGTCTGCTGTTAAAACAATTCATTAACCAAAGAAATACCAATAAACCGATTGTGGTTTAGTAGGAAATTCTTCATAAGAAGCTGTAGGTAGTGCATGGATGCTGATGTGTTCCACTAATGAGGTTCTTTGGTGAATGAGCCACTGTATCATCACTAGTTTGTTTTTATAATTTGTTTATATTTCTTTTCATCAGCATTGACACAGAATATCATCCCTTCATACCATATTTTCACCCCACCCACAGGGGTCGATTTAAGCAATAATGCTCAGAGGTACTGCAACACAAAGCTGGTTTACTGCACGTGCAGACCACGTCTCAGAGAATAGGCTGCTTCATTCGGTCCGTTTAAGAACAATCAATTTGTTATGTAGCTGTTTATGTGGCAGTAAAATGGCTTGGTTGTGTTAACTGGAGTCAGTTTTGCTGCTTTTGTTTTCATAGAGGCTGTTTGCTCACGTTTCTACAACATACACCATGAGAACCACACATTTGGATTAAAAATAGACAAAGCAGTCGCACACAGCACAGCGAGTTTGGTAACTCGGGCCCTAGTCCAGTTGCCACAGTGGGTACATGAGCGTCGAGCAGTCTCAGAAGACACTTGAAATGTTTTGTGATCATGATGTTACATTATTTGCTTAGTCTTCAGCTGTCCAGTTAGTCTCTGCTTTTCTGTGAATCAGGCAACTCAGTATGGGCCATCTCACTCCATGTTTCCACCACAGGAGAGCATTTAAGCCCGCATTTCCCAAACTGGGGCCAAGAACAAAGTTCTTTTGCATTGTGTGACACAGAGAATTTGGGCTGATGATGTCTGAATGTCAGTTTTAATTCCGACCTGAGCAAGAAAGGAAATTCAGTAGCTTAAAAGAAACTGCTGACACATAAGGGCTGGCCCTGTAAATGGTTTGCTTGTTCCTGCAAAGAGTCCTGGCAGACGAGGCAGCGCAGCAGCCCGGAGTACCTGCCGTAGGGGTGTAAGTGATCTGTGTTCAATAGCCAACAAACATGAAGGCCTGTGAGCATCTGTTTTGATTAGTCTGCCCCTAAATCGACCCCTGAAGAAAATCTTGTCATTGGTTATGATTCTAACCTCACTCAGTCATGTTTTACTGCATGGTAAAAGACACCCATGGTTTCTGTTCTCGTCTGTCATCGTGCTCCTTCATTGCCACACTTTTTCTGATCTTTGTGCTTTGTAGCTTTCAGATTTGTTGCATGTTTTGCCCTTTTTCCTTGTGTTAAATACTTTAATTGATGCTCACCCTTTTTTTATTTTAAAGTTTATTTGCTGCCAATTTGCCGCTTGTTTGTTTTTTGGAATTTCCCTAATTAAATACTTTCTGTTTTCTCCTCTATCGCCCTGGTTGCTGACCCTCCTCCCCACTCTTACTATTGTCTGTTGTGGTAAGTTCCTACTTGTGGAATTTTTTTTCCCCCCTTCCTTTCTCTTGTTTTTCCCCTTTTTGTTTTTTGTTTTACACTGTGGAAACCGCAATTTCATTTGACCAAAGAGCTATGCCAACAGCAGGACCCCCGCCTTGTGCCACAAGGAAAGTAGTATTGCCAACTACAAGCGCTGCAGTATCCTGAGTCTGGCACCAGTGCATTTCTGAGACCTGCTTAAACATACCAAGTGGTGGGTTTTTCTGCTTGTGTGTTTGTACATTGAATAAATGTTGAATTAATTCTTTTTATTTACTTTCCAGTTAGGAAAGTTGTTAGGAAAAATCTTTTCATGCTATGCCATGAGAATGCAAAAATGCTTTTTAAAGTATGCAGGGTGAGGTTGCCATTGAATAACGGGGCTCCAGGAGCTGGTACTTTCACAAAATCAATATTGGAAGACTTGTAATAGTTGGCAACACTGCAAAGGACCTTGGGTTAAAATTGAGCAAGAAAATAACAATGCTCAGTTTGGTAAAGACGGTTGGATTTTGCATTCTGCACAGTGTGTATGGAGGAGTTACCTCTATTCCTACATGCTTTGGGCTGACTCTGCTTTCAGGCAGCTGCTGCTGTGTTGGTCTGGGTGAAGAAAGCAGATGATCGCTCTTGCATCTGATTTTTCAAATACTGTTGGCAAAGCTTTTTGTGTACGTGCAAGAGATAACTCTCAAACTTTATTCCCAGCAATTTTGAAAGGTATTTACCATGCATAATAACAAATCATGAACCTTCATAAATCATGATGGCTGTTATCTGCTCTGCCAGTTCTGTAATGGCTATTCAGTGTTCACCTTCATTCTCTTCTCCTCCCAAAGACCTATTATTTTTTATAAAATAATAGGAGATAAAATGCTTTTAATAATTTCTCCCTCATATCTGCATTTTTAGCTCTTTCCAGAAACAAGACCATGGAGTATTTTTAAGTTATTTTTTTTTTGTTTTCAGTACTGTGATTAGATAGACTTTGGAATTGGCTAAATTTCAATTAAAAGACCCTAGTACAGACCAATCCCCTATCTTTAACACCAGGCAAGCAATCGAGCTCTCCTAATCTCAGGGGGCTGGTAGCTCCTGGATGTCTGTGGGAGGGAAGGAACAGCCCGTAGGTGTTTGCTTTCCTGGAGGAGTGTGTTTCCAGCCCCTTGCTTCCAGGTACAGATCCCCCAACGTGAGTCACACGTGTTTCATGGCTGATGGATCCAGGGCTTTGTGGGGAGATGCTTCTGCCACACTGGGGGCTAACCAGTGCTCCTCACTGATGGCTTTTCTCCCTGGGATCCTTATGATAACTGAATTTCAGCAACTGGATTTATCAGGAGAAGCCAGTGCAGCTGGTCTTCATGACGATGGAACAAGTACATAAGTTGGGAGCTGCATTCACACAAGGACACTGAATCTCACCGGGCTTCCCTGCTGCTACCACTCCTGGGACTTCCTAATGCCTCATTACTCTTATTTTATGCATTTAATAAATGCCACCAGAACTCCTTGTTAATTTATGCTGATCAACAGACAGCATTTTCTTCCTCACTCGCTGTTATTTTTACAGCAACATCAGTGTACACTGTCTGTAACAAATAGGTGTCTGGGCAGATGTCCACGTGGCAGATACCTTGTGGGCACCAGGTTCTGCAAACACTTCTTATTCTGAAAGTCACTCACCAAGGAGGTAGGAAAAACCACATGAGTTATAAGAGTAGCAGTGTGTCCTCCATCGCTGGGGCCTGCCCTGTGCTCACGGGTTGGGGCAGGATCCCACCAGCTTCCACGTGGAGCATGCCCAGGCCCCGTGCAAGGTTTGGGGAGATGTTTGGTATGGCAGTTCCCAGTAGGCAGACATGGTGCTACTTTGGGAAGTGCTTTGAGGAGGGAGCCCTGGAATCAACAGTCTTCTGCCTATAACGTTGGGATTGAATTGCAAAAAATAGCACAGGAAGCTGGTGATGCTGGGTGTTGAGGGATTTTAGCGTGGGCAATATTGTCCAAAACTGTGGCTTTGAAAAGGTAGTGATGAGTAAATTACGGGTTCAGTAGGCTGCTCATACCTGTATGGGTACAGAGGGACGGGCACAGGGGAAAGACAGGGAGTCCAGGGAGACAGCAATCAGATGTTGCCAGATGGTACTTCCAATAAAAGAGTGATGGCTTTGCACCGTGGAGGTGCTTCTGGGGATGGCTGTGGTGTGACAAAACCCCGTAGCCTGTGCTGGCAGGTGGAGCTGGATGCAAGCCCCTCTCTGGAGGAGGGATGCTCGGAGAGACGGGCTAGAGCAGGGGTCCAAGGAGCCGCCCGTGCCACATTAAGCATATGAGCAATTCTTGGTGCAACTCCTTGTTTTGTTAAATTGGAGCAGTGCCTGTGCTCTTGCCAGAGCAGAGCCAATGAATTTGTGTCTGTCGATGTCCCGTAGCAAAGCCAAGACATGGCCTGCGTGTATTAAGCAAGGCTGCTGCTGGCCCTGGTCATTCCAGGCCAGAGCTGGGCATCGGTGAGCTTTGCCCTCACCCCAAAAAGGCAACACCGTGTCCTCCTCGGCGAGAGGAGCCTGGGCAGCTCCGGCCCCAGGGATGCCTCCGGGCCAGGAGAAGGCAGTGGCTTGCCATGACAGTGCTTTTTCCACTGTCTGGAGTCTGCCTGAGGGTTGATTTTTTTTTTTAAATTTTAGTTTGTCTTATTTATCCTCTTTTCCTTCCATAGATCATGTTCACACCATCACCATAAGAGATCAGTTTTGCCATAGCAAAATACTATAAAAATCATACACGGCAGCCAGGACATCCGTAGGTGCTGTCTGAAACCAAGCACTAGCCCACATTCAGAAATGTTGAGTGTTATGTACCACATCACACTTTCTCATGAGAGTAAAGGTGAACATCTTAGAGTTTCTCGCTGAAAGACATTTCTGGTTTGTGCATGCAGCGTGAGGTGTTTTTAACCAAATCAACGGCGTGATTTATTTTTAAAGCATTTTTCTTCTCTCTCTCTCTTAATCAGATTTTCTCCGTTACTTTTCCAGCAAAAATCTTTCTCGTTTCTCTACTTTTGTTGCATTTCTGGGCCAAATTCACCACTGGCTCAAATGGAAGCAGGTACATGATAGAGTGGATTGCATCTGCTTTCACCAGGAGTGACTTTGGCCCTCTGTACTAGACATTAGTGACTAGAAGAGACCGTAACACCTTCCAGTCGACACGCTACTTAAAAAGCACTTGTGTGTGTGTGTGTGAGTGAACTGGACATTGACTTCAGCCCAATCCTGCAATTACTTGAGAGTGGGTTATGGGGGCTCTGGTGCGGGTCATTTTTAGGGGTGTCTGTGTGCAGGCTCTTGGCAACTGGACTTCCCTGTGCCTGTGCCTACAGGCTACAGACCTGGCTAAGGGGGGGTCTGCCTAGGATTTGGGGAGCCTGAAAGAATTACCCAAATGAAGGGACTTGCCTTTGACTGTTCCTCAGGGACGTCTGACACTCCCAAACTCCTCCTGGGGTGGGAAGAGTCATTGCAGGGTTGGGCTAATGGTCGTAACTGATCCATATAATTTCATGTTAGTTTATAATTCCATTTGCTGCTAAATGCATTCATGCTGAGTTCCAGGTGTGTTTTTCTTTCCCTTCTTTCTATTTTTTCTCCTTGTTTTTTAATTTCTTTTTTATTTTGCATAAATTCAGGAGCCTGCCTGCAGCCATGCTTGGGGGTATGCACGTCTCCACACTGAAATAACCTTTTGTTTCTCCAAACTTAGGATGGAAAGAGGATGTTTGGCACCTACTTCCGGGTTGGTTTTTATGGAACTAAATTTGGAGACCTGGATGAGCAAGAGTTTGTTTACAAGGAACCCGCGATAACAAAGTTAGCTGAAATTTCCCATAGGCTCGAGGTGAGATGATTGTGGCTGACCTCAAATTCTGTCTGTGAGTTGGAGTGTGAACTATTTTGCATCAGTTATTTAAAAGCTGCGTTGCCAAATTGCGGGAAGTGGTGGAAATGATGAAAATCGTTGGGCAAAACCAGCGCTGTGGCTCTTGGAGCCTGATCCAAGGCTGAGCTTAGAGAAACAATCACCTGGCAAAGCAGTTTGCAGAGCCCCATGCAGTGACCCAGAGCCAGGCCTGATGTCTCCTGTCCTCTTGCCAGTGCCACTTCTGCAGGAGGCAGGAGGGATGCAGGGAGAGGAGTCCCACAGGTTTTCCCTGATCTTGCAGCGAAAGCTGCAGACCTGCTATGATCATTCAAGAGTTTGTGGTGTATCATACTGTGTGTGCATGTTTCTTCAGCCACCTGGTGTAAATGGGATGACCTGGGCTTGAAAAAAGGTTGAGATGCCTTTCAGGATCTGACTTTCAGAAAGTATTGTGTTTTGCTGTCATTTTGTTGCCTTCACATCATGTTCCTCTCCCCTAGAGGCTGAACCCTCTTAAGGTGGCTGAGTTTCAGAGCCCCTGAAGTGGGACATCACAGGTCTGAAGTTTGTTTCAGCTGTGAACAAGCAAAGGCAACTCTGATTAATCTAACTGGGGCTTGGGTGCCGCTCCAGGTACCACCCAGTGCTTGTCTGTACCATGTAGTGGTTAGTCTGGCCTGGTTTTGTGCCAATTAACCTGTGTCTAGATAATGTCTTAGCACAGTTTGGGGGACAGCGTGGGTCAGAGACTGTTCCCAGTAAGCACCGTGGGCAGATGAGCCCTCCCCAGTGGGAGAGGAAGAGCATGTAGCAGCGTGGCTCTGGGCCGTGCCGTGCTAAGCGTGGCTCTGGGCCGTGCCGTGCTACTTGTGCGTAGGGCCAGAGGGCAGACCCGGCCCTGTTTTATTTGCTGGAATAGATCTGATGTCACGTTGTTGCTCACAGCAATTCAGCCGCTGTCACGTTGCGCTGAAAGCAGCAGCGTTGTTTGAGGTTTAAGCACATGAAGCTGAGTTCAGAACCCGGCCATTCACCCAGCCCAGCAAAGCCGAGCTCTGATGCGGCATCTGATTTCCAGGCAGATCCCGTACTGACCCCAGTTTTCAGTTGAGCTCACAGACACACAGCGAGCTCAAATGGCCTGTTCAGAACCACGCAGCGTGTGTGCGCACAGTTGGAAGGCTCCCGAGTTCTCCTGCCTTCCAGGGCCTTAGGCTTGTTTTTTCCTGTTGCCCCTGCAATGCGACTGATTTAATTCTCCTGGGTTCAGCAGATCACATTCAGCCCCGGCACAGCTACTGTTGAAGGCCTGTGGAGCTTCACCTCCCCTGAACATGCCTTTGTCTCTCCAACCCCCATCTCTGCTGGCTGCATTTGATGGTTTCTTTCAATGTGTTTGCTCTTGGTTGTAGGGATTTTATGGAGAACGGTTTGGTGAAGATGTGCTTGAAGTGATTAAGGACTCAAACCCTGTGGACAAATGTAAACTAGATCCTAACAAGGTAAGAACATAAGCACAGGTTTAGAAGCAGAACTGGTCCTGAATGTGTGCAAACGCAACGGAACAAATCCTGCCCTGAACTTCACCAAGCAGGCAATGAAATCCATGTACAGAGCGTCTTGTGGCTGCTGGGGATGAGAGTTGGGGAAAATCATCCCAGCAAAGGATGCAGAATTAGCCATTTTGTTCCCTGCCCTTATAGTTGTTGGTGGGAAGGGAGGAGGCGAAGGGACAGCAGAGGCCCAGGCTGCGTTTCGCTTGCGCTGTAGCCCTGCTGAGTGCAGGGCAGGCAGGGAGTTTGCCATTCACTGGCCTCTGGCTTTTTTGCACCTGCAGCATTTTGTCATTCTTGTGCCATGTCCTTTAAGCATAGCAGAAATCACAGGAGCATGCTGAGGAAACGGGACCGTGGCTTAGGGCAGGGCATTATCTGCAAGGGAAGGAAGAGCATGAGAGGGGCAGCTGAGCAGCTGCCAGCACCCCGAGTCCGTGTCAGTGTGAGTGTGGTTCTCCTGAGTAAAGGCAAAAACCAGTCCTAGTTCTTCCAGAGGTGACTTCAAGAGGAAAGAAAGCAAACTGGGTTATTGCACTGCTAAAAGGCAGGGCATAGGAGTCAGCTCTTCTCTGGCACTGTACACACACGGGTTCCTTCCTGCAGGCCTACATTCAGATAACCTACGTGGAGCCGTACTTCGACACGTACGAGATGAAGGACAGGATCACTTACTTCGACAAGAACTACAACTTGCGGCGTTTCATGTACTGCACGCCCTTCACGCTGGACGGGCGGGCTCACGGCGAGCTGCACGAGCAGTTCAAGCGCAAAACCATCCTGACGACGTCCCACGCTTTCCCTTACATCAAAACCAGGATAAACGTCATCCACAAAGAGGAGGTGAGGCCTGCGCTCTCGGGGGCTTCCCATGTTTGAAGGGAAATATCATACGAGACCGAGGGAAGTGGATGTTGCTGAAACTCATGCGTAATGTACTGTTTTGACAGCACGGCCACGTCCCTTCACACCATCACATTAACACAGATGCACCCTCCTGGCCATCACTGTCTACCTTCCCCCTCTCTGTTGAAGATGCAGAAATCAGCAGAGCGCGAGAGCAGACAGCGCTGTCGTGAGCTGCTCTGGCTGTTCACTGCAGGGACTGAGCATGAGGCCCCTTTATTTTAATTTTAAGAATGGCCTGTTCCTATTCGACCTAAACTAAACCCAGACCAATGCGCTATGTCCTGCCACCTCTTTCACCAGTGTACCCAGCTCACAGCAGCTGGTATACACAAGGGCCTTAGGTGACCTTTGTAGTAACACAGGTTGCTCCCTTCCATTCTGCTCCAACAACATGTCCTGTTGCTCTGTGTTACAGCTCACCTGCATGGCCTCAATGGACCCGGGCCAGGGGGGTCCTGAGGCCTTAGAGAGAGGTTTGTCCCAAAGCTCTGTTAATTTTTCAGGGGTAGATAGGAACTGATGTGGTGGCTGGGACACAATGGAAAATGCATTTTCATGCAAGGCAGGGAACCTGCAGGTGTTTAGGCACTGACATAGTGCTGTAACCGTGGGTAGTTGGTTGCAGTGCCCACGAAGGGATGCAAGCCTGCCTCCTCAGAAAGCTCTTGAGTGCCCAGATGTAGAAACACATTTAAAAATCAAACTTTTTCTTGATGTTCCTAAACCAAGACTAAGAGGATGTGTTTTAGAAACGCTTCTGTCCAGACTGTCAGTCCTAGTGATGTCCTCCACCACTTCAGTGTACCACCCCAACGTGCCCTTGGTGTTTCTGAAAGAATGTGTCTGGTTGACAGTCTCTGCCGTAACAAGCGTCCTCTATTCTGGCTACTTGCTTAGATCATTTTGACGCCCATCGAAGTTGCCATAGAGGACATGCAGAAGAAAACACAGGAATTAGCTTTTGCAACCCACCAAGACCCTGCGGACCCAAAGATGCTGCAGATGGTGCTGCAAGGATCAGTAGGTACCACAGTAAATCAGGTGAGGATCATTGTCCAAGCTGGAGACACTGGGGTAGTGCCTGTCACTCAGTGCAGTTGATGCTCAGCGTTGGGCCTTATTTCTAAATTACCTTGGATTTTTTCCCCGTTCAGTCTGTGGGATGTGTTTTAAGGTCACTGGTGGATCTAGACCAGCTGCTCTCAGTGACTTTGCCATTTGAGTAAGAGTCCTGAAAATGCAGTTAGTTCTGGAAAGTGGCTGAGAGGAGACAGCCTTCCTTCCCCAGTTACCTGCTCCTTCCTGGCATTCACAGTTGTTTCTGCCTGCTTCTCCTTCTCCCTTAAAAAAGGAAAAAAATGTTTTATTACTTTCCCTTTGGTTAGCCAGGCTCTGGTGGGTGGAAGTAGGATTGTGTCCTGCAGTGGTTTTTAAACAAAATGGAAAGCAAAACTAGTGAATGGAGAAAAACTGAGGAAAAAATGAGGGGCTGTGAGTAAAGCTCTACTAATGCACAAGCTGGAAAAAAAAACAGCTGGAGTTTCAAGTCCTCAGTTGAGTTTGTAGTGCTGGCAAACACTTCCTTGGTTCCATCTGCATTGTTTAAACTTTGTCTTAGTTGTGAGTTGAGCAAACTTTGTCAAGAGTCCTTATAAGAGAAAACAAATGTAGAATCTGTGTATTTTCTCACACCATTTCCCAAAAGCAGAGTTCTATTTTAAGAAAAGAAAAAAACCTAAAAGAGATTCAGTTGTCCTGATGTTTGGTGGTTTATGCCAGATTTACCAGCTGCAATTCTTCAAGACAGATGCATTCTGTAAGGAAATGTTGCATTTTACGAATGTTTCTGTGTGCAAGAAGTTTCTCCAGCGATTGGATATGACAGATGGTTCTGAGAAACTTAACTTTTTCTCTTCTGCTCTTAAAGGGACCATTAGAAGTCGCACAGGTTTTCTTGTCTGAAATACCCAATGATCCAAAGCTCTTCAGACATCATAACAAACTACGGCTCTGTTTCAAAGACTTCACAAAAAGGTATGGAGTATTGTCTTCAGACTGCCTGGTGCAGTTGTTACTGCCACATCAGGCAGGAACACGTACAGTAACACAGGGGGTATCCAGAGTTACAACTCATGTTGTAACTCCATCTGTCCAGTTCCCATATGCAGCTGTATTCCTCAGCTACCCGCTTGGTTCCCTGTTTCTCTGGTGCTGCGGGTCCATGACTAAGTCAGATCAAGTGGCTGAAGTCATTTGGCTTTGCTGTCTATCAGGAATGAATTAGTGGTCATAGTTCAGTTGTGAACAAGTGCTCCTGTTTCAGCAAACACAACTAGCCGTGTTGGCACAAATGAACTCACAGCTTGGCAGGGTCAGGAGAAACTGCTGAACTGGCCAGGAGATTTAATTTCCTTCTGAAGTGAGTTTCTCCTAACGGAGTGGAAGCACGCTGGCAGAATTCTCTCAAGAAATGTGCTGGCTGCTCTGCTTTCCTCTTGAGTAGTGCAAACTGCAGTCTCAGTCCAGCATCTTTTGCAAGGAATGTCCAGTTCTGGGCCCCGCACTTCAAGAAAGATGTTGAGGTGTTGGAGCGAGTCCAGAGGAGGGCGACCAAGCTGGGGAAGGGTCTGGAGGGTCTGACCTCCGAGGAACGGCTGAGGGAGCTGGGGGTGTTTAGCCTGGAGAAGAGGAGGCTCAGAGGTGACCTTAGTGCAGCCTACAACTACCTGAAGGGAGGTTGTAGCGGAGTGGGAGTCGTCCTCTACTCCCAGGCAACTAGCGATAGGACAAGAGGACACAGCCTCAAGCTTCGCCAGGGGAGGTTCAGGTTGGACATTAGGAAGCATTTCTTCTCAGCAAGGGTCATTAGCCATTGGAAGGGTCTGCCCAGGGAGGTGGTGGAGTCCCCATCTCTGGATGTGTTTAAGAAAAGACTGGACATGGTACTTAGTGCCCTGGTCTAGTTGCCATGGTGGTGTCAGGGCAATGGTTGGACTCGATGATCCCAGAGGGTTCTTCTAACCTGATTGATTCTGTCATTCTGTGAATTAAAAAAAAATAATTGAAATACAAATGTTCCAAGCAAATAGATCCAGTGGCAATGTAGTTTTCCCATATGTAGTAAATGGCATTGATGATATAGTTCTTTCCATACCCTTTTGTTTAAATTACATCTTCGTAAGTAGAAGAGTTCCTGATGAACATCTCATAGTCTGCTATTTATTCATCTTTTGTGGGGAGAGCAGTAGATCTATCCATCTTTAAATCCTCTTGGACTGGAAGTGGCTGTGTGGAGATCAGCTTTTCATTTCTCTTCAGAGAGGATAAATTAAAATAAAAAAGGAGTTGTCACTCTGGAAGTGAAATGGAAATTGGAAAGATGACGCCCTCTCCTTTCCCTATGGACACCAACCGATTTAGCTGAGTCTGTATTACCCAAAAGACAAGCTAGAGGAAGGTATTATGTGTCATCCCAGAGGAAGAGAGTGAATTTTTTTTTGGTACTATTAGATTAACAAGTCTGTAGCAAGCAAATCCTTTTTCATGTGCCTGAGTTTCACAGGCTTTTGTTTTCTAGATGCGAAGATGCTCTGCGCAAGAACAAGAGCCTGATCGGTCCAGACCAGAAGGAGTATCAGCGAGAACTTGAAAGGAATTATCACCGACTAAAGGAAGCTCTCCAACCTTTGATAAACAGAAAGATCCCACAGTTGTATAAGGCAGTGCTGCCAGTCACTTGCCACAGGTGGATATTTGATTTTACTCTTTCAGCAGACATAAGGAGGGTGTAAAACTGGGGACTGGGGTGTCTGATCTTCCTGGTGAACCTCTGACATCTATTTGTTTTCAATTATGGCTCTTTTGGCTGGGTCCATCCCTTTCCCCTTCTGTCCTGACTTCAGAGCACATCCCCTTCCCAGCAGTTATGGTAGGTGGTGTTTGCCATCGTCCCTTTTGTTCCCGATCTATGACAATTTTTATTTTTCATCCTACATCCCATTCTTTTTAGATTCAAAACCACTCTTAGTGTGGCAGGACTTTGACGCTTGTTTGTTCCCAGTGAAACTGGGATGAGAAGCTCCACGGTCAGGCAGGGTGGAAAAACAGTTGGTGTCTTCCATGCTGGAAGAGCAGCAAGCTGGAGTCTGGGCTTTTTGTTCGTCTGCAATGAGACTGAACATAAAAGCCCCACTGGGAAGGTATGAAGCAGGTCAGAGCCCACAGCACTGTAATCTGCTGGCACCAGCTGCGGCTGAGCAGGACTTTGGGTGCATAAAGTTTCTAACAAGGCTCTGGCACCAGAACAGGGGCAGAAGTGTTTCCCTGCAGGTGCCCTCCACGTAATCTTTGGCTTGACAAGCCCCGTTGTGCCCCTGTCAGCCAGGCAGGCTAACGCAGTCCAGCAAGGCTGCCCTGGCATGGTGGGCTCACACCGGTGAGTGGGTGGGGGGTATTTTTTTGGAGGAGCATCGTTAGCACTGAGCAGGACAGCGACGGTGCTTTTAGTGACAGACCCTTTAGGAGATGGGTGTGAATGTAGGCTTCAGCTCATCCATGCTGTTGGTTTAGGAGAATACAGGTTTTGAACCTCTCCTCTTGTAAGTGGTGTTCGGAGGTACAGAGCAGTGGGGGACATAAAAGTGTTGTGAAAAGAGAAACTCGGCAAAATTACATTATAGCCATGTCCGGGCTGTTCTCTGCTGGAGTCAGTTTTCACTGGCTGGGGATGGGTGGGAGGAACAGTGCTTCCCTCCCCACCCAGCTGGGAACCTCACAAGCACTTTAGTCCTGGTAATTATTTTCTAATCTTGTGAAATTCAGCCTGTGCAGGGAGTCTAATCCAGGCAAATTCCACTTGAGAGATTTATTTGTAAGATTTAAACAAGATTTCAGTAGTGCAGATGGTTTGTGCTGCTTCTCGACGTGCACATGGATATAACTTTGTCAGCTTTCACATCAGTAAACCTTGGGCAGTTAAATGATCCCACATACAGACCTAAAACCAATTCATTTGAAAAGCAACGAGTTAATGTCAGTGGACTTAATTTTTGTAGTAGCCAGCTGTAGAAAATACTGGAAATCAAGTACAGAATCATTCATCTGACGAGGCTTCTTATTTCATCATGGAAAATATGAGCTCATCATTGTATTTTCTCTCCCTCAGAGACTCCTTCAGCAGGATGAGCCTTCGCAAAATGGATATCTAAACGAGTTAAAAACCAAAATAAAAAAGCACTTAAAATTAAGGTTTTGAAAAGAAAGAGCCTTGTTATCAGCGCTGGGAATCAAAGAAGTTTTATTGTGAAATAAAACTTGGACTTCATCCTGGACATCCCACACACCTCTTCCTCCATCAAAAAGTGTTCAGTGGCCAAAAATCATTCTGAATTGTCAAATGTAGACTTATCAATGTTTGAAAAAATTCATGGCAGTGGTATCCAGAGTATTGGTGATAAGCTGTAAACTTACCTGTTTTTTAAGGCATTTTTATGACTCAAAGGTACACTAAACGCATTTACCTTTATTTATAGCATTACCTAATGTTAAATTTATTTACTTTTAGTTCATATATTTAATTTATATTAGGACCATACGCAAATGCATTTTTGAAGTTTTTAATGTAGTGATGATGGTTATTTTGATGGTACTATTAAATATGTGAATGTTTACACTTTAATTCCCTGTGCATTGGACTTCAGAGCTCGCCATCCTTGGGAAAAAGGTTCAGAGAAAGGTAAGTCTTACAGTAACACTTCTTAACCAAGTGGTGATTTTTCTTTTACTATCCCTGTCCTTTTTTCCTTTGTAACTCTGAATACAAATTGTTGCAAAGAAAAATAATTCCATCTGTAGCCACCAGAAGAATCGAGGCACACCTTGTTACCGCTTTACCTCCTTCAGTACCAGTGAAGCGGTGTTTCAGCAGGGACTGCTGTGTGTCCGTGGTCATTTCCACCAGCTAGGAAGGCCAAACAGCACAGTAATCTCATCAGAACTTTAATTCAGCTTAGCAGTGTACATGCAACTAGACTGCTTTTTTTTGTGTCCCTTTTTTTCAATTTAAAAACTAATTTCATGGGGAAAAGAGAACAGAAAATGCTATCACAGTTTAGGTTAAAAAGCATTCTTTGCATCGTTATTTATGTGAAGAAAACCATCTGTTTTACAGCAGTTATTTTGGTGGCTAACACAGCACTTCAAGGAAACATCAGAGCTGGAGCTGAGGACACAACTCGTAAATCTAGTCCTTTATGTTTTTCCTCTATGTATTGAACAAGGTTCGTTAGAAGAGATGGAATGTGATTAAACACGAGCTTCTCCTCTCTCTATAAATACCTAATACATATTTATATGTATATATAAACCCCCATATTTGATAAATGTATTTTTATAGATATAAAAATAGAAGAAAAAAAAATTGGTTTTATACATGAGCAGGGCTGGAGGGGCAGCGTGTCTCGGAGCCACCCTCGAACACAAGTAACCCTGAACTAGTTCTGTGTTACGGGTTATAACACAGGAAAGCCTGCACGGGGTTTTGTGCATAAAGGAAAACTGCTCCTCTAACCTAAGCCTTTGTTTTCTCCCCTCTGAGATGTTTCAAAGGCCTGTTGCAAAGCCCAGGGGTGTTGACAAGGCTTTGGAAACTGTATGGGAGTCATGGACTCTCATAATGGAAAATATTAAGGCAGGATAGAGGTAGCTTTGCAAGAGATTTATACAAAGAGGCACGCAGAATATTTACAAAGTGAAGAAGGGGAAGCAAGTCCCAATAGCCATGAAAGAATGAGACCTTGATTTACAGTTTCTTCAGCTAGGGAAGTGTCTATTTTAACGCAAATCTTGGACAAATATCCTTTGATTTTACTGGATGGCAGTCGTGTAAAACTCAAGTGCAGTAAGATGGACAGCTGAGATTGGACAGCCATGTTCTGTTTTCAAGCCCTGTGCAATGTAGGCCTCTAGGTACTGGGGCAAGTGACTCATTCAGGAAGGGCAGCAAGTGCTTTACTTGATTAATTCTCCAAAACCCCACCCCATACACACATCCTTATGCCAGAGGAGTGTTTTTCATTCAGCATATCCCTGCCCATTGTGTTTCCTGTTCAGCTGCCCCCAAAGAATGTTTCTCAAGCTGTTCAGTGTGATGGAAGACAGCTGGGTCTGCCTTGGATTACCCTGTAGCCAATATTTTGTTGAATATAATGGTATTTTTGTTTCCTTGGAACATTTCCTGTTCCTGCACTTGAATGAAAAAGCGAGATCCTGGGTCAAGGGTGGAAAAATAAACTTTCATTTGCAGGCTCAAATTCAGCAAACCCCATACTGCAGGCAGTAAAAAAATAGCATTTTGTAATGTGACTTGGCTCCCCTTGCAAGGTAAGATTGCAGTTACTTTTTTCATGTAACTGTTTCTTGGTTTAGACTATATGAAATTATTATGGTGACACTGCTTTGGAAAAGGGCAGGGCCTTAGTGTATGTGTAATTCTAGATTTTTCTTCTCTGCAGATTATCACTACAGACAGCAATAAGCAACTCTGTTTAGTCCAGCCTTTCTTACACTGTTTTCTGGTGACAGTACAAGCTTTCTAGACTGAAACATATTTTATTAGTACAGCAGCATCTAGGCTATACTGCAAAATCAAGGCCTGTACCAAAGTCAGAGGTCCATCGTAACATGGAAAATACACTAAAGGTGTTTTTCATGAGCTACCTCAGTGTTTGTACTACATTAGAATAAAAGATTGTAAAAAAACCCAAGTATTGCAGCATAAACTAGAGGTTTCTAGAGCTTTTCCTGTAAATAAATTAATTTGTATATGAAAAAGTTTAAATATATCCAGAAAAGTAGGGCATACACAAGATGTATCTTTCCTTGTCTCTTCCTCTGCAGCAGCCCTTCATGTCACTCCATCCATCCTATGACAGCAGCAGTAACACTCAAAAATATGAGCCAAATAGGATAAGATTTTAATTGTCTGCAGTTTATAGGATTCATTTTAGCATCTAAGAGATTATTTGGGATTTTTTTCTCTAGTGTTTAGTGCCAAACTTTATTGTAAAAACAAGTGAATCTTAATTTCCCTTTCCCCCTGCATCTGAACCTTACCTCTAGTCATCAAGTGCCTTCAAATTAGGATACACTGTACAAGAACCAGTTAAAACAGAGAATGTTATTTTTTAAAGCACGTTAAATCTTCCATTTCTCTAAGATAGAGTTTCCCAACCTCTCTGTAACAGTCCCCAGCCACTTTCACCTCCCGCTTTTCCCTCTCCAACACAAAAGTCTGATCGAGTCGTCTTAGATGCGTATCATAAATTTTTTATTTCATATATACATTCTTAACAAAGCATCAAAGCCAAATGCTTTCATTTTCCCACACTTCAGTGAGCTCCAAAGTACAAATTAACTGTTAGACCACCACTAAGTTCCAAACCCACCCAAACAGATATGCATATTAGAGGGCTTTACTCTTAAAAGTACAAAATTATTTTAATTACACTACACGCTCCCCCTGAAGTATTAATCACACCTATTTACACTTTGTCCATTTAACACCTATGCAAACAAGATGCAAATTAGACCATTCAAACATTTCTATTAAGTTCAGTTCCTTCCAATACACTAAACAAGGTTACAAGACCCTTTTCTTGTGCTTCAAGTTGCACCGAGCAGTAGAGAACTGGATAAGAATAAACCACGTCGATTACCCAAAGACTAAATATGAAGTATTACTTCCCAAGTTACAAAAATACACAACTTCTGATGAAATTTCCTAGTTAATATACATTTACTCCAGAATATGAATACAAATAACTTTTATTTAAAAAAAAAAAAAAGCTAATAATACAAGAGGCATGTCTGAGACCTAGCGTTGTGTTAAAACCACTACCGTGTACTGTAGGCATCATTTAGGAACTATACAAATCGGTATTTCTAAAAGGTAATATCACTATTCTCCAGCAGAAAAGTTATGTGAGTTAAGTAAGTTCTATGTCATAGCTTATTAGTTCAAGTTGAGCCACTTAACACCGAACAGAAAGACCAGAAACATTATGATCCAGTAGCTTCAAAAACAAAACAGCTGCTTCTTCCAGGTAGTTTTGATGCAAATCAGACCAAGAGGTGTATGCAAATGCCTAATATTTACAGTCAAAATACAGCATCACTCTACAATTTTCTTATAAAACAGTAGGTAAGGAGTTGATGTAGACGACGACGTCGGAGAAAGAGAATTCAGGAAGTCCTTTTCTTCTGTCACCTTCACTTCAGAATCATCGAAGAGCAACCACTTCCCCTCATACTCTTTCAGGCTCTGCAGCACGCACAGAGCTTTGTTTTCCAGTCCACTGGCAGCGACACCACTTTGCTCTCGGGGGTCTGTGCTGCCCTCCGTGCTCCCGTTGCTGCTGCTTGACTCGGGGTTTCTGTTTTCGGTAACTACGTTAAGGAACTTCTCGGGGTTAGCCGGTTTGTTGTTGTACAGGTCACAGTCAGACTTGCTCTTCTGCCCCCCAAGAAGTCCGACAGCTTCCATGTTCTTTTTGTTCAGGACTTTACCCGGCTGCGTGGTTCCGTTGACTCTAAAGGAGACTTCACCATCGTCATAGTCTTCAGCGACAGTTCTTGCCTCCTCCTCGTTCAGTGGTTCTGGCTTAATCATCTCGTGCGTTTGGTCAGTGATGAAATTCCCCTTATCTAACTCCAGGCTCTTCAGATCTGTAATTTTGACAGACGCTGTGTAGTGTCCGCTGCTAATTGTAATGCCGCTGTGCATCACCACTGCAAATAATCCGTAGGTGTCGTTGGTCGGCTTCGTGCTCCATTCTTCCAGTGACAGTTTGAGAGGCGTCAGCAAGGGAGTGTTTATCTTGGATAGGCCACCATAGCAATCAAACCTTTAGAAGAAAAACAAAGTTAAGACCTCTTGGCACACCAGCTCACAATAAATACTGCTTTAAGTGGCCCGTATATTGTATCTATATTCTTTTATTAAAAAGCCATGGGTGAGCTGAATGTGAGGAGCTGCTCACTTCTCCACGTGCTCATCATGAGCATCTGTCCCAGGCACCCCCGTTCACTGAAGACGTTTTTACAACTACGTACAATGTTCAATCTTACAGCCTAGAAACTATTTTAACTACTGAAGAAATTCCCCTTTTCTGAAGTATCAGCTAAAGTTACATTTTAAATAGTGATGATAAAAGGGAGTTTTCCTACTTCTTCAGTTATCATTCATGCTTCAATGCACAAATACCTGCACCTCTTCCCAGACACCCTCCTGCTTTCCAAATGGAAATAACAAACTCTTCAACATCCAAGGCTGAAGTAAGCAGGGTTGAGGGTTTTCTCCCCAAACCTTTGAAAGAGTCATTTACTAAATAAAGGAATACAAATCCATTTTACTTTCAAGCAGCTTTAATGTCACTCAGGAAAACTGAGTTCTTGCTATAGTAATAATTTTTTCTCAGATCATCTGCCAATGGTAATGCAATGGTTATCTAAGGATGGGTAAATTACTAACACTTTCTTATTACTGATAAGAAAGTGTTAGTAACTAACTAACACTTACTACTGATTCTTCGTTAACTGTCCTATGCTATTCAGTCTTTTTAAACAATGACCTAGCTGATTTACTTTGGAAAAGCACCCAGGATTTCATAAATATTTAGCATTTTGTTCATAGTGCACAAGTTTACAAGGAGAAAAGTTTAAATTCTCTCATTACAATAAGGATCTTCTAAAGAGTCTCAAAAGCAAGTGTTGGGCCTTCTACATTATTGGGTATCAGCCTCCTTGGGTGCGTCTGATCTTACAGGGTGTACATATTGCATCAGCCCACTTTAATTATCCCCTTTATTTAACAATATGTTATGATGTCCTAATAGATTTCAGTGATGATTCAGTCTTGCTCAACTGTTAGGGTGTTGTAGGGAAAAATATTGGGGAATATAGACAAACCCTGCAAAACTCAGGTTCCAACAAGCTAACTACTATTATTCAACTTGCATTTTATCATAAGAAAGAAGAACTGTCTTTAACCCAAGGAAACTGTAGATATGGCATAGCAGGATAAGCAGAATTGCAGTTACAGGTTATTAATTTTGTTTTACTGGGTTTAGTTTTGATTCTGCTGCGCTTCGAAACATTTTGCTAATATTCACAGCCATAAACCCTTATAAACATGAATACATTTGCACACACACAGATATCCTCAGTCGCTCAAGTCTAATTAATTGAAATCTCATTTTAGACCTAGGCTTACCATAAACATTTTGACTGCACCAAAACACAAAAGAGCATATAATCAGAAATAATAAACCTTCTGAAAATCCCTATTATTGGCAGCCAGAAATAGAGATATTCAGAAGAGCGTCTAGAAACAGAGCAACTGCTTGCTGCTACTCTAGGTCAGAAATCCAGCTCCACTCAAGCACACTGTGACAATCATATTGACATAAAACATTAAAAAAACAGGCTCTACCTTTTTTTCTGAATGAGATCCAGCATCAGAAAGATTTGGAGAGGAGGAAATAAGAGAGGAAATCTTTTCCTATTAGCTTTTTGTTCTTCTTAATGATAAGAATCTGAAGACAGAAAAATTGCATGCCAAGTACTCTGCCTCCTCTGACTGATGCACAGCAGTTCATACACAACAAACTTGATTTCTGCAGCTGCACCTTTTGAGGCCATAAATTAGTGGAACTTTACCCACTGTACTGAATTAATTAATACCTCAAATTATTACAGACCTTTAAAGACTTACGCTACTTTACTGCAACGCTTTTAACACATAAGGGTGTGAAATACTACAAATAAAGATGTCCAATGGCATAAGAACAGCTTTCACTAATTAACAAATGTGACTATTACAAAACCTTATCAGTCACATTTTAAAAATCACCTGCTTTTACCTGATACCATTTCACAAGACAAAAATCTTAATTTTCTCACCAATTGTTAAATTTATATAGTGGAAATGCTTAATTAGATGTTACCAGTGACACATTTCTTCTTAATAGCTTCCCAGTCTGAGCTCATATGGCCTAGCATTTTTTTCCCCACACATACACTTGCCAAAGAGAATTACTCATCCCCAGGCAAGTAGATTTTCACACTGGCTGCTTTATTTAAAAAAAAAAAAAACAACACTTTGCAAGCCAGCATCTAGAAAGGAAGCAAATCCCTACTAACTGCAAATATTTACATTACTGTTCCCCTCTGCTTCATTTATCTTCATTTATTTATAACTCAGTAGTCAGAAAACTCAGTAGAGCACAACTGAGAAGCAGACAAGACTTCAAAAGTTTTTATTGGAGCCAAGAGAAGTTGTATGAAGATTCTTAGCTTAAAAATCATAGTTTAAGACCAGCAAAACGGTCTGGTATTGCTTTTAGGCAAACCACTGCCATCTCATCTGTGAAGAGAGTAGTAGTTTTACAATAAATATTCTAAGTCAACTGGGGGAAGCTCCATCAAAGCTCATTGTTCAAAAACCACCACGAGTGACTCTGGGTACTATGGAATAAGCCAGTGCTCTGGTGTACTAGCCTTGGCTCTGCCCCATTTGATTTGCAGCTGTGCTTTATTATTCCAACTCAAGATGTTTAGAAATTACAGGTTTTGTCCAAGATAAAATGCCCAAGCCAAAAACTGGGAAACAACCTTCTAAGCAGTTTCAGCTTCATCACTGACTCCAGTTCTACATCTGATTTTTCCACTTAATCTCTGGCTGTTAGCACTTGGCAGAAAGTGTACGGCATGGTTCAGAGGACACATGAGGAACACCACAAGAGGCTGGATTCAGTCTGACCCAGATATGGGTCTGAGTATTTTGGAGCAAGCACCTGAAGACTGCCAGGACAGAAGAAGAGGTAAGTGATTCAGGAGGTGGCTGGTTAACCTGCAAGCTGCAAGTACTTCCTCATGGACACAAAAAAGAAAATGTAGGAGCAAAACGAAGATTATATTCAGGTTTCCTTTCAGGTGGACATCTTGGGTTGTATTTTTTTATAATCAGGATACCATCTCACATCAAGGGCTGCTCAACAACAGCACTACGATTTCTTAAAGAACATGCAGCTTTTCCTCTGCCTTGTTGGGACAGTGAAATATTACGTAGAATAATGAAAAGACAATTTTGTACACTACGATCCTAGACTTGTGTGAAGAGAACATTGCTGAGACAGAGGAAGTTCCCTTTCTACTTTGTCAGAAACCTAGATACTCCTAAAACCAAATAACTAAACACAGGCAGAGTGAGAATTCTAGTTTTAACAATCTTAGCAAACTACCTGTCAAGGATTATATTAAGATACTTTTACAATAGTTATTTTACGAATCTGACTTATGCTGACCACAATTATCACTTGTTCATAACTTGTTCATCGACAAATCATCTGTCAACTTACATTTTGTATCTGTAGAGAGCCAAAGGTGCTATAATGCTTCAAGTTCCAAAATATACTGGTGACACCAATGTTATAAACTAAATTCCATGGAAGACTTCACTCATTAGACTTCCTGCTGGCAAGGTGGTTCTGACAGTCGAAAACCAACCAACGGGGAAATGCAAAGCGCAGGGAACTGGGTGGATAAAAGGCCAAACTAATTTGTGCCTAAATACCTTCCTGCACATCACAAAGCAGCTCGGTGTCAAGTCTCAGGACCACGCCTGGCCAGCACGTTGCAAAGCGCACAGGCTGCAGCAGAGAACCGGTCTGGAACAGATGCCAGCTGGGGGGATGCTGACACGAACACCAGTTTATCTTCTTTTGCTGCATCCAGCAAAGTTAATGCAGACAGCAAAAGTTATGCTTTAGTGACTACCAGAAGTTGAAAATACAGGCCAAGTCTGCAAGTGTTGCTAAAATTGTACAGTCACTCTCAAAAATTCAGTTAATGGTGTATAACAATTTTCTAAAGGATCTGGGGGAATATTTTATGGTGAAGAAGTTTCTCCTGGTGAAGCCTTCTGTCACTTTTCAGTATTTGAATCTCAGTGGAGAAACAGATTTTACTGCAAAATGCTGTGTCTAAAGCGTCATGGCATTGCTTCATTTGTGTACAGGACTGTAGGGACAGCTTTTCCTTTTGTTTTTCCCCCTCCCAAAGAAAATCCCTAAATTCCTAAGTATGAAAAAAAGGTAAAGAACACTCCTGTAGGAATAATCTCTTTCAAAAAATAAGGATTTCTACAGCACATAGCATCAAACTGCTCAGCAGTTGAACACCAATAACACTGATATTAGTGTATTTTTTAAAGGAATTGATTGATTTTTTGGTAATGTGTGTTAGCTCTTTAAAATGTTTATCTCCTGATTTTTTCCCCTGAATTTTAGCACTCACATTGAGTTAGAGACCAAAGTACTACTAGCTACAACCACAACATTCAGATTTGTTCTGATTACTTGTTCTGCTAAAGTACTTAAACCTGCCTCTAAACTCACACAGACAAGTGATATTAAACACGAATGTTTTAAGAAACATCAGGATATCAGGTTGTTGTAAAAATACAGATAAAACAACTTTTGCTAAGACGACTCCTGGAAGTGTAATTTTCCTGGAGGTAATTTTTGCCACTACTTGTAACAACAGAAAGCCTTTATGAAACTGGGGGCTACGTCCCACTGATTTAAGTTAATTTCAGTCTAGAAATCTGCTTTGGCTTTCAGAAACGTTACAGAACGCTTTCATCTCTTCTGATAAGATTTCCCTTCCAACGGCACGCTGTTTCGTAACATAGTCAATCTGCATACTCACTCTAAGCCACTAGCAGCAAAGCACTTCAAATGAATTGTTATAACTTCGGGCATTTTATCGAATAAGAGGCTGCGTTCTGCTTCCGTGTAATGATGGCAGTTTTCGCAGAAGTATTTATCCTCTCCCACAATCCTTTCCACTGAGGCAAACTGTGAAATTGCCCATTTAAGTGTCTTCATTTCTGTTTTTGGCTCTGGAGAAACTATAAAAGAGAATCATTACATTCACAGATAATGCAAGTATTTACATTTCCAAGGCATCCCACCAGAATAGCAACAAAACAAAATATGTAAGTTAAGACAGGTCCAAAAAACTACTGTCACCACTGGAAAGAACACTCAATGAGTATGAAATAGATATATTCAAATCTTTGAATCATTTCAGGAAGTGAGGCAAATATCACTTAATTAATATTATTACTTAAAATCTACGGTCTTCCCAAAGCTTGCCTTCAGATGGCACCTACTAATTCTGCTGCCACGTCTGGAAATTGGGGGCATGTATTTGACACCAGAGTTTCACTCCTTAAGGCAAACCTCCAAAATAACCAAAAAGTTCCCTTAGGTTTTGCCTCCCCTGACAGCTTCACACTGCTGATAAGGTCACCAGCGCTCTCACTGGCATTTTACCTATGAACACTACCACATGCACTTCACTCTAAGGTCCTTCAGCAAAATGGGGAGGGCAAAAATAAGAAAAGCTGCTCCAAATTAAGTCCATGGGAACTAAAATTAATTTCTTTAAAATTTGGAATTTCAAAATGTATCGTTGCCGTGCTTACTTCTGAAAATAGCTAAACACTAAGTATAAATCACTAAAATTTGTGAAAGATACCAGAGGACTAACATTTACAAATATAAAACAAATGCTATTAAGGTAATGACAGTCTAAAATACTGAAAAAATATTTTTTTACAGTAAATTAACAGAAAAAAAAGCTGGTTTCTCATTTCTTTTATTTTTGAGAATAAAAAAATGCAGAGATTTCTTATAAAATGAAGAAAAAGCAGAAGAATTTCTTATCCAGGAAGAAAGGGAAGACCCAAATCAAAGAAAGGAATAATAAAATAAGCAGGAAAACCTGTGCCTAAGTGAAGGACTGTCAGCAGTCTGTGTTATGTGTTAAGACCTGAAACAATTTCAATACTGTCCGGATCTGTCTACATTATCAGCGCTGTGTTTCCAAAGTCTAAAGTTAATCAGGACAAGAGATAACAGAACAGCCTCTAATTTTAACCAGCACAAACAGGAGCAACATTCCTTGATAACTACTGCACCGTCCTTCACTCAGTGGCTGGCTGAAGCAGAAACGTAACATCCAGAAGCTTTTTCAATAATTACTTACTTTCAGAACTCTCTTCAGTTTTAGAAAGTTCATCTTCTTGCACTGGGACACTGATGTCCTGGAAATCTTCTCTTCTTTCAGTAAAGCACTCGCATTCCAGGCATCTTGTTCTCAGTACTAACTGGCCCTGGAACAGTTTCTCCACCAGTTCAAAAACAGCCAGCTCGGTACCTAGAGAAGGTATATTATATGCTAGATCACTTATCAAGATGCATTTTATTCCAAAGACCCTTCAGAACCTGGCTAGTCTTCTGCCAAAATCACCGTGTTACAGGCATGGCCTTTTAGCGATTCCAGATAGGAATAAAGAAAGAAAAAAGAGCTGCTTATCACATGCAATTTTCACAGTATCATCTACTTGTAACTAAATAGGGAGCCTCTTTCTCTTGGCCCTCAAACTTTAATTTCTCTTTTAAGATTAGGTTCTTGTTCTTGACAGTGTCACATTCTGGAAAATCTGGGTTTGTCAGATCTGCCTTCCTAGTATAGACCATCAGCCTTCTCAAGGAACATCCCACTTGTGGTTTCACCTGGTTTCTCAGTCCTCTCCTCCAATACTTTCTAAACTTGTTGGCCAATTTTAGTCAAACCTGCTGAAGAAATGCAGATCTCAAAGGATTCTGCAGTCTTTCAAATTTTTAGGAAAACTGGTGGGGGTATCTTGTTTCATTGATACAAACAAAATCCATACCTGCCAGCCAATTGTATTAGAGAAATACCTCTTAAGCTAAACAGGTCAAGTTATTTAAAAAAAAAAAAAAAAAAATCAAACATGTATAAAAATAAATTCTCTTTCATAAAAAATTTTTTCAGTTCCTGAAGATGTAATTTTGTATTTAGAGAGCTCTGCTGGCTATGCAGTCTAAACGCTGACTTCCCACGCATAGTAATTTCTTAATCATACTAATTTTCAGGTTCACCAACCTTCCTTTTTTGGTTCTTTCTCAGTCCCTTCGTCATTATGGCTTTCCACAGGAGACGCTGGTTCATGATCATCTTCTTTACTATTGTTACCATTTTCACACTTCACAAACTCTTCAGGCTCACAGTCATCATATTCCTTCCCTGCATCTTTGGATCCCAAGTTTGTAGTTAACTTTCCCAGACTATAAAATTTAGACAGAATGCTGGGCTGCTTGCAGGAAGATTTTAACCAGTTTAATCTAAGCCGTGACTTCTTCTGCGTTGGCTTCATGCTCTCATTTTCACTGGAACACTTGGCAATGGCATCAGTTTGATTTTCTAGCTTTTCTCCTGTTGCTTTCCTCTTTGACCTGGTTTGTCTTTGATTTTCTTCTGCTGCAGCTTGCTCTTTTGATACTTTGGATTTTTTCTTTGCGTTGCCACCCTCAGCATCACTTTTTCTTTTCCCATTTCCTTTGAGCAGCTTGTCTTCAGCTGTCTCTCCAACGTGGCTACTTGGTACGTTATCCTCCTCCTCAGCAGGGCTGCCAATTCCATTGCTCTCAGTATTTTGATTAAGTTTTTCCTCCAGTTTAGCTGCAGGCTCTTCCACAGGCAGTTTGTTCAGTTCTTCCTTCTTCAGCAGCTGACATGTTTCTTGAATGTTACCCAGGATACACTGCAGAACTTCCTGGGCATCATGCTGCAAGTAGCCTTCATACATAGGGTTGAGCTCTCTATTACAAGTAAATGAGAAAAGCAATGAAGACTAGTTATTCTTTACTGACTAGCTAACATGATTTGAGATTTAAATTAAGGAGTTTAGATATAAAAGCAGGGGAGGATCCTCTCCAGGCCTAGAGAGAAGTCCTCTCTGCCACAGAGAGCTGTGGGAAGGTAGCTACAGCCTTATGCATTTAAACACATATTCAATTGCAACCCAGTAGTGGTCTTAGGTCCACGAGAATACTTACATACGTAAGGTTAAGTATTGCTTTAAATCCACAGCTGGATTTAAATTATATTATTACAAAATGAACATTTACTTTCAAATTTATGATATCACAGGGCTAACAATAAACACGAAAAACTTATTTCCTATAATGATGCCCCAAATTTAAGACCATCTACCTCCCGCCAGTCTCTAATGCTGTGCTGAACAGTGACCTCAAAACTTCAGGTGAAAATTCTAAATGTGTTTAAGGCAGTTTGTACCTAAGGGTATTTAGTAGCCTTCGTGGCTGAGTAGCAAGTTCATCTGTGTATTTTTCTGGATTTAAGAGAAAGCTGGCTTGAAGCTGCTCAACTGAAAGAATCAATGAGTGCAAACTGCAGATGAGTTCATAACTTGCCAGTGGATCTTCTTTGCAATTTCCCTGCAATAACAATATAAAAAGAATAAAAATACTCACAGTTTTGTCTGTAACAACAAGTTAAAACTTTTTCTCTTCTGCCCTCACTTAGTTTTTTAACAGACATTTGACAGATTTTCTGTCACCTGCTATGGGAAGCAGGTGAGTTTCAGACAAAATATTGCTCTTTTGCCAGCAGAAAACAAATACAAAGACCGACTATCCATTATTTCAAAAACCCAAACCATCTTTGCCCAAACTCCAACTTCCATCCACTCAAGGTACTACATCATAATCTACATCAAAGTACTACATCTGTGATTCTGTGATAATTATCTTAATGTCAGAAACATGGTGAGATACCTTCTCAAATTTCTTCTGTTAAACTTAAGACTTGTGCTTACAAGTTTACAGACACTCTGGACACTCAACTTTGAACACAAGTTCAAAACAACTCTAATGTATCTTTACCTGAAATAGGGCTGTAGAAAACAATACTGCAAAGCTTCTTACAAACAGAAGAAATCACAGTTAAATTTTCATTACACTCCAGGCATGCAGCCTCATTTGCAAAGTTACAAGCTAAGGAACGTGTGGTGAGATACGTTACCTTTTCTGCTTTTTGCTCTCCTTCATCCTTCACAGATTCTTTCTTCTTTGAAATGATATTATATAAATGTTTTACTCCAGTTTTAAAACCAGGACAAAAATATAATACCTGAAAGCAACAGTTGAAAACAAAAGAATAACTAGTAAAGTAAGAGGTCACTCAACGTACATATCCACATTTACGATCAAACTAGCTTTGCACCTTCCGAGGCAGCTGCACAGCACGCAAAGCTGCAGGATTATTCATAGCAGGGAGGTGCCCAGAGTATGTAAACTGAAAAATCACCCAATCAAGGCGACCTACAGTGCACACATTCCCTGAAGTATCATCTTTTTTTACCCACTGTAATTAGATACCCTTCATACTACATCCAGACACCTTCTATGTAGTATCAACCAAAGGAAAATCATCTTTGAGGCCCCTGAACACGATCTTACCTGAAGCACACTGTTAAGGTAACAAGTGTTACCCAGGTTGTTCAAGCCCACAAAAGGCAGCATGTTGTCTTTCTTCTCACAGCTAACAAGTGAGGGAGGCTGTGCTGCAGGAACAACCTGATCACTATTAAACAGAGAAAACAGCGTGTAAGAGAGAGTTTTTGACAATGACTCCTCCTGGTATGCATGCACATCTCTCTCCTGGCCATCAACCACCTTGGGGCTAGCTCTTAGAATTAATGAATAATATATAGAGATGAAAATCATGCCAAAGTGTTTCCAAGAGTGTCCATATGGCTACTCTGGGCAATCAAACACAGGCCGCTCAGCTGTAACGCTGCTTTTCAGTAACCTGCACTAAAATAAACAGGTTTACAAGCAGGCAAATCTGCTCTTAGTTCCAACATGTATTTTCAAAAAATATCAGGAGATCGATTTAAGGAACAAAAGTATTTTAAAGAGAACATTTTTGGTATGTTCTTAGTTCATTCCTAAGGCAGTGCTAAGAAAAACATATCTAGCACATATTTTCTATTACTGTCCCCTGCTCCTGATTCACATCACTTCATTTCTGGATGCAAACCAAAAGGATAAAACCAGGAGAAAAAAAAAAAGGAACCAAGGAACCTGGCACAGTAATAATGCACTGTACTGACACAACGGAACCAAAGTCTCCAACACATTTGTAATTGACCATGATCAAGCAATTTTTCTCATCTAAATCCCTCACTAGCTGCAAGGAAACGAGCTGACAGATTTGTGCAGGGCTTGAAACACCTGAACAAACGACAGTAAGCAGCGCAATCAATCCTTGCAGCAGAAATAACCTTTAAAAAACAATATTCTTTATTAAAACTCACTTTGCAAACCCCTACATTTTAATATACTTTAAATAATTCAGCATCAGAATAACTACCTTAGATTGACTTAAAATGAGCTAACTTCTTGAAGTTATTAAAAAGTTTATGCCAGCCAGCTACACATCCATAGTACGGCATGTAAAAGTAAATAGTTATGGAAATTCATTATAGTGATTAGCTGGTTCAGTTTGATTAACGTGGCTTAAGGGTTTATTTAGTCCACGTTAAGGCACATACTTATGCAGGAATATACAACTTAATAAGGTGAATGGAGCAGCGTTGTTTATCCGTTACATCAAACCTAACTCTGGACTACTTTCACGCTATAACCAGAAACATTCAGAGTGAAACTCTTACATCTCAGAGCCTCTGAACTCCGAGCCCTTTTGTTCATTTTCCTGGGACTCCGTGAAATCCAGCGCTCTTTTCGCTTCCTTTTTTTGGAAGAGCTTCAGCGAAAGCCTGTTCTTCTTCGAGGGGCTCCCTCTGGCAGGCCCGGTGCTGTCACTCGGCAAGACCCCGGGCATCTTTCCTGGCGGGCAGGGGAGCGGGGGAGGCGGCCGGCCCGGCCGGGAAGCTGCGCTCGCCGCTCACACCTGGCACACACACGCGCGTCGACATTTAGTTGTGGTGCGGGAAGCAGCAACGGACGCTGGAGCAGAGCGCGGCCCCCCGAGCCCCCCGCCCCGCACTCTGACAGCCGCCTCCCCTCCTCGGCACCACCGCCCGCCCGGCCCGCCGCCCCGCACCGCCCGCACCTCCCGCTGCCCCGCACCGCCCGCCCTCACGGTCCCGCCCGCCCGGGAGGCCGCTCGCCCGCCGGCGGAGACTGCGCGGCGGGCCGGGCCCGGCCCCCGGGAGCGGGCCCGGGGCCCACGGGAGCGTCGGACGGCGGCGCGGAGCCGCCTCTCCTCACCTCTACATGCTGACGGGGCGCGGGCCGCCGCCGCCGCCCGCCGGTTGCCATGGAGACCGCGGGGCGCCCCGGCGCCGCTCTCCCCACCACGGGAAACTTGGCGCGTTTTCCGCGCCGCCAGGACCCGCACCCGCACCCCTCCTCGCGCCCAGGCGCTCGCGGCCGCCCCGCTCAAACGCCGGAGCGGGAGCCGCCACCGCCGCCCGCCAGGACCGAAAGGCCATGGTGGCCCCCGTCGGTCTGCCTCCCAGCAGCTTGAGGCGACCGAGCGACACCTCCGCACGGGCCCGCCGAGCAGCGCCGGCTCCGCGCCTCCGCCGTGGCCGTCAGGCAATTGCAGCGGGCAGCCCGCGGGGTCCTGCCGGAGCGCGCGCGGGCGCTGGTAACGGCCTGGCCAAAGGGCTCGGGCTCGCGAGGGGGGAGGGGAGGCGGCTGGGCTGAACCATTCCTCCGAGACACCCCCCTCCGGCGGCAGTGGATTGGTCCCGCTCTAGCCCCGCCCCTCCCCACCTCCACCAATCACAGCGAGAGGCGCGCAGCCCGTGGCGCAGCCGTTCGGGCGGGCCTGAGGTGGCGGCGGGGCGGGGCGGGGCGGGGCGCGGCCCCCCCCGGGCCTTCACGGCGGCGGCGACCGGGCCCGCGGGCGTCGGCGGGCCGGCACAGCCAGCCTGAGGGCGCCTGACGGCGAACGACACACGGGGCGGGGCCGCAGCCGCCCCGCAGGCCGTAGCCGCCCCGCGGCCCTCGCCAGTCTCGGCGCCGCCCGTTCGCACCGTGTTTCTGGCCGTCCCCCGCTTGGTTCCGACGCTCGTACGCCCGCCTCGCGGTGCGTGGTGCGGCGGAAGGGGCATCGCTCGCCCTGGCTCGGAGGGGAACGGGGGAAGGTCTGCCATTGCGGCCTCCAGAGCTTCCCTCCGCCCCTGGGCGTGCGCAGAGGCCCCGGGCCCGCGGCTCCCGGGCCGTGCAGAGCTCGCCCAGCCCGTTGCAGGATCCAGCCCCATTCTCTAAATACATAAACCAGCTGTATCGCACACTTTCTGCTTTTTTTTTTCACTCATAAACCAAGGATTTCACTCGTAACTCCTATGAGACCTATGCTAAAAAGCTTTACCAGCACAGCTATGAAGAATGCAATAAATCAGAGTTTTCATTGAGGCTACGAAAAATCCTGGTGTAGAAATCAGTCCACCAACAAAAGATGGTGTTTGGGAAAATACTGTAGTGATTACTCTGTTCTGCTCTTTAAACTGGCCCCTATGGAGAAGGTTTGCTGACGGGGCTGTACCAGAAGGTCTGCGGAAACCTTTATGTATAAACAATGAGTGACCAAGTCTAGCGATGGTTGGGAGTAAATACATTTATTGTCTGTTACGTGTATGCGGTAGCCATAGATTCATCACATGGTTTACAAAGGCCCCTTTCTACCAAAAAGCTCAGACTTTTTTTTCCCCCAGGCTAACTATGTTTTAAAGAAAAATCTGTCAATCAAACTACAGAAAGATTGTAGAAAATATTTAATTACCTCTGGAAATGTTGCAAAGTAAGTTTTAGCCCCTATGACTCCATCAGTAGATGTTCTCTGTGAACAGAAACCGTTCTGCTTCACCTAAAAAGAAGTGCACTTAGGTTTTTTTAACAAAAAGAATGAAATATTTTCAGTCTAATGTCAGTCTTGCAACAAAGCGAACATCTACGGAACACACACTTGTTTATTTACGATGAAAGGCCTCAATAATTCGTTTGTGGCTTCACTTGCTGTGAATTTCGAGGTCTTATCTTTACATACACAATGGCTTCCATATTTCACGAACTCATCTGGCTCTGAAAATTGCTCTTTCTTTATGCCATATAAGGTCTTACATTTTTCACAGCTGTCCTCTGGCAGGACTGGAACAGTGCGAGACGGGAGAAACGCGATGGAGGCGTTGCTGTAGTCAATATTTCTTACAAAACATGAATTGGCTACATTAAGTGTGTGTACTATGATGGTATGTAATTTACTATTGCCCCAAAAGGTCAGAAATCTTGTAAAGATTCATCTTTTATCTTGAGAACTAAGGAGCTCTGTGTGGCAGTCACACTGTTTAGGCACTGATGTTAACAGTTCTATTAAAAGAAAAGCCTGCTAAGCCAAAACATGGTTGTGGTTTAACTTTTTGTAAAAGTTTTCAAAGTTCTTCAGTAAGATATTTTACAGGATGAGTTTCCTAAGCGACTTTACACCATGCCCAGACCTAGGCTTTAGCATCCCTTCACCTTGGGCAGAGTTACCCCCGAATTTGAGCACTCTTAGTGCTGAAGGACCCCAGGACAAACTCCTGCTGCCTTCCCCACGTGTGCTGTCTGCTACATGCTAAAGCAAAGTAGACAGCCACCAAATCATGCACGGTTGCCACAGATCCACACTGTTTTTCACAAGGTATTAGTACTGATAGTGTCCTATCCACGTCCGTGGGTATTTTGCTCCCTTCAGGCAGTTCCCTCATCACTCCTGGATGCTTTTTTTTTCATATTTCCTGTACAGAAATGTATAACTTTGCCGTTTGCTGAGTAAAATCTGTTAGTGCTAGAACAAAATCAGAAGCCTAGCACGTTTTTAAAGCAATTTCATTTTGAAAAGTTCTTTACAATCTTTTTGGATGTTTTTACATTGCTACATGAATTAATTATTACTGTAGATCAATATCCCTAAATATACATTTGAATTATGGCAGAAATTATGTATACTCTGGCAGTTATATACATGCTTACTGCACATATTTTGCTTTCTTTTACGGGGTAAAATATCTTTGTACGCCTGCACACAGACAGGCCCATCACCCAGGGAGCCAAGTTTCGGCTTCTCAAGGTATATATTGACCTAAAGATTTATTTACATGGCTAGTGGGATTTACAAAGCTCTGGAGTTGGCTAGATACTGAGCTCCCGTTGAAAGTCGCTGGATATCCTGACCAGAGTTCTGCAGTATGATATCTAGCTCCACTTAGCAAACATTGCCTTAACTTCACTGCAGTTAATAGACACTCAGGACCACAGAGGCTCTTTTGTGTGAGACAACAGGCGTGTGTAAGGAAGCCTTATCCAGGTGGGTGGTGCTCAATAGTCGTGTAACTGCTCGGTTGCTTAATAATGTGTTTCATTAAATCTGCTTTCCGCTGCCAGCTTGAGTGGCCAGCTGAGGAGTCGCTTCACGGAGAGCTGGAAGGTGCTGGGCAATTAACACCGTGGTAGCAACAGAGTGGTGTAACGAGGATGAAATCTCTAAGTGTTTGGACCTTGAATCAATAACAGACTAGAATAAACTCCAAGGGCAGGAGTCCAGTTGCTCCAGGGAGGCTGGTGTTCAACAAGGCAGCACGTCCTGACAGATCTCAAGTCAAATGGCATGACTAAGGCCGTTTGTTACTTATTGTTCTTGCATTTCAATAAAAGTTTACCCTGTCAAGTGCGTGGTTTGCAATCTGCTTTAACAAACATGATAAAAGACTATTTATGTCCAAGAATTTTACACTCTGAGAATCTAATTCCACAAGTGTTGGGTAAGCTTCAGGTGTACTTGTGCCTAGGAGCACCATCCGTGACTTCAGAAGGCCTCGCTTTGGGTTTGGAGTTGGGCTTGTGAATATTTACAGGCTCAGGGTTTAGCTTTCAGGTGCTGTAATGTAGTGAAAGAGGGAAGGGAGACGTTAGCAGAGAGTATTTTTGCAGAGACTGGAAGCATACACAGCTTTTCACATGGTAGTTATGGGTCTTTCTTCTGTGTATTATATTTTATTTGGCTAATGAAGTAGTCAGGTTTAATATGTATAATGATTATTTTAATCAACAAATGCATCTGCCACACAACCAATACATCAAGTAAGTACAAGACAGTAAAGTACGTCTCAGAATACTTAGTCAGCACCCCTTTGGAACAAACTTTGCCTGCCCTTTTTTTCCACAGTGTGGGGTCTGTTTCCAAATGCTGCCCTTCAGAGAGGCTTCTGTGTCACGCTGTGATAAGTCTCTTGTGCAGCCCAGTGGATCTCAGTGTCAGGTCTTCTTCCTGGATGTGTTTTACTTTTTCTACTGGTAATTTTGTCTGATTACGTATAACCCTTATCCTGCTCTAAATAGTTTCTCTCCCTTAGCATACTCACAAATTGCTTCCTAATTCCCCATCATCATTATTTTGACCAAACCATACATACTTCATCTTTACTTGTAAATTAGTTCTGTCTGGCTTCTAAAGACAAAGTCAGTATAATTATAAAAGACATTCCGGTTGAGTGGTCTTAAGTTTCCCCTCTGTCCTATCTATGGAACACTGTTCACAATATACAGAGCGTGATATTATTTTAACTAAATTTTATATTAATTAAAGCATTAGTTGCTGTTGTTTTTAGTGTACTTAATTTTAATTCTGTGCCGTCAAAGGGTGGTTTTGAGGTTAGTGCAGTTACAGCATTTTAGAATTTGGTTCTTTAATCTTGTCCTAATTTTTTTTCAACCCTTGAAAAGGACAGGGGAATTTTCAGATGGTTCTTGAGTAGAAATCAGCAAGATGCAGAGGGGTGATGTCAAGGAGATGAGGTTGTGTGGGTGGGAAGGCACAGGACAAGAACTCAAGGACATGGCAGAGATGGGCTGCTCACACCAGGTCATCAGACTGACTTTCTAATACAGGTGGCAGCAAGACTCAAACTGCCTGTGAAGTGTAAGAACTACAACAGCAGTCAGGATTCATTCTTGGTATTTACTCTGCATTCCTGGAGGCGATTTCAAGTTAAATGACACAAGATAATGTTTGGAGCGTGAAATGAGGCCTTATAATTAGCTCATTTGAACAAACCCTCCTAGGAGACCTGTTTTGTTAATGGGTGGAGTGAAATCTTAGCTGCAATTCCATCAACTATTTGTTTTTTTAAATTTGGCAGTACAGTCACACCCCTGCCTTGCTTCCTCACCTAGATATACACGCACACATCAACTGCAATTACAGTCCAGGTAATCAGTGCACTTTCAGGTTTATGGCACACGAAGCTCTCCAGGCAATGTCACCACTCGGCATACCCAGGACAGCTTGGTCACAGAATCACAGAATCAATCAGGTTGGAAGAACCCTCTGGGATCATCGAGTCCAACCATTGCCCTGACACCACCATGTCAGCTAGACCAGGGCACTAAGTGCCATGTCCAGTCTTTTCTTAAAGACATCCAGAGATGGTGACTCCACCACCTCCCTGGGCAGCCCCTTCCAATGGCTAATGACCCTTGCTGAGAAGAAATGCTTCCTAATGTCCAACCTGAACCTCCCCTGGCAAAGCTTGAGGCTGTGTCCTCTTGTCCTATCACTAGTTGCCTGGGAGAAGAGGCCGACTCCCACTGTGCTACAACCTCCCTTCAGGTAGTTGTAGACTGCAATAAGGTCACCTCTGAGCCTCCTCTTCTCCAGGCTAAACAACCCCAGCTCCCTCAGCCATTCCTCGTAGGTCAGACCCTCCAGACCCTTCCCCAGCTTGGTCACCCTCCTCTGGACTCGCTCCAACACCTCAGCATCTTTCTTGAAGTGCGGGGCCCAGAACTGGACACAGGATTCAAGGTGTGGCCTCACCAGTGCCGAGTACAGAGGGACGATCAGCCACTTCGTGACTCAGCATTAAAAACTACCCGTGAAGCCATGATTTATTTTTAGAGAGTAAATCCAGGAGCATCAGAAGCTCCCCTCGTTGGGAAGCAGCTGCACCCACTGGCCCAGCATGGTGCCACGCTGCCTGAAAGGCCCCTGCACAGCTCCATCTCAAACCCAGACATCCGACAGCCTCCCTTCACACCTAGAGAACTACAGCAGAGAACCCTCAGCTTAGGGAAATCTCCTCTTTACCAGCCTTTCACCCTCTCAAATTTTTATGCACCCTCTTAAAATATGGCTCCCCGTCACTAGTTAATGCAGGGAAATTTTTCCAGCAGGAAAATGTTCTGTTTAAATGTAAGGAAATACGGATTATTTTTTTTCTGTATCTCTCCAAAAATAGAGCAACACCTAATTAAATATTTATGGGGGCTTAGCACGCTCAATAAAGGAACTGTTGTCTAGAAGCCTCCGAAGCTTCAGCTTCTTACAGTAAAGGAGTGTTTCAAATACAGGCCAAGGAGGGAGCAGGTGCAAGAGGCAGTAATTGCATACGTACGGTCCTGAGACACTCAAACATGAAGATTAAATTATGTCTAATACTGTAGACTTCACAGCCATATGTTATAAAAATGGCTGCACTGGGAAAGTAGAAACCTCCACAGACCTAGCCAAAAATAACCGTATGAAATGCCTGGAAAGAGCAGATTCCCTAGAGGTGGGATTTCTGGACTCATATAGGAAGTCTCCAGTACAGAGCACCATCCCCTGCAGGAAAAACCTTCCACAACCTCTAGCTGTTGCTGAATCACATAAATCATAGCAGCTTCCAAACCCTGCAGCCATATCAGCCGTAGGCCTATAAATCTGTCAGGGTTCCCGTATCGTCGGAATTATTCTGTGAATGTTGTGAACATTGTGCAAGTTGTACGCAGACAATGTGCTCTTTCAGTGGGCTCGGATCACCCAGGGACCTCCGCACAGGACGGTCTGTACCCTGCCCTGGGCTCTCCTCTCTTCGTATTAGCAAAACCTATTTCATTCCCAAGGAATACGATTTTCAAACACCCTGAGGCAGGGAAGGTAAGAAACGATTCACAAAAATGAGAATATTGACTATAAAATATCAAGACAGGACTGGCTTTAGGTAGAAGGAATGAAGTGAATATTTAGGGCTCTTACTGCTTGGTGATCCACAGTTCGTGCCAGCTCTGCGCCCTTTCACAGCCAGAAACAGAGGAACAAATTGTCCAACTCGCTTTTCTCCACTGGAAAGGGAGTCTGACTCTTCCCACAGCAAGCAGCCTGGGACCTTCACAAACCCTAAATGATTCCTGCTTGACGAGCTACATCTGCTTTCAGAGGATCTCAAATCATTTCATAACCCATTATTTAACTTCGATACTGTTATGTCAGGACATGTGGGAACAGTGTGACCACCATAGAGACACCGTCCCTTTGAGAGAGGTACCTCACCAGGGCTTTGCCTGGTTTCTAGCAACTCAACAGGAGGAGTTTGTGCGATTTGACGTCAGACCGAGGGGGTGAGGCAGCAGCAGAGCTACTGTCTCATATCAGGGGTGGGATCTTCTTCATCAGATCTTGCTAACGTGGGTCACAGAGCAACTGCTTCCCATTCGGGAGGGACTCAGAGAGTTACAGCAGCTCCAGTCTCTCCCATGTAAAACCTAGCCCAAAAGCTTGACCTGTGTGGCTGGGTTTTGTCTAAAAACCTTTAGATGAGGCATCCTTAAAGATGCAGACTTTAGGAAAAGCAGGAAGTAATAAATTGGAAATTGCTACGGTTCTGTGACTCCATGGTAAATCCTGCAGTGAGCTCCTTTTCGTTTCAGCTTCCAAAAGGCAAACGTCAGCTTGGAGGCCTGAGCCACAAACCATGAGCGTGCCAGTGCACAAACCATGATGTGCTCCTCCGTGCTGGAGAGTTTACCAGTTTTGAGATCGAGATGTGTAGCTCCTGATACCCCAGGCAGTATGCAGCCTTAGCTCTCACTTATCTCTTAGTGTAGGAGAAAACACAGTTGGTTGTGATCTGTGAACTTCTGGAGCTACACATGCATCTGTTGTACCTAAGAAAATAGCAATAATTACACCCATAATGTAGAGATAAAGCAGATTAATTCATAACAATATAAGCATGTGGTTCTGTACACTGCAGTTCTGCCAAAGGCAAGATGGTTCAGTGGATGGGTCTGAAACAGAATATTTCTCCTCAAATCTCTTTGAAAGCGAAGTTTTGTACTGCTGAAAAAAAGTGATGTTGTGGAAGTGGTCCCGTTGCATCCTTAGGGGTGTTTCCCCCATATTTTGTCAGTCGATGCATATTTGCTTTCACAACTCACAGCCTGCTGCTCAGTTTAATATAACACGTGGATCCACAGCTTCACTGGTAGCAGAGGCAATGGAGTTTTCCATTATGGGCTGGAATCCAACCGAGAAGCCAGGTGCTATATTGCAAACCATAATTAAAATCAAATAAAAAGCACATCTCTCCCCATCTCTGTTCTGAGGTCGGAACAGCATCTCCCAGAGCTGTAACTCGCTTCTGGAAGCAAAGACAGGAGGAAACACAACCTGCACATTCTTGCACCACCTGCTGGTAACTTCTCTGTCGCCAGACACACCTAGAACAGATTCCATAATTCCTCTCAAACCTGGATGCACGTGTCCACATCTAGAGACAGGAGACCACTGTTAGAAAGAGTCAAGATTCAGGTGAGGCTTTTTTTTTTTTTTTTAAAAAAAATCAAACTACAAACACTCAGCTCTCCATAGCAGAGCCTTTTCTGCCAGATTTTTAAGGAATTACATAGCAAGACCTTGTCACGGAGTGTTTAGATAAAGGTGCAACTTAACAGAGTTCGATGACAAGGTTCACTCTATTACTTACTACATGGAGGAAACATACAGAGGGGAAATTGGGTTAGAATCGATTTAGAATGATTGACACAGGGACTGGAGGTGCAGAAAGGTAAGGGGGACCCTCCCATTGAGTCCTGAGGTTCGGAAAGGACCCCCTTGCTTTCTAAACTCCTCCTCAGAGAGGAGTCTAGGTGCAGCTGGATCCAAACTTAGTCCCAGACTTGGTCAATGGTTTATATCTGAGAGATACAAAGGGTAAGGGATTATATGTGTTCATAGCTAAAGGGTTATATGGGCACACTGGATTCTCTCTATTACTTAGCTGAGATTTCAAAGTTCCATCGTGCTTATTCCCACTTCACTTACCTTCCGTCTGGGTGTCCGGTGTTAGTTCACCCCGAAGTTTGAACCCTAGGTTTCCCGAAGCAGACTCTCAGGCATCGGATTTTATAACATAAATAATTTAATAGAGTGGTGTAGCAGCATGGTCAGCTCGTGTCTCTGGAGAGAGGCCGAAGGGGGACAAAGAAATCCCTGGGCAGTTACACCCTTACAGACTATTCACCCGCCCCTCACGTGATGGTTTGGTCCAGTAGTTTGTGTCTGGGGTCATCTTGTTCCTCATTGGATTCCTTCAGTGTCTTCAGACAGGCTGTTATCTTGTCTAGTTGCAGCTGCTGTTGATGGTTTGTAGCCCTGAAGGCTCCGTATCTTCTGATTTACACTGGCTTGGGAGGCCCTGTTGTGACTAAGTAGGTACACGTTCGGTAAACCTAGATGGAAGTTTACAGCTGGCAGCCTAAGGCTTCAGCAAATCCAGCTACTCGTGCTGAGTAAGTAAAGCTAAGGAAACAGCACACTGAATCACACAACATCATAACTGTAAGTGATTCATTATATTGAAAACTTACTTATTTAAGCTAAACAACTCATCTCTTAACATTGAGAGGCGTCCCTGCCCAAGGGGAGAGTCGCCTGGCGCTCAGTCCAGTTGCCATCCAAGGAGAACTCAAATTGGGCTCATCCAGTGATCTGTCATTGGTAAAAGGTCTCGTTGCCTTGAGGAGCGACCTTGAGAGGCGTCCCAGCTCAAGGGCAGATCACCACTGTGCAGCCACGCTGCCCAGCAGGGAGAGCTCAGAGAAGGCTCACTGAGGCTGTCATGTTTATGGGATAAAGTGGTTGGCTCGTAGACAACGGAAAATGGTCTTCTCTAGGTGCGGCTCATCGAGAGTATTACAGATAAATCATCTCTGAGCACTAAACCACTACTAAAGCACAGAAACTCCCAGTGTGGTGGGTCAGTGTGAATTAGTCAGACCATCGCTTGGACCAGAGTGACAAATCCCATATGACAGAAAGTCCGGAAAACCAAAGCTAAGGCAGAGAACGACTGAGCATCTCTCTGTTAGGTGTGTATGTATGCTCTCTCCTGCAGCTCATCACCCTTCAGTCCTTCATTCCTTTCCTCTAAAATCAAAATATTCCATGTTCCTGGCACACACAGAAAGCCAACGCCCAGACACAGAGCCGAGGTGCTGAACGAAGGCGCTCGTCTTCATTGTGACCTTGGGTTGCTTTTAGAAAGTATGGCAAGAAAACAGCCGCTCTTTAAGAGACACCAAGAGAAGCCAATCGGCCATACATACAGCACGTAGGGATATACACCCCATGTGTGTTGCAGAGTGGTGCCGAACAGAGCTCTCCTCCGCTGAGTAACCCTCTCGTTTGGGCAACCTTCAAGAAAGATGTTGAGGTGTTGGAGCGAGTCCAGAGGAGGGCGACCAAGCTGGGGAAGGGTCTGGAGGGTCTGACCTATGAGGAACGGCTGAGGGAGCTGGGGTTGTTTAGCCTGGAGAAGAGGAGGCTCAGAGGTGACCTTAGTGCAGTCTACAACTACCTGAAGGGAGGTTGTAGCGGAGTGGGAGTTGGCCTCTTCTCCCAGGCAACTAGTGATAGGACAAGAGGACACAGCCTCAAGCTGTGCCAGGGGAGGTTCAGGTTGGACATTAGGAAGCATTTCTTCTCAGCAAGGGTCATTAGCCATTGGAATGGGCTGCCCAGGGAGGTGGTGGAGTCCCCATCTCTGGATGTGTTTAAGAAAAGACTGGACGTGGCACTTAGTGCCCTGGTCTAGTTGACATGGTGGTGTCAGGGCAATGGTTGGACTCGATAATCCCAGAGGGCTCTTCCAACCTGGTTGATTCTGTGATTCTGTGATTCACGCCACCAACCAAGCAGTGACCGTGGGAGGCCACAGCCATGCCAGCCACCCACGGGTGGACAGGGCAGGATTTCAGCATTCACAGACTGTACAAGGCAGCTCCTGCGAGCACAGCAAAGCGGGAGCAGTTCACAGAGAGTCTACAAAAATGGATGTTGGCACAAGCGTAACATCATATAGAACAATAGTGATTTTGTTCTGCATTTCCAAAAGGACTCGATCACATCAGCCCCTGGCCCCGTCACTGCAGGCTCTGAACACTACATCGGCTTTGCCTTCCTCCCAGCCTGGGGCAGGAGCCTCACCCCACTCCTGACTGTCTGCTCTCGGGAGCTGCAGGGAGAAACCCCACTGCAGAGCGGGTGAGGGCAGTGTCTCCGGCAGGAATTAATCCCACCACCGGAGGGAAACCTGCTTCCCCAGGGAGTCCCTTCGCCACCCAAACCGCCATCCGCCCTCCGAGGGAGTACAGCCAACTAGGAAGGTCCGGTCCCTGTCTTGAAAAACACACATAAGAAAAGCTAAATCAGGTGGTGAAAGGCTGTAGGAAGCCACGTTCCTCTTGTTGTTCTTTTCCCCTCTTGTATTGACCTTGGAAAATGAGACCATTTCAAACCCGAACTGGTGGCAGCCCTTGGGTGGGATCCGCCTCGCAGCGTTTCAGGCGGCAGGGCTGATTTCTTGCCATGGAATTTCACCTAGTGATTTCTGCGGCAGAAAGAAATCCTCCGAGAGGGTAGTCTGGCTTCAGAAGGAAATTTAAGTGCCTGTGGCTTGATAAATAAACATTCTGAAAGCGCTTAATGACTCACAACCTCGCCTAAGAATAGCTGAACTTTGCAAGACCGAAACACGTAGCGGAGGATACGGGGCCCGAACGTGGAGGTGAAGGACGCGGTGGGAGAAGGGGAGGGAGAGGCTGTGGCTGCATTCCTGCCATCCCCTCACGCATCTTGGAGGCATCTTCAACTGTTGTGTGCAATAGCCACCTCGGAGCTCTCCTCCACAAATTCACCTAATCCGTTTTTAAACAATTTATCGCGTTTCATTTATACACATGGCAAAGCCCCCCTCGTTCATCCTGCTTGTTTGAAAGCGCTGTTGTTCTCTCGGATTGAAGAGGGGTTGCAGAAGTTTTGTGCATATACATGTTACCATTCTGAGTGCCTTTGTAGAAGAGAGATTCTTTGTCTTCAAGTTATAGAGCAAGTAAAACCTCAGTGACTGAAAAGGGGAACTGATTTTGATTCTGTTTGCTCAAAAGTGGGTTTTTTTGGCAGTTGGTGCTTGCTTTTCTGGGGCACACTTGCAGAAGTGTGTGCTGTGAACTGCCACCACTGTGCTTCTTACCCCCCCACGCACACTTCTTTAATGTAACCCCAGGGAAAACAGAACAAAACACGAGTTCAGCTGAATGTCTGCGGCCACAAGAGCTTCCTGTAGGTGCCCGCAGTTTCTGAGGCAAAAGCCTCGTTGTTGTCATTAAGACTCAGGGTTCGTCATGGCTTTGGGCTTGAGCCTAAGGGAGGGGTAATCGTTTAGCTGCGCTGTCCTGGGAGCAGCAGGAGAGCCATGACTGCACATCAAAGTAGGTTTGTTGTTCAGGAACAGGAGAAGAAAATAACGTAGGAGTCATCTCCCACCCCCACCAGCCAGTGATGCCAGAAAAAAAAATCTTTCTGATATCACGGTCTCTCTCTTTTGGGCCCTGCCAAAATAACCTGAGCAGCAGGGGCAGGGGTTGTCCTCACGGCGCTGCTCCACTCACAGCCCCCCACGTTTTTCAGCCTGGAGATGAAAACCCAAGAGGTGCAAACTGCAGTGTCGGTGGGACCGTGGGAGCCTGGAGACGGATTTACAGCATTTCCCTCTCAGAGGTGAAAGGTATTTGGGCTCCTCTCAAGGGAAGGGGGGATCCCAGCGGGCCTCATCCGTCCCCAGCGGATGCTGGGTTTGTAGTCCAGGTGGAGGCCACGCCGCTGCCCCGCATCACCGGAGCCGCAGCTCTCCCACACTCCCGACCAGCTGGGAGCAGGGCCCGGGTTTGCCTCCGCGTCTCAACACGAGCGAAACCAAAAGCTTCACCTCGAGCTGACGGTATCATTGCAGATCACTGAACTGCTGATTCCTGCCTGTCCCCAGAGCCTAGATAAGGGCTGTCCTTACAGCAACATGCTGCAGCCGGGCAGGTGACGAGCGTGTGAATCGCACAGGTTGAGGCACACAGGGAGGCGCAAACCCTAAAACTCAAGAGTGCGTTTTTCTTTACGTTTTCCACACAGTCACACGAGGGTGTAGAATCATAGAATCACAGGCTGGTTTGGGTTGGAAGGGACCTTAAAGACCATCTAGTTCCAACCCCCCTGCCATGGGCAGGGACACCTTCCACCAGACCAGGTTGCTCCAAGCCCCATCCAACCTGGCCTTGAACACTGCCAGGGAGGGGGCAGCCACAGCTTCTCTGGGCAACCTGGGCCAGGGTCTCACCACCCTCACAGCAAAGAATTTCTTCCTAATATTCAATCTAAATCTCCCCTCTTTCAGTTTAAAACGATTCCCCCTTGTCCTGTCACTCCATGCCCTTGTCAAAAGCCCCTCTCCCGCTTTCCTGTATCCCCTTCAGGCACTGGAAGGTGCTAGAAGGTTTCCCCAGAGCCTTCTCTTCTCCAGGCTGAACAGCCCCAACTCTCTCAGCCTGTCTCCATAGCAGAGGTGCTCCAGCCCTCTGAGCACCTTCGTGGCCTCCTCTGGACTCGCTCCAACAGCTCCGTGTCCTTCTTCTGTTGGTGCCCCCAGAGCTGGACACAGCACTGCAGGGGGGGTCTCCCGAGAGCGGAGCAGAGGGGCAGAATCCCTTCCCTCGCCCTGCTGGCCACGCTGCTGGGGATGCAGCCCAGGACACGGTTGGCTTTGAGGGCTGCAAGCGCACATTGCCGGCTCATGGTGAGCTTCTCATCAACCATCACCCCCAAGTCCTTCTCCTCAGGGCTGCTCTCGATCCACTCTCCGCCCAGCCTGCGTTTGTGCTCGGGATTGCCCCGACCCGCGGGCAGGACCTTGTACTTGGAAAGTACGAGGGACCGATGTAAACCGGCCCGCACAGAAGGGCTGAGCCGGGGACCAGCTGGGGCGAACTCAGCGCGAGTCCCGCACCCGCGGCCCGTCCCGCACGTTTCCCCTCCGGGACGAGCCGGGAGAGCACCCAGAACGCGGGGCGTGAGTAAAGGACAGAAACACCCCAAAAAAGCGGATTTCTGCCCCCCGCAGCAGCCGCCCCCTCGGGCTCCCGCTGACCCTCCCGCAGCCCATCCCCGCTGCCCCGGGCCCCCGCCCGGCCCCGCCCCTGGCCCCGCCCCGCTCCGGTCCCCCCCCCGCAGGAGGCAGCGGGGCCGCCGGCACCGCCGCGCTGCGCCCGCCGCGCTCCGCCGCTCCCAGGTACGGCCGCGCCGGGGCGGGGGGGGGGGGATCGCCGGGAACCCGGGCGGGGACAGCGGATCCCAGCAGCGGGGGAGGCCGGGGGACCGTCCCCGCCCCGGGGGTTGCTCCGGCGGGGCGCTGCGGGGAGGTGCTGGCGGGATGCTCCGGGGATGCCTTGGGGATGCTTGGGGGGGTGCGGCGGTGGGTGCTTCAGAAGTGCTCGGAGGTGGTTGGGGCTGCTCCAGGGATGCGCTGGAGGAGGCTCTTGGGGATGTCTCAAAGGGTGCTGTGCGGGGTGCTCGGGGGGGGCTTTAAAAGCACTCGGGGATGTGCCAGAGTGTGCTCAGCTCTGGGGGTGCTCGGGGGGTACTTGGGAGCACTCTGAAGGGTGCTCCGGGGGGTGCCCAGAGCATGCTCTGGGGGTGCTCGGGGGTGCCTGGCCCTCGGAGTGGCTGCCTGGGGCAGCAGCAGTCCCCACTCACCAGGACGGGAGCACTTCCAGGGCACCTCTGGGTGCGGGACAGAGGCGCAGAGCGTGGCTGGGCGGTGGGGAGAGGGCAGGAAGGCTCCAAGCCCTGACAGGACCCCTGGACTTAACGGTGCGAGGGCTGGGAAGGGCGCCCAGGCCCCAGGCAATGTGGCAGAAGTCACCAGGATCCCAGAGCAGCCAGAGTTGCGTTTAGCCTCAAAGCCCAACTGTAAAACCCTCCCCAGCCGTGAAGATGTGGTTCAGACAAGCCCCAGCCCAGCCTCCATGGCCGAGCACGGTCGCCAGCGCCTGCCTCCAGCCTCTCCCCGTTTCCTTGCCGGCTTTCCAGCCATCCGGACGCAGAAACTCTTGGCACTGTAACTAGTGTCTGTCTCTAGCGAGGCTCATGCTCGGGTTCCCTGAGCCGCGTGTCCCGCGGGGCTCGGCCGCAGGTCTGGGCCGGCTGCGGAGCGGGGCCAGGCCGAGCTCTGGGTTTCTGCATCCTCGGGGGCCGAAAGAGGGGCCGCTCCAGCAGCGCGTCTGGCAGCGAGCGGAGGGCCGGGCAGTGCCTCTCCCTCGCAGGCCGCTGCCAGGGCCTTGCTGAGCAGCCCAGCTCCGCCGGGACCAGGCGTTGCCCCCTGCAAGCACTTTCGTCAGCTCCCGCTGTTCGGCTCGGGATTCTCGCAGGCCTCAGGCAAGGATGTGCCGGGCTCTGACTCTGCTCCGGGAGAAATCGGAGCGAGTGTGGACAGGGAGCTGCTGCACCGGGTGTACACCATCGCCTGAGATCTGTAGAAGTGTCTGGAGAGTCCGTGAGAAGATGGGTGATGGCAGAAAGTGGGTTAAATAATCTCAAATGCAAGTTCAAATAAGTTCAGGTCAGAGGCAGCTGTGGTCTGGATGCTCTGGGTACGATGTTCACCATCCGGAGATGGAAGCAGGACTGTGCTGTACAGGGTTATCTCATTTTCCTCACAGCTCTGGGATTCAATGCTGTCGGGAATGGTTTCCTTTGTCTGGAGGCTAAACCAGAAATTAAATATTTTAGCTGCGTGCCCCAAATGAAGGCGGTGAACAGCTGAAAACATTGCACATGCAGGGGAAGGACAGCGACCGCAGCAAAGGGTCAAAAGTCAGCATTTGCCTTCGTACCTGTTTTGCAATATTCCTGGTGTTTTGTGTTTGATTCGGGACGGACTTACTGGAAATGCTGATCTCTTAAATGATTCCTGAAATGGTAGATCAGAGGAGGGAGCCCATAACCTTGGGTTTGTGATTGATTATTTGTCACTTCGACTATAATATTTCAAAAATAAATATATGTGCCGAAATGAGCCAGCCTGGCCGGGGAATCTGTGGTTGAGGAGGGATGAGTTAATGGCTTTGTTAAAATAACCCTGCAGCTGGAAGGTGAGATGGGGGAGAGCCTGTTGCTGCTGTGGGCTCTGCCGGTCTCCTGGTGTAGTTTCCAAACCACTTGTGAATAGGAAAACCAGGGCCATGTTTGGCATCTTTCCAGAAAGTCTGGTTATGGAGAAGGTTTTGTCTCCCAGGTGCAGAAATCATCCCCCTTGTGCGGTGCTGGGGTGTCCCATTCCCGGAGGAGCCATCCAATTCGTATCACAAAGTCTCCCTTCGTCCTTGGCTAACTGAGATAACCCCCCGCATATTTATTTGCTGCCAATTTGACGTTGCTTCCCATCAAACAGCCTCTGCATCCCTCGGCGTTGGGGTGTTTCGGGAGGGAGAGGTTTGGTCTCAAAACCTCCTTCGCATCAGGAGCAGTTTTGAGATTCTGCGAGGTGACTGGTGTTAGAGGAACACAAGCTCGTTCACAAGCTCGTTGCCGATTCAGGTCCCTCCTTCTGTGGTTTTACAGCTGCCAAATATTCTGAAAGTCACATTTTTATCACCGGGTGTTACACGTCAAACCTTGGGCCTTTTCGAGGAAGATTTGGGAGCAGCACCAGGATGAACGTGGCCCCACTTGTTAGAGAAAAAAATAAATATCATAAGTTACTGTATTTTGCATTCAGTGTGGTGGGGAGGAACAGGCTGCAGAGAGCTCCTTCTTCAATCCGTATTTATTTTAGACCTCGGTGGAATTCACATTTCCGGCGTTGTGCTTCGGGAAGCCTCGAGTCCTGCACATCCCAGGGTCTAAACAGCACATGAAAAAGCAGTTATTGTCATTATGATGGTAATATACTGCCAAAGTGGATGATTTGGTGGAGAGAGAAACATGAAAGACGGTGAAAAACCCACCCACACGCAGTGGCTCCTGTCTTCCAGATGTGGTTATCTTCAAGTCATCATCGCAACCAGTTCCTCTGTCCATCAGGGATGAATGTGTGGAAAATCACGAGCAGAGGAGGAAGGCAGCACGTCCATCCCCTCTGTAGCCCTGATCAACGTGGAGAGTGATTTCAGGTGGCCTAAAAACCACGTATTCCTGTTTGAAGAGGTTTTTAAACCTGTCGTGAGTGTGATCAATTCGAGTCTTGTTGGCTTAGGCCAGAAATCGAAATCAAATGGCCCCATGTCTCCATGGGGGACTGCAGTGGTTGCCCAGGGAAGAGGAGAAAAATAGGCATGCAGAGAATAGGGCTTTCCTAAAAACACCTGGAAGCCCCACTTTCAGTGGGAGAGGACGTGTGTTGGTGACAGGACCTTTACTGGGGTGAGACAGGATGGACACCGGATCGGCAGTCAGCTTTCACAACCACAAAGGCACTTTTTGGAGATTTCTCAGGCTGGTGGGTTTAGGAAGCCCTGTTTGTGTGTTGGGGTGGGTTTCTCCAGTGCCACAAACTCTGGTGTTTCATCTCTTGGTCAGCACCGAGGGGATTGGACACGGCACAACACCCTTCCTTCCCTGCGCTGCCCCATCCATCTCGTGTCTCAGCAAGCAGCTGAGCAAGAGCAAGGTGGAAGAGCCTTTCCCAGCAAGCAGGAGCACCTTAGTTTGATGGTTCTCCTCTACACCGAGCTTCTGAAAACACCCAAAGGATCCTGTTTTTCCTGAGGAAACAGAGGCATTTCCAGCCCAGCTTGGGCCAAAGCTCAGGCTCTTGAGTGGGATGAGCAAAGAAGCCCCAAGGATGAACCAGGCCCTGGCCAAGGCAAGGACAACCCTGTGGTCATAAAGTTGCTACCAGCTTCTTTGACCACATGGAAGTTATTCAGCATCATGGCAGCAAAGCTTGACCTGTCCCAAGGTCAAGGAGATGGAAAACAGCAGCTTGGAAGAGACCAGAAGCCAAAGGAGGGCTTCCTTGGGTTCCCCCCCACTAAACTTGTGGGATTGAGGCAAAAAGAGTAAACATTAGAAATGACGCACCCAAGATTTTTGTCTGATGTCTGACTGTGGAGCGCTTTCGATTCATGGCTTCAGGTGGTTTTTCTGATCACCTGGCTCTGGGAAAGGAGACTTTAGGAGGAATGCCACAGTTTTCAAGGCACGGGATAAAATCATAAGAATCGACCAAAGCTTTTCTAAGACTGTGGCTGGAATGAGCTGAAGGTCAGTTGGAAAAGAGGTTATCAGAGGAGGGGATGAACGTGGTTGTTTTCCCCTCCCAGCGAGCCAAAAAAGAGGGCGAGAGTTTGGATATCTGATAGCTCCAGGTCCCCTCCTGACCCGTCTCTAATGGAAATGCTGGCAGGAAGCTCGCGACATTTATTAAACAGCAATAAGCAGCTTTAATAAAATCAGCGTTCACACAACTTTATTACGGCCGTTTGAAAAGATGCCTGAAATGGCTGTTTAACCTCCGCCGGCCGCCAAGGGTTGCACACTTACGCTGACAGCGATCGTCTTCTTTATTAAGTGGCGCTGGGTTAATTATTCAGATTTCTCGTGAGCCCGCCGCTCTCTCCAACACCCGCGAGGCTCCGCACGCCTCCAGGATGTTTTCCATGGGAGCAGCCCCCGGCCCCAGCCCCATCCAGCCCCCTCCGTTGCTTTGGGTACGTGATTTTGCAGAGAGGGCGGTGGCTGGCGGTGGGGGGGAGGCCAGCCTGGACCTCTCTGAGCTGAGGGGTTGCTGAGGGAGCTCGTCCCCCTCGAGCACTCACAAACTGCTTCCAGCTCCCAGCTCTCCTCTTGAGAAGCCCTGGGCAGCAGCAGCCGAGGGAGCTTCAGCCTGGGGTGCAATAAAATGGGAGTGTCGATCTGCTGGAGGGTAGGAAGGCCCTACAGAGGGATCTGGACAGGTTAGATAGATGGGCCAAGACCAGTGGCGTGAGGTTCAACAAGAACAAGTGCCGGGTCTTACACTTGGGCCACAACAACCCCACGCAGCGCTACAGGCTGGGGGAAGAGTGGTTAGGGAGCGGCCCGGTGGAAAGAGACCTGGGCTGGGTTTATAGCAGCGGGCTTCCCAGGGCTAAGGCTTCATCTGGTCTCCCCACTTGAATTTTGGGGCTGCTCAGTTGCCTCCTGCCCCCCTACAGACAGCACAGACCAGTCCAGCGTGTGCCCACACCCGCTCCGGTCCCAGGTGCCATGTCCGAGAGATGCCGTGGGGCAGGGGACCGTTGGCAGCAACAGTTGCACAATTCCACATGCACCCGGGAAGGCAGCTGATGGGCTCCCGCGATGCAGATCTCTTACAGCTGAAACCCTCTTTGCTCTCACTTTGGAAAGCCTCATGACAACTCCCTGCAATGCAATCCAGGACTTCAAACTGCTTTTGCTTACTTATTTATTTATTTAATCCCACAAAGTTTTCAAGCTTCTCTTTTGCTCCTGGAAGGAAACTCCTTCCCGGTGCCTACGCCAGCCGATCACAGCCCACTGCTGCTCAACGGAGATCCCACCCGCGTGGATGTCCCCAGCAGACTGGAAAGGGGTTATTTTTCTTCCTTTGCAGTGAAAACAGAATTGAAAAAATCCGTACAACAAATATTCCCTGAGAGGCTATATTTATTCCTGGTATGTCCACTTGCAATAATAGCTTGGCTGGTTGTTGTGCAATCAAGCAGACCGCCTGGATGGAGCAGGTTTGGGTGTAACCCTTTGGGTACCGAGGGTGAGCTCCATCCGTGGGTCTGTGTGGGTCCATGCGGCGGAGGGGAGCGGGGGGTGGCGTGTGAAGCCCAAACCTGCCCCCCTGCAGCGATTCTGCCTGGGGAGAGGAAGGAAGGAAGGATGGCAGCAGCTTTGCCCATCAGCCCTGCGAGCATCCAAGAAGGTGGCGGTGGCCGTGGTGGGGATGGACAGGGACCGACGGGATGGCTTTTGAGCTGTTTCGTGGCCGTCTGGTTCCTGTCATCCAGGGGAGCAGCCTGCAAAGCAAATTCATCCCCGACAGCTGTGGTGCAAAATGTAAAGCAGCAGCGATTTTAGGCCATGACCCCAGTCCTTGCGCTCGCGGGACAGTCTCGGGCCATGCCCAGGTGAAACCCTTCCCCATCTCCCACCCTGCGCCGGCCCCGTTGGGCTAACTATCAGAAGCCGGTCGTAGCTCCATCAAGCAGCAGCCCATGATTAATTAATTTGCATGTTTTGACTCCATCCATTCATAGTTCCTAATTAGAAGCTTATTTAGGGGCACACAAACTTGAAGACCTTCTTCAGGCCCCCCAGGGATTACATCTGGGAAAAACTGTACGTCTTATGTGTGTAATTGCAATAAGGAAATGCTCCAAATAAAAGCTTCCTGCTGGGCCTCTCCAGTGGGAAAATGGAACAATTACTTTAGGCTTACTTTAAGATCAGTGCCATATAGAAATATGTGTATTTTTTTCCATTGTGCTGCTTTGTCTAGAGAGCACAAGCAACAGAATACGCTCAGAAAGGATGCACAAGCGTAACTAAACCAGAAAAATTCGACAGAAAATAAGCCAACGTGCTCTTAGGTTTGTTTTTGAACCCCGAGCTCGGTAATTGCTTGTGAAAGCAGAAAGCCGTCGACGCGGAGTCGCGGCCCTGCGCGGTGTGGGATGCTGGAGCCGCGTGGGAAAGGCGGCATGTAACCGGCTGCTGAAATGAGGGGGTTATTTTTCATTCCTCGGGTAAGGAGTTAACCCATCCGTGCCTTGGGGAGCGTGGGCAAGGACAAATTGCTGCTGTTTCTGTATGTGTCAGGGCTATTTTGCTTCCTGCAAAGGCAAAACTTTTCTGCTTTTCTTCAAACAATCTGTTAAGGTTACGTTCAGTGGTTGCAGGGGTGCCAGCAGCTCGGCTCTGCAGGCAGAGAGTCAGGAAGTGGGGGTTTTCCTGCTAACACCAGTGTTGGGGTTGTGCCGCTTGTTAAGTGATGGGAGAGGTGCTGGCGATGGTCCATGATGCGAGTCCCTGGTGAAAGCCACCAGCAGAGCCCCCGGGTCCCGGTGGGATGTCTCCGCTTCTCCGCATGTTCTTTCCCTGCCCTGGAAGAGGTCCAGAGCCAGGCTGTGGGGAGCCGGGCACTGTCTGAACCCCTCAGCCTTTGCAAGCGTGAAGTTGATGCAAGTTCAGTGCAGAGACTGAGGGTTTTTTCCCAGTTGCCAGCCTGAGGGTGCAGCAGTCCCTCTGTACTCGGCACTGGTGAGGCCGCACCTGGAATACTGTGTCCAGTTCTGGGCCCCGCACTTCAAGAGAGATGTTGAGGTGTTGGAGCGAGTCCAGAGGAGGGCGACCAAGCTGGGGAAGGGTCTGGAGGGTCTGACCTACAAGGAACGGCTGAGGGAGCTGGGGGTGTTTAGCCTGGAGAAGAGGAGGCTCAGAGGTGACCTTATTGCAGTCTACAACTACCTGAAGGGAGGTTGTAGCGGAGTGGGAGTCGGCCTCTTCTCCCGGGCAACTAGCGATAGGACAAGAGGACACAGCCTCAAGCTTCACCAGGGGAGGTTCAGGTTGGACATTAGGAAGCATTTCTTCTCAGCACGGGTCATTAGCCATTGGAAGGGGCTGCCCAGGGAGGTGGTGGAGTCACCATCTCTGGAGGTGTTTAAGAAAAGACTGGACATGGCACTTAGTGCCTTGGTCTAGTTGCCATGGTGGTGTCAGGGCAATGGTTGGACTCGATGATCCCAGAGGGCTCTTCCAACCTGATTGATTCTGTGTGATTCTGTGTGAATCGAGGCTGCCCGACAGGGACGCGGGCGCTGGGGCTTGGGACGGGCGCTCTGCCCATCACCGAGCTGTGTGCCATGAATACCCTGCCCCAAAACCACGCTGTGTCGGCTCTGCGAGCTGCCCCCTCCCTCGCCTGCCTGCAGTTTGAACTTTGCATCCATAACCCCACTGCAAAGGGCTGGAGTGTTTCATTTGGAGAGTCCTATGGGTTGAAGAGCCCAGTGGGTGCCCACCCCTCCCACGGCACAGCCGGTCAGGCGTCCTCCACCGGCGCCGCGGTCACGCACGGCCGCGTGCCCGCCGTCACCCCGTCCTGTCCAGCATCTCCTGGGGACGGCGGATGGATGGACGCACCGCAAGGGGCTGGAGCTGCGGGGAGAAGGGTGATCAGCCGAGGGGCTGCGCGTGGGAACGGGGCTCGGCGGGATTAATTACGGACGTTGAGACCTTCCGTGGCTCCTAATGAAGATGCTGCCGCCTTTTAATCGTGGCGGCTGCTCGCGGGAGAGGTGCTCAGCAGCATAACTAATGCGCTGAGCCTGGGCGGTGCAGCGCGCGGAGGGCGAGCTCCGGCTGCAGCCTGCAGCATCAGGTACGATGAGAACCGTGTCGTTAATAATTGACTGTCTTTTCAATAATCTTCCCTGATAAGGGAGGCAGCCCGGGGACAGCCCAAGCAGCGTTTTGTGCTTTATGGAAAAGGTAATTAAGCTGTGAAAAGTAACTGATTTTATACAGCAGGCGTGGACTGTCCTCAGAAAGGTCATAGGAGATCGATGGGCTGCTTTGTTAGAAAATTAATCCCTCTTTTGTGCTTCTTGTTTTAAACTTGTGTTTGCTTTCTGAACAAGGTCACTGCTCAGCTGACCAACTTTTTAACAACTGGAAAAGCCGTGTTTGCTGCTCCGAACCCTTCGCTGCCGGCTCTCGGCATGGGAGAAGGTGCTTTTGAGGGAGGGAAGCGCTCCTGCTCCCCGATGGGAGGGTGAGAAGGTACCATGACAAGCTGCTTTTCTAAGGATAGTTTTGCCTTTCGCCGCTAAAGCCGTTGCTGCAGTGCAGGAGGACACGACAGGCAGGGCTCAGAAGAATGTTGTGTTATTGCTAATGAGGCTGTGCTAACGTGCTGCTCAGCAGGGATGAATTATCTGCTTATTTATAGGCACAGAGTTAAATGTTTCCAGTTCAAAATTACTAGCAAGATGCTCTCGGAGAATGAAATTAATGTGTATTTGTCTTTGTGGCTGAGTTAACTTGTTCTTTAAATCTTCTGGGGTGTAATGCTGCCCTCCTTTCTGCTAGCTGGGGAGTGGGCAGGCACTCACATTGCCTGGCAAGTGGGACAGAGTAAAAGAGGGGTTAAATGTGTCTGTAAAGAGCCAGCGTTTGAGACAGGGCTATTTAAAAAGACAGTACATTGTCCTTGCAAATGGGCACCCCGGGGGGATAAAACCACTTCACTCTGTGCTGTTGCCTTCTTGATTTCCATTTCTGTACGTATTTATTCCTGCCTTGAGAAAAGCAATGCAATTTCATTCAAGGTCAAAATCAGTGATGCTCTGGGCACGCTGATGGGGATGTTGCCGGCCAGGAGAGATGTTTCAGAAGCTCCCATGGTGTTGGGCGGGCATCAGTGTTGCCCAGCCACACGAGCATCTAGGAGGTACCAACCCTGGAGGTGCTTTTGAGAGTTTTGATGTTCTCCTTGGGTTGGGACCCTCCCAACTTTCCATCAGGGCTATATATTGACAACAAACTTGAATGCCAGACCTGTTTCATTAAATGGTTTGGATCTTTCAAAGTATCCATCCTACGATACAGCAGGATTTGACTTCGTTTCCCCACTGGTCTTTGTTGTAGTGAAACCATGTCATTTCAGTGCTTCTAGAAGAGAATAACAGCAGCACCACTATACTCTACGTATCCTTATCCATACTGCATATCCAGTTATCTTGCCATTGCCACAAGAAGAAAGATGGGTTACACAATACAAAAATAATTACAGGAGAAAAAGAGAATATGGAAGATCAACAAGACAGAGCTTCTCCTGGGATGGTAAATGAGCCAGAGATCTCCAGAAACAGTTCTGCTGGTGAATGCTGCAGAAGAGAAAACAGAAAGGTCAACAAGACCAGTGCTGCATAAGTATGGTGTCAGGCGAAGCGAGGGGTAAAGGTTGGCTGGAGCCTGTTCATAGGGAGCTCTGGAAGTGTGGTCAAGTGCTAAAGTCCTCACTCAGGCAAAATACTGGAAGCAGAAGAGGCATTCAGTCTCTGATGGTTTGATCAATGATGAGATGAATGTAAGCTGGATTCTGGATGTCCCAGTGACATCCCCAGCTTCTTGGGCTGGCTCGGTGCAGGCCTTGTGCTGCTTGGTCCTACACCTGAAAATCTTGCATAGCTCAGGGATGCACTGGAGAAGCAGGGATGGACTTCCAAACTGCTGTTGGACCATCTCTGGTCAGGAACAAAATTAGATACTTGAATGAAAATCCTAAACAAGCAACCTGCCTTCCAAGAAACCCCCAGATTTTCACCCATAGCAGGAATTAAAAGACAGACCTTCTCACTCTGAGCAATGTTGTCCTTCCCACGCAAGTCAGGAAGCCTCCTACAGTGGTGTCCAACTGCTTCAACCTCCTTTGCCCTTGCCTGCTTCCTCCCTGTGTCTTTCTAAAGGGCAAGGAGGGGAGAAGCTTCACCCAGGGCTTTTCTTGGTTGTTCCCAGCCTTAATCTCTTCTTGTACCCCAGAAGGGTCTCACCCATGTCAGCATGATAGGAAAAAGCTAGAAGGCAATACAGATGGGGCTGGATGTGAAGTTCATGATGTAGATCTCCACCTGAAGATCCTCCCTGATTTGAAAGCAATTTGTCTGTATTGTAGTGCAATTTGGTGAAGGTTCTTTATAACAGTATGGACGTGCTCTGAAATGATGGGGTTTGTTTGAACAAGGTTTCACATAGATTTTGAATCTTTGGTTATTATGGATTAAAAAAAAAAAAGGTGAGAACCAGTCATTTCTCTGTATAGTTTATATCCCTTGCTGTTTTCAGAGGTGGTATATTATGTTGGATATATCCAGCTTACAGGAGTCAATGAAGAGTCCCTGTGCCATCTATCTCAAGCCCACCAGAAATTCTCTAAACATCTCTCCTTTCTCTTTTGCAGTCAAAACTATCTGTAATGCAGAGATGTTTTATAAGAACTGACTACCTGGGATGTGTCTATGAAGCACGAGTTGTTGCCACTGGAAAAGGAGCTATTGATTTACGCAGCTCTAAAGTGCTTAGCAGGCACGGTCGGGCTGCAGAATATGGGAAATGAGAGAGGGGTGGCTTGTGAAGAGGTGTAAGGCTTTAAGGAGAGATTAAGTTCAAATGATTGAGATTTTTTTTTTTAAATTAAAAGTATCTCTTTCTTTTTTTCCAAGGGTGAAGTGACTCGTCTGCCCTATAGCTTGTCAGAGGATGTTTAACTGACGGCCCGATCAGACTGCACCATGGAGAAGACAGATGGTACGGAGGCTTCGGGATGTTTGTTTGCTCATTTGTTTCTTAAAAAAAAAAACGCAGCCAACCCCTGGAGTAATTTCCTTACCAGAACTACTGTAAATAAACAGTTTTCTATAGATACGCACTAGGGCCAGGGGATGAAAAAAATGCGTGATTTGTGTATTACGCAGACTTCCTAAACCACAGCAAAACCATGGTCACAGCACCCAGTTCAGCACGTCCTTGTCCTCCCATCCTCTGCGGTGTGTAGGCAGGACACATCTCCCCTGCTCCCACCGGCCGGGCTTTCCTCTCGTGCCGTGTTACCCCGTGTGCTGTTTTCCCTTCATCGCTCCTCTGACTTCCACATGCTGCTTCCCATCACGTGCCAAATCCTCTCCGTTCCCACGCAGGATGGAGACAGAGGGAGCAGCCACGAAACCTGGTTTCTCCTGGTCGAGATGCTCCTCCTCATCCTCACAGAGCACGGCTTGTTTGCTGCCAAGCAGCCCAAACCACGGTGGTTTCAGGGACTTGCTGTATAAAGAAAAATGAGCAGTGATAGAGGGGTTTAACTATTTAGACCCTCAAGGCTGGAATTTGGGGGCTGTGAAGTTTTGCAGGCTGGATCTGACTGTATTAAGCTGTATTAAACCAGGAGCCTCGCTGCCGGAGCCGTGCTGTTGGGTGGGTGAACACACTGTCAGGCATTTCATGGTGATTTTCCCCAATTCCAAGCCGTGCTCGGTGCCGTGCAGCCGGTCACCTTGGCCAGCACCGTGCTCATTTTCAAGGAGTAATTTGGGACCTGGTGTTTGCCGATGAAATGACACAATGATTTTCCTGCTTGGTGTGCACAGCACTCCTTACACCACTGAGAAGTTAAACCAAACCAAACGCCTTGAAAAATGTAATTGTCACAGATTGGTTCCACCTTCTATTTTTGAGCTGGGTTTATTATACATCGGGCAGCTTTATATACTCACACAGACACGTGGCACTGCCTGCAAAACCTGCTGTTTGCTTAATTGCCAATTAGAACCATGATTTCAGCAAATTTTTAGCTTCCTCAGTGCAACAATTAAACTGATTCACCTCCGGAAAACTGGATCAGACCTTTGCATGTGTTACTGCGTCTCTGCGCATCACCACGTACCTGCCTGAAACTGAGATGAAAAAAGCAGTAACATTCTCCTCCTGCTCTAGACGTGTTTTTTTGTTAAGTTTTTTAGTTGTCTTTGAAATTCAATCTTTTTTTTTTCTTTTTCTGGGTTGTTTCAGCAGACAACCAGCCACCCAAACCCAATGGGGAGAGGGAGCAGCCCCGCAGCCTGCCCTACTCCGTGGAGACGCCGTACGGCTTTCACTTGGACCTGGACTTCCTGAAGTACGTGGACGACATCGAGAAAGGAAACACCATCAGAAGGGTCCACATCCACCGGAAAGCCAAACAGCCCAAATTCAGCACCCTGCCCCGAAACTTCAGCCTGCCCGAGAATGGCTCCCGTGGGTGCACGTCTGCTCCCAGCAAGAGCTGGACGGCGACCTGCTCCTTCCCCCAGCGAAAGGCGTCCCTGGGGGCGGAGGAGGCCCCCCGTCCCCTCCCGCCCGACGAGGCACCCCTGCCTGCGGCCGATGAGCCGAGTTACCGGAGAAAAGCCCTTTTGGTGGAGACGCGGCGGCAGGCGGAGCTGGGGCGGCAGGAGGGTGAGCTGCGGGGGCGGCCGCAGCTGCTGCGAGCCTCCAGCCTGCCCGCTGCGCTGCCCCCCGGCCAGTCCCCGCCGGGGGATGGGAGGGTGCCCTCGCCCCTCCGGCCACCCCCCCAGCCCTGCCACGACCAGAGTGGCTCCGAAAGCACGTTTCACCCCGTGCCGCGTTCACCCGGCTCCGATGGTGTTGTGTTAAATCTCCCCTGGGAGATGAGCTTGGAGCAAGACGTGTCCTTGGGGCAGAAGGAGCACCTGGGTGGAGGCAGCCCGGGGCTGGCACAGATGCAGCCCCCGTGGCAGAGCCAGCATCCCGCGGCACCGCAGCTGCAGGTGGTGATGGAGAGTGGAGGCGAGGAGGGCGATGGCGCCGACGCCAGTGGTCGCTCTGCCTTGGCTGGGGGTGAACCAGCCTCACCAGGTACCCCCCAGCTCACAGCGGAGAATACAAACGCTGGGGAAGGGGAGTTAAGCGTGAGTGAAACTGCTCCGAACGTGCTGAAGAAAGCTGAGGAGGGGAGTGTCCGGGCTGGAGAGGACAAGGAGAGCTGTGGTCCTCAGCCTCGTGACGCAGGAGAGCCCGGCGGTGTGGCCGTGCTGAAGCAGCAGATTGCTGTTCTGGAGGAGCAGCTGAGCGAGAAGAAGGAGGAGCTCGAGCAGATCAGGGCAGTGTTGGAGCAGCAGGATCATGAGATCAAGGAGAAGGAGAAGAGCATTAAGTTACTGGCCAGCTCCAAAGCTCAGCTGGAAGAGAAGCTGTGCCAGGAAAACACCAAAGAGGCCAAGCTGCTGTCCAGGCGGAGCAGTGGGGCTCTGCAGTGCTACGATGCTGCGGTGAACACTGACCTCTCGCAGGTAACTGGGGCTAAACAAGCCCATGATAAAGGCATCAACGTAAATATCCCAGTCTCCACCAAATCCATAGGATGCAGCATCCACAGAGCAGACAACGTGAATGCACAGGCAACGGAGCTGGGTGCTCGGAGAGGTCAGGGACTGGCAGACGCCTGCACTGGTGTTGGTGGAGAAGGACCTGGACATTTTGGTGAAGCCGGCATCAAGGCTGGCCTTCATGCACCATGCTTCACCCAGCTGAAGATTGATGAGCACCTCAGCGATGACAATCAAAATCACAGGAATAACTATGACACCCAGAGCCTCGCTGCTCACGCGGTGACCGCAGAAAGCTGTCGAGGAACAAGAATTGGCTCAAACACAGGAGAAAACAAGGCAGGCTTTGGCGAAGATAAACCTGGAGATGGGCTGGAAGAGGAAGGTCCCCCTGACCAGGAGGATCTCCGTGCTGTTGACCCCATCGGCCAATACGTAAAAAAAATCCAGGAGCTTTTGCAGGAGCAGTGGCTGTGTTTGGAGCACGGCTACCCCGAGTTAGCAAGCGCTATCAAACAGCCGGCCTCCAAGCTCAGCTCTATCCAGAACCAATTAGTTAATTCCTTAAACTCGTTGCTGTCTGCCTACTCAACGCAAGGGCCCGCGGATAAGGAGAATTCGAACACACACTATCAACAGTTGGGTAAATAATATTGGCATAGGTTTCAACGTGTTTGGGCCAACTCTCTTCCCACTTATTCAAGCGTTGAGCAGGGGTGATGTAGCGGAGCTCGGTGCTATAATTAGCATCAGTTAGATCATAAATAGCCCCTCCTGATGTATGAGAAAGGCAAATCTCTGCACATCATAAGCTATGCGATCTAAAAAAAAAAAAAAGGCAAACAAAACCATGTAGGAGCTGATAAAGCTGTGGCTCAGATATACACAGGATCAGCTTCCAAAAGCGGCCGTACCTGTGGCTATTCCATCAAATAACCATTCTTCTTAATTGGATTTGCAAGAATATGGGACTCAGATGCTCATCTGGGGTAAATGAGCATGGAGCTCACCAGAACCAAACCCAATTCAAGCTCACTGAGCAGCTAGGCTGGGAAAAGACCTGTCCCCACTCACAGCCATTCATCACAAATAATTTTAGCTTTTATGAAGATGAGAATCCAAGACTGAAGGCTGCCTGTTCACTGTTGGGGAGGGGCTTGCAAATAGCTAAAAGTGACCTATTACTTACAAGCAATACGTAGTGAGACTACTCAGACTCCGATGGACTCACCCATATAGTAGTATAGGACATTTATATAGGAGCTTTCCAGTACATTACTATTGAAAAAAATAAAAAAGAAAACATTATTACAAAAGTAAAACCTACTTATATTCATAGGACAAATATATAATTCCCAGTCACTTCCCTTCTATTCCCAGTCACATGGAGATGTTTGAGACCCATGGTTTAAAGGTGGCAGGGCAGGTTCAGGTTGTGGCCAGGTGCATCCGTAGCTTTGCAAGACGCAAAAAGAATCTCTTAAGATGAAGTAAGATGCTTACGGTTATGGTTTGCATTTTGTTGCTAGAGGTTGGGAATAATCATTGATAACTATGACACATCTGCTTAATTAATCTATTATTTTGTATTTTGCTAGAAATCTCTCCAACCACAAGTCTTAAATCTATCATGAAAAAGAAAGGTTATGGTTTCCATGCAGGAGGCAATGGGACCAAAAAGAATCTTCAGTTTGTTGGGGTCAATGGTGGGTAAGCATCCATTCAGAAGATAAAACTGCCTTTTACCATGTAACGTCCTCTGTATCACTGAAGAAGTCATTCTTTTTATTCCCTCTTTTCCCCTCTAAACCTCTTGATTAAAAGGCCATTTGAAATGGAGCCTCTTTTCTCCCTTCTTTAATCCAACACTGATAACCTGTAAGTAACCCTGTAGAAAAGATGTTGGTGTTTTCAGCACAGCGAGGGACACCCTGGGGACTGACACTCTCTGCACCCCCATCTTTTGGGGCTTCATCCAAAACCCAGCTGGGTCGGTGGGAAGATTCCCACTAACTTTGGTGGGTTTCGGAGGTCAGCATTGCCTGGGTGGGCACGCTGCCACTAACCTGCCTCCACGCTCCAGTGATGGCCAACAGAAGTTGGTTCAGGGACTGAGAAAGGACTATTTCGGTGAATGAGGAATTACCTTGGGGTGAAGGAGACCCGTATTTTAGATTGTGCTCCAACACTCAGTTCCCTGTGTATCCAATATTTAACGCTCTTCGGCCTTTGAGCTAGCTAGATACAAGAATGTGTGAAGTAGATGCATCTCTAAGAGCAGCACTGGCACATCTTCTACCAAGGAGTACGTGTGCTGGCATGAAGAGGGCAGGACACATTTCACTGGCCCTTTGCTGGGCAAACAGCTATGTGTCAAGTTTGGATGCTGGTTTCTGCTGCCATATGCTTCCCTGACTTCCCATCTCTCTGGCTTCTGCTGTTGGCTTCATCAGGTGTTACTCACTCTTGTTGTGTAGAGCTTTTTCTACCAACAGTCGCTGAAACAGGTACAACTTGTAGAGAGTAGAGGAATCTCGCCTAGTTTGAGAAAAGTTTTGGGATCCCTCAGAGTGAAATGTTCTGTCTCACAGAAGATGTTATTAATAATTTTGGACAACCAGGAGAGAGGTCTCTCTAGCAGGGCTGCTCGAATGGTGGACTCAGGTCCGTGCTGGAGCTGCAACCATGGTTTTTGTCTAGTGGTCCTCAAGGTTGTCAACATGCCGCCTGTCCCACCTTGCCACAGGGTCTGTGTCTCTTGCAGCTCCCTGTCAGCGTGCTGGCGGCTGGGGCTTGTGCGATGGACATCCCTCCAAACCAACCGAGTAGTCCCTGACGTAACCTTGCCTGCTGCTAATTAACTGCTTCTATCACACTCCTGCTGGCTTAAGAAGCCAAAAAAAAAGACTAACCCCAAGTTTGGCTGTGGCTCTAACCTTCATAACCTTCACCATGCATATCACTCCGGGCTTCATCCAAGGCCCATTGGAGTCAGTGAGTGTCTTCAATGAGTCTTGGTCAGGCCCTGCGGTTGCGGATGGGGAAGGAGTGAATAACATGTGGTGTCCTCAAATAGCTACGAAACGACGTCAAGCGAAGACACAAGTTGTGAAGACAGCCCATCAGACGGGGACGTGGAGAGCGAGACGGAAAGAAGAGCTGATGATTTGGAGCCCACGCAGGCAAAAGATGGAGGTGAAAACGAGGGGGCTTTGTCAGGGACCTCCTCCCAGGAGACATATGAAGATGACGACCCACAGGAGCCATCGGCAGAAGCAGCACCTTGCACTGAGCACAAGGCTGACAGGTAACCAGAAAACCAGACAGCGTTCATGATTTCCATCTCATTTCTGAGGCCACGGGTTGCACGGCGCTGCGTTCAGTTGCTGCCACGGGGCTGGGGTCGGTGCTTCATCTGCTCGGTGGAAGGGCAGCTGCTGACCTCTGTAGACATGGGAAAAGGCTTTAAAGAGAGAAATATTTTTTGAGTTACTACAGAATCTAATGGGGATTGATTCAGGCCCTACGATTCACTGTGGAAAAGGCAGAATGAGTCATATTTGGTGAGAATTAGCTCATTTCTCCCCTCTCAAGTAAAGTTTCTAAGTAAAGTTCTTTGCAGATTCAGGAATAAGAATATTTTTTTCCCACTTTTAAGAATTCTTGTAAAAGATGAAGTTGACCATACAGATCTGTGACTCTGGACTTAAATACTTATTTAAATACTTAACTTTGTACCTAAAATCCGTGTCAAGTCAATGGGACAACTTGTGTTCATAAAGTTAAGCCCTTAAATAAGCATTTAATATATCCTGACCTAAACTGCATGTTCTCCTTCCTGCTTCAGTCCCTCCTGCAAGTTCTGTCCCATGATGGATTTACAAAAGTATTTTCCCTTTAGATGCAAACCCTCTGAAGATTTCCTCGCCGACTGCCAGCTACTCAGCAAGCACCTCGCAGAAATCAGGACCACAAGCGACAAGCATCTGGTACAGATATTTTTCAATCCCATTTCAGATGCAGTTCCCACTCTCTGTCACGTTTAATGGATAAGATTATCCTGCCGGCACATTACAGGCTGTGCCCTACCATGCTATAGACAGCTTTATGAGGAGAGGGGGACGAGATGACCTCTGAGTCAGTTTTAGAATAGCCGAAAAGAAAGGAAAAGGGAAAAAAAAAAAAAAGAAGATGAAGGCTTGCTTTGCTTACTCATTCAAGTCACCACAGGAAATTCTTTTCCCCCTTAAATTATAGCAGTAATCCCAAAACCACAAGCTAAATACCAGCTGGGCGATGCCAGAGCACAGGATGAAGTGGCACGGGGTGAGGAGCCGGGGCAGTGACCGGTTTGCAGGATGATTACCCCAGGAGTAACGGTGAGACCTTGGTGTTTTCAGCGACACGTCCTGAGCACCGTCTGCCAGGAGTGGTTCCGGGTGTCGAGCCGCAAGTCTTCCAGCCCAGAGGTGGTCGCAGCGTATCTCAAGGCATTGGGGGCCATCCAGCCCCAGCTCCTGGCCATGGTGGTGAACTTGGCTGACAGGAACGGCAACACGGCTCTTCACTACAGCGTTTCCCACTCCAACTTCCCGATTGCAAAACTCCTGCTAGACACAGGTAGGAACAGCCACTCTGCTCAGCCATGGCTTTTGTTGGGTGTGGGTGTGGAAGTTACTCTATGTTGCTCTTGCCAATGTGGCATAGTCTCACAGGGGATGACCACGGAGTGAGAGCCAGGTAACAAGGGTCCAACAACAGTCCCAGGCATGGCAAACAGTGAGTGAGGTCCAGGGTCCTCCCAAGGAGTTCAGTCAGGAGCAAAAGGAGAAGGGACAGAGGTGGGGCTGGGGACCAGCTACAACCTACATGCAAGGGAGCCATCCAGTAGACAAGTGTGGGGCCACGGTCCATCCAGGAGACAAATGTGGGGCCAAGGTCCATCCAAGATACAAGCATGGGGCCAAGGTCCACCCAGGCGACATGGTTGATCTGAAGACCAGCATCCTCCCCCATAGCTTGGCCCTGGGCCCATGAGTGTGAGCAGGGGTCCCAGCTGAGGCTCCTCGGGGACATCCTGAGGGCTTTGCAATGTGACTTTGGGGATGGCTCAGGGTCCCTGTGGCCAAGAGATGTCTCTCATGGTCCCAGTCCAGGTGGGGTGGGGTGGCTCCCCCAGCTTCTTGTAGCAGCAAAGGCCATGTCATGGCTTGGAGCAGGAGGATCAGACCCCTGAGAGTAATAAACCTCCCAGTGCTGCAGAAAAACTCAATTATAAACTATTGAACTTGCAGCTCATGTTGCAAAGAAAGAAAAATCTCAGCTGAGATTGTATGAGGGAAAAACGCACGCGCGCTCAGCAAGAGTGAAGGCACTTTGGCCTTTTCTCATGGGCCAGACAATCTGCTGAATGTTTGGGAAATGGCAGATTATCATACGCCTCTATAGCCCAATTGTTGCTGCAGCCACGCGGGGAGCTGGGGCGGTTTGTCCCCTTCTGCTTCTGAGTGCCTGAGGTGGCCGGGTCACCGGGACAAGGCTGGACCTGAGCCGTTGCCCATTAGACACGACTCGTTCCTCGTGGTGGAGCTGGAAATAGGCTCTTTGAGGTGAAAAGTGAGTGAAATGGGGCCGGGACGGCGTTACAGCACGCGTTAGGTGACGGTCAGCTTTCTGCTGCTCCCTTGCTGCAGGAGTCGAAGCAAACATCCCACAGCTCCACAACTGGTGTGTGCCCAAGGCATTAATTATCCCCCCTCCCTTTTTCTTTGGTTATGGTCTTCAAAGTTAATTGAGTTGACCTCAGCCATTGTCATTAACTGTCATTATCTCTCATTGACTAGATATTTAACACAGATAAATCTCAATCCTGTACAATTATGGAAACTCCTCTTTCTGACAATATCAGATGCCACACATGTTGTAACTAACTCCCTCTTTGCTTCCCATTCCCTCCGGCTAATTCACCGTGGGGCTGAACCCTTCCCCCGGCAGGCGTGTGCCGCCTGGACCTGCCCAACCGCGCCGGCTACACGGCGGTGATGCTCACCCCGCTGTCGGCCGCCGAGACGGCCGAGGACATGGAGGTGGTGATGAGGCTGCTGAAGGAAGGGGACGTCAACCTGCGAGCCACCCAGGTGCGTCCCCGGAGGTCTGCTGTTCCTTTGAACACCGAGTGTGGCCCCATGTGGGATCGTGCCCCTGCCGAGCTCATGGCCTCCTATTTCACAGAATCACAGAATCAATCAGGTTGGAAGAGCCCTCTGGGATCCTCAAGTCCATCCATTGCCCTGACACCACCATGTCAACTAGACCAGGGCACTAAGTGCCATGTCCAGGCTTTTCTTAAACACCTCCAGAGATGGTGACTCCACCACCTCCCTGGGCAGCCCCTTCCAATGGCTAATGACCCTTTCTGAGAAGAAATTCTTCCTAATGTCCAACCTGAACCTCCCCTGGCGTATGACCGTTGCTGTGCGATGTCAGTTCAGGCTGTGGCTGAGCAGAAGGGAATAGGCTCCCTCAGCATCGTGTCCCCACAGTGATCTCGAGTCGGGGATGTAATTCGAGTTCCTCACACTGCATGTGCAGCGCCAGGCTGAGACTCAGCAGTAGGCGTTGGGTTGGCGTTGCTGTTTCCCAAAAGTTACGAAAGCATCCGCAGCTAAATTGCAGCGTGGCCACCCACCAGCTCCCTGTGAAGGGACGCGAGAGCTGGATAAAAAATGAAAAAACAAAAGCAAGGCTGAAAATTTTGCAAAATTATTTTTCTGAGCTAAAATATTAGAAGTGATACCAGGGAGGAGCAGTGCAGGGTGGACCCCGAGGTAGTCGTTTCATCAGAGTCACGTATTTTAGCCTCAGACGTGACAGTGCCCTCATCCAGCTCTTCTTCCAAACAGCTGTAAAAGTTAGTCTAGACCTAAGTTAAGCTGCCAAGGAGGGTCAGGGGGGCCCGTGTTCGGGAGCAGCTGGGAGCCGGGCGGTTTGGCCATGCTGCTGCAAAGATGGTCTGCTTGGCCGTGGTGTAAGTGAGCAGGTACCTCTGCAATACCTGCTGAAGATCCCCAGTGCTACTTAATAATAATAATATGCAATAATATGCAATAATAAGGTGAATTATATGTACTATGCAATAATAATATGCAATCTTATTATATATATGCAATGGTAACCTTCATTATTATTATATGTAACAGCCTGAATGAGCGGGACTGTGGGTACAGGGTGTTCAGCCTTTCCCTGTGCGGTTGCAGGGGGGCCAGACCGCCCTGATGCTGGGGGTGAGCCACGAGCGGGATGACATGGTGCGAGCCCTCCTCTCCTGCCAGGCCGACGTCAACCTGCAGGATGAGGAGGGGACAACGGCCCTGATGGTGGCCTGCCGGCAGGGCAACGCCGACATCGTCAGGCTCCTCTTGGCCCAGCCCGGCTGCCAGCTCGCGCTGACGGACAAGGTGAGGCTCCATCCCGTACACAACCTCACACAGAATCACACAGAATCAATGAGGTTGGAAGAGCCCTCTGGGATCATCGAGTCCAACCATTGCCCTGACACCACCATGTCAACTAGACCATGGCAGTAAGTGCCATGTCCAGTCTTTTCTTAAACCCCTCCAGAGATGGTGACTCCACCACCTCGCATGCACCAGGAAGGGGAAGCTCATGTGGGATCATGCTTTACAGGCAGCAATCCCTGAGTGGTGGTTTTTAAGTGAAGAAGTACAATTTTGGTCCACTTTCTAATCAGGGGACCACTTTTAGGAGCGTACCCATGTTTTTGGTGCTTGTTGCACAGCGGACAGGGTGGCTGTGGCAGCATCCCGCATCCCAGCTGTAGTCTGGGCAGGAACACCAGGGGGAAGAGCCCAACCTGGTGTAAGCCTAAAAAAAAAAAAAAAAAAAAGATGAAATTCTGGACATGTGAAATCAGCAGAGCTTCAGCTCCAAGAAATTAGCAGCAATTAACTTTCCCCTGAGAATGGGTGGCTCTCCGGGGGGATGCATGGCATGGGTCTGGGCTGGGAGCAGCACAGTCAGCCAGTGGATACCTCCTCCTGCGTGGGCTCATGGTGATGGGCCACATGGCTGCGTTTATAGTTATGCAACTATTTTCTAATTAAACTACAATTTTGTCCAAGACATGCGGGAGAGAACCAGGACCAGGGGAAGGCATGGCCGGGATGTGCTTTGTGTGGTTGAGGTTAAGCCCCAAAACACCGTGGGGAGGTTTGCAGGATGGTGATTCATTTTAAACGAGGGAGGAACTGTGGGGAAGGAAGTTTTGGGGTGAATAGGTGGGTGTGAAGCTGCTGGGAGAGCCTCGTCGTGCAAACAGCCTCTGTTAGCAGTGACGGGGCAGAGCGGAGGCGGTTGAGGATGGAGCTGGGAGGGTTCCGGGGGTGGCCGGGGAGAGGTGCGGGGGGTCCGGCGGTAACGTCTCGGCCTCCTCCCTCCCGCAGGGCGGTAACTCGGCCCTGTCGCTGGCCCAGCGCGCTGCCCGCGGGGACATCACGGCCCTCCTGCGAGCCCACGCCGAGCACGGCCCGTCCCTCTCTGCATGACCGAGGCGGGGGAAGAAACCGGGACGGGGAGCGGGGAACAAACAGCTCCTCCGTGTACCGGCCCCGCTGCCAGGGCCAACGCCGCGGGTCTCCATACGCACAGGGGGATGAACCCTGGCAGTTATCTGTGTACATTCCCGTGTCTAACGCTCCTCATTCAGCCTGCTTACACCCCCTCATCTATGCCCGTTGCCACGCATCACACCAAGCTCTCCTGCACGCTCCCACCGTATCGATTTGGCAGGCGAGCGACCGAAACGAAGGAGAAAAGCACATTAGAAAAGCAATACTTAGTGTTTTGTAACCTTAGATTACGGTTGTCCTTCTAATCGACTACTTAACTGCATCTCATTTAACTTGTAAGTTTGTGTCCTAATATTTATTATTAGCTCCTCTGTAGGTAGTGGCAGGCAGTGATTGTTCAGTGTATGTAACAACACACACAGGCCGGATGGATTATGTAAAGTATAAAATCCTATTTATGTTTGCTTATGTGGGTCTGATGTAAGAATTAAAAATTAATGCTCTCGGAAAATATTTGAGTATACCAGACCCAAGCACACAGACATCGTTTTGCCTCTATTCAGGATTACCACATGGCTCCTATTTTTTCTAATTAAGTTGGAGCTAACGGGGAAGCGTAGCCCAGTGACATGCACCATGCTCGGGCACAGCAGGGCTGATCAGGTTATCGCCAGCACGGCACAGGGAGATCACAACCGATTCCCATCCCAGGATGCGTTAGTGGTGTCCAAGCGCTCTGTGGAGCAGCTTTGCTGACAGATGCTGACACTGCTCATCCTTCAGATGCCCAAAGCATTCCCGTGTGAAGCCACGTCCTGATTTAGCTGCTGGAAGCGGCCCATGACAGGGCCCCCCCACCACAGGACACCCACAGGGCTGGTCCAGCATCACCACAGATCACACACAGGGGCAGGGCTGTTTCCCCTCTGCTGCTGACAAAGAGAGGGGGAGAGCTTGGGCTCCACTTTTCCAAACATCTTTACACAGTCACTATGTACTGGGAAATGCCATTTCATGGGGCTGTGCTGCGTCACAACCCGGTGGATGCTCTCCGTAGGCTTTGGTGGACCTGGATGCCACCACCAGTTGAGCTGGTGTGTAGTACAACATCATAAACCCAGATCTACTCACCATCACTAAGAGCAAATCTCCCTAGCTAGCTAATTGCTTTTAGTTTTTTGTTACTAAGCAGAAGTTAATCCTGGGCTGCTTTGGTAGCTGCCTTTTCCCCTGCCCTTGCATTGCAAAGCCAGTGCAGAGAGCCCCGTCCTCACGCCGGTAACTTGCAGGGAGGGGAGGACAGCCCCTGCCCTCTCTTCTCCACTGACATCTGCCCTCTGCTCCGTTTTCTTTGCTTTCTTCATGTTTTTGGTCAGAAGCATTCACTGCCTCAAATGTCTATCCACCTTTTTTTTTTAACTCTATCCCAAAATGCAGTTACCTCCTTTATGTATCAATAAACTCGAGTTAAGCCTTTACTGGTGTTTGCTGCTGTGCCTGTCCCCATCGCCGCGGTGGCGCGAGGCAGCAGGGATGCTCTGATGGTCAGACAGAGCCCTAAGTGCAACGGGGTGGAGAAGGACAGCCCGTGGCGCTTGGCAATCCCAAGCACAAATCCAGGCTGGGAGGAGAATGGGTGGAGAGCAGCCCTGAGGAGAAGGACTTGGGGGTGATGGGTGACGAGAAGCTCACCATGAGCCGGCAACGTGCGCTGGCAGCCCAGAAAGCCAACCGTGTCCTGGGCTGCATCCCCAGCAGCGTGGCCAGCAGGGCGAGGGAGGGGATTCTGCCCCTCTGCTCCGCTCTTGTGAGACCCCCCCTGCAGTGCTGCGTCCAGCTCTGGGGGCCCAACATAAGAAGGACATGGAGCTGTTGGAGCGAGTCCAGAGGAGGCCACGAAGATGCTCAGAGGGCTGGAGCCCCTCTGCCCTGGAGACAGGCTGAGAGAGCTGGGGCTGTTCAGCCTGGAGAAGAGAAGGCTCCGGGGAGACCTTCTAGCACCTTCCAGTGCCTGAAGGGGCTACAGGAAAGCAGGAGGGGGGCTTTTTACAAGGGCATGGAGTGATGGGATGAGGGGAAAATGGTTTTGAACTGAAAGAGGGGAGATTGAGATTAGATATTAGGAAGAAATTCTTTGCTGTGAGGGTGGTGAGACACTGGCCCAGGTTGCCCAGAGAAGCTGTGGCTGCCCCCTCCCTGGCAGTGTTCAAGGCCAGGTTGGATGGGGCTTGGAGCAACCTGGTCTGGTGGAAGGTGTCCCCTGCCTGTGGCAGGGGGGGTTGGAACTAGATGATCTTTAAGGTCCCTTCCAACCCAAACCATTCTGTGATTCTATAATTCTATGACTGCACGTACCTGCACATCATTAAATCAGTCAGTTTTGAGGCATTCCTTCAGATCTGTGACCCTCCCCGGAAGGTCTTGGAGCCCCAGGTCACTGCACAGACATGGTGGGCTGGGTTTTTTTTGCAAGAATCACTCTGAATTGCATTCCTGGGTGCTGAGCACTGAGCACCCAGCACCCAGCGCCAGCATGAGCACCCATTGCATCTCCACCAGGCCCCAGCTGCAAACAAGAAGAGCCATAATACCATTTTATGACAATTTTCACAGAATTTTTTCCCCAGCAGCTCTGGAACCACGCTTGCAGAGAGGAATTGCACTCTGACCCTCGCTGCCTCCCCGAGGGAGGTGAACTTTCTGGCTTCAACATACTAAATGTGGGAGATTTTCTGCTAAGGATTGGGGTGGCTTTGGGAAGCTCCTGCCTCCTCCTGCCTGCGGGATCCCTTGGGACACGGAGCTCACCATAGTGCGGTTCAGGGACAGGGCACGTTATTGTGGGGCCGTGCTGCAGCTCCGCAGACTTTGCTGCCTTCCCCCCGCCTCCCTCCTCGTGTTCCCAGCCCTGCAGCCCAGGCTGGTTAACTACATCCCCAGAATGTTTATTTTCATTCCTTTGCCTCATATTTCCTCTTTTCCCCTCAAACCACTTCCCCAGGGAGGAGCAGCTCCCACGGGGGTGACCCCCCGGAGCTTCTCTGCTCATGCAAGGGACCGTGGATGGTTCAGCGCTGCCCTCAGCACCTCCCAGTGCCCAGCATCCCTCTACCAAAGTACCAGATTGCACAAAACCAACAGAAAATCGCCTGCGGGATCTCAGTGCCACGCAGTGCCCAAGAGCCAGCCTTAATTTATATATTTCGATATCATGTTAGAGATCCAACTAAATATAGGCAAGCAAAAATACATCCCCAGTGCGAGCTCTGTACAATACAAATGGAGACAATTAAGTCACAGAAAGGAAAGAAATTAATCTAATGATCTTTACGGGCTCACCATCTAGGGGCTGATGAGCTGTGAAGGGAAAGAATGACGGGAAACTCAGCTGAGCATGATTTTTCCACTCTCCTTATGGCCATTTCTAGCGTGTCCCTTTCTTTTGCTGCAAGGAGGGGAGCAGGGACTCTGAGGGGCTGATCCAAAGCACCTCCATGGTCATGGGGAACCACGTTGCTCTGCATAGCCCTGAGCATCCATACTGGGACTGAAAATGGGGTGACTTCCAGTGATTCTCTGGGTTTTCCCTCTAATTTACTGAAAACCTTCAGAGAAAGCCCTCCGCCACACAGACGTTGTCCCCTGACCCACATGCACGTGAGCCCGTTGGGTGTCCCGGGGATGCTGGGACTGCCTGAGCCCGATGCTGGACACCGAGTGCTTCGGTGACGGAACAGGGATGAGAAGGGGGGATGGTGGTGCCAAAGGGGAGACGCCAGAGGAACAGCAGCCAACTCCACCCAAGGTCCATCCTGGGGAGAAGGGGACCCTAGATGCCTGGAAACATTCAAGGTAGGGGACCCTAGATGCCTGGAAACATTCAAGGTCAGGTTGGACCTGAGCAACCCGATGTAGTTGAAGATGTCCCTGCTCATTGCAGGGGGGTTGGACTAGATGGCCTTTAAAGGTCCTTCCAACTCAAACCATTCTGTGATTCTGTGCCCCATGCCTGGAGACGTCACCTCCAGCTCCACGGCAAACGCTGATTTTGAAGCGACTGTATGAACACGTGGTGTGTGACCATGTAGGGGCCACCCTGGGGCCGTGCCTCTCCCCACAGGCCACCGCTCTGCCCCCAGCTGTGCCCTGGCAGACCTCGCTGGTTGCTGGACCCAACCAGACCCACGTGAGACCCTCTCACCCCAGCCAGCTGCCCTCTGCGCGTGGTTTGGTGGCAGTACCCACGCCAGATACAACACAGAAAAGAAACAGCCGGCAGCTTCCCCCCTCTTTGCTGAAAACCAGATGCTCCCAAATTGTTCCTCCCACCGCTCACGAGCTGCCAAGGCGTGGGAGCGATGCCTCCCCGGGGGCACTGGCGTTGGGAGGCAGCATCCAGAAATTTTGGGAGGGGGACACACATAGAGCTGGGGCCACACTGTGCCCCCCCGGCGCAGGAGGGCCCCTGCGGCCGCCCCCGCGCCGTCCTGACATCAGCTGCGAGATATGTGAGGAATGAAAACGGTGGGTCCGTGGCTGAACCTGCGATGCCCGTGATGTGGCAGGCCCTGACAAAAGGCTGCCTTGTGCTCAGCGCCTGCATCGTGGGGTGGGAAAAACAACCCGGGTCTTGCGGGAGGGGTGTCCGGCTGGGGGGGGATCGGCAAAGCGGGCTCCATCCCTGCTGCAGGGATGCAGAGGGCTCCTGGCATTGGCTTGAGAGCATATAAAGCAGAAAAGGGGATGAAATAATTGTAGTAATTTGCTGATGTTGTCCAGGCTGCTTTAAATGTCGCAGCTAGCTTTTGCTGAAGGTTAACTCATTCCCTGCGCTGTAAATACCAGGTACCCTCAGCCCGCGGCACAAGAAATGTCCGTCGGCCTCTGAAACGGGGCTGTGGCCGCACTCAAAGCACAAGGAGAGAGCAGCCCACCTCAAGCCCTGTGCAGCTGGTGAATGCAGCCTCCGCGGGTAATTAAATTAACGGGCCGTTCCCAGGCGGTGGGGATGTGCCTTGGCTGAGCTCCTCAGACAGCTGTGGGCAGCTCCTGCCCACTGCCTTCCCATGTGGGGTGATGACTGGGTGCTGGGATGAGCCTCCTGAGGCTTAAACACTGTGGGAGAGACAAAAAACGGTGACTGACAGCTTTCTCGGGTCCGAGTCGAAGCACAGGGTATGAAACACAATAAATTCATAGAATTACAGAATGGTTTGGGTTAGAAGGGACTTTAAAGATCATCCAGTTCCAAGCCCCCTGCCATAGGCAGGGACACCTTCCACCAGACCAGGTTGCTCCAAGCCCCATCCAGCCTGGCCTTGAACACTGCCAGGGAGGGGGCAGCCACAGCTTCTCTGGGCAACCTGGGCCAGTGTCTCACCACCCTCACAGCAAAGAATTTCTTCCTAATATCTCATCTCAGTCTCCCCTCTTTCAGTTTAGAACCGTTCCCCCTTGTCCTGTCACTCCACACCCTTGTAAAAAGCCCCTCTCCTGCTTTCCTGTAGCCCCTTCAGGTACTGGAAGGTGCTAGAAGGTCTCCCTGGAGCCTTCTCTTCTCCAGGCTGAACAGCCCCAACTCTTTGAGCCTGTCTTCCTGCTTTCTCTTTCCTCCCCGAGTCTTGCCCATGCAGGTGAAAGAGATCAGCACCTCTTGGTTTATCACCCCGAAACTGCCCCGTCAGCGGCTTAGATGGTGTCAGCTCAGCACCTATCAGCAGAATTTAATATTCTCAGGAGAGGTGAACGTCTCGGCAGCAAAGGCAGATTTATTTGCTGCTGGGGAATGAGCTGCCGCAGGGGCAGCGCGTCGGGCACACCGACAGCATCTCCCCTTTGGGGTCTGTGGGGCCCAGCACCCCGTCCTGCCCCCACAGCTCAGCGTGGAGGGGCCGCTCAGCCCCGCTTTTGCCAGGGAGGAGGGCAGGTAGCAGCAGGGGTGAGCTGGGCCATGATTTCTTTTCCTAGAAATCTCTCATCGCAGTACCCAGGCGTCTCCTGCTCGTAGCACCCACCTCTCTGCAGGGGAAAAAGCCAGCTCAGGGGGTTGGGAGTTGGGCTGAGGGGACGGAGCATCCTCAGAGCATCCCTTGGGGCAGCCCCTCTGGCAGGGCCACCAGCCCCGGCCTGAAGGCAGGAGAAATACAATATTTTGTCAATTGCTCCATCTAGTGCCATTCCAGCAGAAAAAGCGGCTGGAGCACAGCGCTGGGAGCCCGTGCGGCCGCCATGGCTGGGGCCTGCACGGCTTCCCCGGAGGGGGCTGCAGCCGTGGGGTGAGGATGCGCCAGGTCCCTGACCTGGTCCAGCGCCGGTGACACCCCCTGGTCCAGCGCTGGTGACATCCATCAGGCGACGGCAGCCGTGCGCAAGGGGCTCAGGAACGCGCTGCCTCCGCCATATGCTGCTTGGTGGGATGAGAAGAAGAGTAACAGAAGTACTAAGTGATTTCTTAACAGTTGAAAATGCTGATAGGGCATCTTATGTTTTCAAGGGCAGATGTTTCCATGGAAGTGTTCACAGCCCCATTTTGAGAGAGATGAGAGAACTATAATGGCCAGCAGGTCGAGGGAGGGGATTCTGCCCCTCTGCTCTGCTCTTGTGAGACCCCCCCTGCAGTGCTGCGTCCAGCTGTGGAGGCCTCAACATGAGAAGGACACGGAGCTGTTGGAGCGAGTCCAGAGGAGGGCCACAAAGATGCTCAGAGGGCTGGAGCACCTCTGCTATGTAGACAGGCTGAGAGAGCTGGGGCTGTTGAGAGTTGGGATTGTGCGTGTTAGAGAAGAACGTGTCCACTGCTGCTAAAAGGGAAAACAATGGCCGTGACAGCGTTTAACCAGAATGTAAATACAGCTGCATTATGGAGGTAGAAGCGTGAAATCGTGGAGAAAGATGATAATGGAATTATATATCAATGCTCAGCACAACTGTAAAAACTGATGTTTTATACATTAAATTCATTCATGCCAGTTCTTTCAGGCGAAGGTACATTAACTGCTCCATCTCGGCATAATCATATTACCTCAACAGGCTCTATATATGTCATACATCCAGGGTGGTAATCACCATTTGATTAATTACACGGAATTTAGAGGCATTACAGCGACTCCTTACGCAGCAGTGTGATGTGACGGAGTCCCCTCATCCCTCCGGGCTGACCTGCTGTCCGCACCGGCCTGCCCTCCACGGCCCACTGCAAAGAGCAGGTTATTCCCTGTCTCTCCAGGTGAGGAAGCTGATGGAGGGACTGTGAACAGCTTGTGGCCCTTCTAAAAGAAAAGGCTCTGACAGCTGAATCCTCAAACCAAGGACAGAACCCTTCCCACCAGCACCTATGAGCTGAAATGGTGGTGAGTGGCACCTCTGAAGGGCTGCGAGATGCCTACGGTACAGATGCTCCTCCTGCAAGCATCCTTTGTGTTGAGTTTGATTCCTCCTGGCACAATAACGATCACTTGGCATCTTTGTCTTCACCTCCTGGCTTTGCTGCCTGTGCACCTGATTCTCGGTCTCTCAACTGAGACACTTCTGTTGGTGTTCCCCTGATTAAAAAGTACTTACCAGGCTAGAGCCACCTCGATGGGTGGCTGTGGCTTTCTGATAGAGGGCAGAGGGGCACGGGATGGCTCCCTGCGACCGTCTCACCTGGGAGCAATCCTGTTACCTGGAGGCAGAGCCTTGGCTGGCTGTCCCCACAGCTGGCTGTCCCCACGGCCTTCCATCACGCTCCTGCTCCCCGAGAAGGTCAATCACAAGCACTACTTGGAACAGCAAACAAAGACATCTCATGCAATAGATTTTAACAGTGACTTAAATTAAAAAAAAAGCACAACTACTTACGTAACTGAGCTTTATTTAGAATCTTTGAAGTCATAAAATGCCTCATTTTACTGATATACATAAACATACAATCAGGAGGTTTAATTGCTTTTTTTCCCTTGCACAGAAATAAAGTTTTAAACAAACCAGAACACCTCAACCCAGACAAGCGTAATGCAGATTTAATTATCTAAGTTGGTCCTGTACATACAGCACACGCTTCTCCACGTGGTCACTGGTCTATCAATTAGTTGCAATATAATTTTTGGCAGTAATATATTCAACACACAAAGTGCAAATTACAAGAAGCAGAAAATGTTCTCTCTCATTCTGAGCAATGAGAAGTGCAAAATATCTCAGCCCATAAATTCTATTCTTTATGTATACGAACAGTATGTGCATAAGAGGCTAATAAATAGCCGTGTAAAACTTCATAGATTAAATGTGGCAACATCTTACAGGAGGAATGCAACGGTTATAAAAACGTAATCAGAGGAATCATTACATTCTGTTTATAAATCCCATACGCTATTTCTGAGGGTACCTCTTCACTTGTCACCTACCTGCCTTTCACTCCTGCGTACCTTGGATGCTTCGGCAACCAAAGGCAGATAGTTAAAAACTCCCATTTGCTACATCTGAATATTTCTGTGCATCTACAATCAAGGTTCCCCTAACGCTTCACTTGGCAAATCAAACAGCACAGTGGGAATCCACTGAAGACGTGAGGTCTCTTCCAGGCACTATGAAGGGAATACCCACTAATGGCTCCACCAGGCTAAATGCACTTTGTGATTACCTAAAGTGAAAGAAAACTTTTCAATTAAATAAGGAAAACCGTTTCAATGAGAGCTAATCAGAGCTTGCTTGTTTCAGTGCAGTTCATCTGGCTTCAGTACCTGTTCTGTTACGTAAAATGGGGGAATACCCGCCCTAGCTAAACCACACTGAACAACAAACAGTACCTTTAACACTGACCCTGCACTACTCAGTTATTATACTACAGATTTTGAATATTCTTTCCATTTAATTTAATTTTTCACATAAAATGAGCAGCCAATTTTGACCCCTCCCCACCCTTTCATTTCTCCCAGCTACATCATCATTATAAATTACACCAAACAGTCCAAATCAGACTGGGCTGCTTCCTCTAAAACCCTACTGCTCCTCTGGATAGGAAGATTAAACCATTAATCTGCCTGCCAAATTCATTTGCTAAATCACTAAGGCTACGGTCATATAATCACTGCAGGAACGGCTGCGACACGTAACGAAGTTGCTAACTTTTGGCTGAACGTTCCTGCATCCCACCACGCAGAGCGGGACAGGCCTTGGGAAGGCTCCTCGTGGGCTTCAGCGTGCTCTCATCTGGCTTAGCTTAAACCAAAAAAATAGTTGGTTGCTTCAACTGAGCCGTCTGAGGGGGCTGAGGAACCCCTGGGCAGGACGGGCACGGCAGCCAGCCCCAGGAGGACGTGGTCTCTGTGGTGATCATCTCACCACCGCCCGGTATGATTTGGTATTATCCAGAATGGAACTCCAGCAGCCCCAGGGAGAAGCATCCTCTGTGATCCAGGAAAGCCTCTTCCTGCACTATCTGATCCTGGGGAGACTCTTGGAAACGTAAAACGGTTTGTTGGTTTGGATTAACTTCATCTATCCTTAATAACGACGTGCAGAGGGACTGCTCACCATCGTTACTAGAATCACAGGATCACGTTGCCGAAGCAAACTTTTGTCTTCATTAAAGTTGCAGGATGAACAATGACGCTGCAACTTGGCACGACAACAACCGCCTTTGTATGCAACCTGCCTGGCATATATCAGCACATTTCTCCTTCTTTAAAAATAAAATTAGAACAGAATGAGATAGGTGGTTGTTGTTCATGCTGCCTAAATATCTGAAAAGGCTCAAACATTTTAAAAGCCTAAAAAAATAAATTTCCCTCTCCCCTAGTTTATTTTCCATGCTAGAGGCTGCAAATTGACACATCACAGTAATTACCTCTGACTAACTTCCACAGACCTACCCAAAGAGATAAACATGAGAAGTTCACATTTGACTATCAGACTTACTGTGCCGAGCACAAATAATTTCCCAGAGGAGAATTTGATATTTCATCATTTGGAACAGTGGTAATTTAATTACATTGCTAATGTTTTCTGGCATACTTGAAAGGACAATTAGCATAAGTAAATCATGAGTGAGATGACAAGTCACTCGGCATTTATTTCTGCTCATCAGATGAGATCAAGCTGATGATCTAAATTCTCTTTTGTGTGCGGATTGATTCCAGGTTCAGCAGTTGTAACCAGGGTTCAGACTAGTGGGGACAAACCGATGTATAAATAAAGTAACAGGGACATTGTTCTTTCTTTGAAGTTCCTTAATTAAACTTGTCCAGAGAAACCTCAAAAGCCACCAGAAGCAGGGGAGGGTGAGGAGAAAGGCTGATAAATGGGGGAGGCTAAATGAAGCTCGGGATGCACACTACCCTTTCTGGCAATGGGGTGAATACTGATTCATTTCTGCCAGAGTTTGCTTTACAGCCTGCTCAGGGCTGAACAGCGTTATTATAGCTCTGCTGATGGTCTAAAATAATTGTATTTATCTCCGCGAGCGCAATGACATTCACGATAACACCGTTAACGTTACAGTTCCTTTCTGGCGCTTCAGAATAGCTACAGCTTGCTCATGAGTTACACCTTCCAAAGCTTCCCCGTTAACTGCTAAAATCTGGTCGCCGCGCTTCAGTCTGCCGTCGTCCGCAGCTGCTCCCTGCAAACGGCAAAGCGAGGCGTTAGCGGCGGGTACCATGGGGCCCTCCCGTCCCTCCTGATGCTGATGGGTGAAATGAGGAGGCAGCACTGGAAATCCCACCGTAACGGGGTGGGGGACATGGGGAATAGAAAGGGTCATTAGACATTGGAAGGGGCTGCCCAGGGAGGTGGTGGAGTCACCATCTCTGGAGGGGTTTAAGAAAAGACTGGACATGGCACTTAGTGCCATGGTCTAGTTGACATGGTGGTGTCAGGGCAATGGTTGGACTCGATGATCCCAGAGGTCTCTTCCAACCTGATTGATTCTGTCATTCTGTGAATAGTTCTGAGGTGTCCCTGAGTGCTTCAACCATTGCCCATCGCTCACCCAACCCTGTCAGGTCTGGGGCAGTGCAGGGGGTGATAGACCCCCGGGAAGAGGAGAATTGGCTCATCCCTGAAAAAACTGCAGTATAAAGACTGGTTTCTGGCTTTTATGATTATGGAGAGACTTGTTAAAGCAACATTTAAATGTACTCCACACCCAGAGCTGAGAAAGGGGTTAAAATGTGGGGAGGGAGAGGGACGCAGAGCTCAGGCAGCAGAACAGCCTGGGCACTGCCTCAAGCCCCACATGGAGCTGGGCTCCACTGAAGGTCCTGAGAAGCTCCCACAGAGCTTTAGAAATGGCCGTTCTCCTCCAGAGGCCTCAGCGCAGCTCTTTTACCTACATCCTGAGCCCTGCCCTGCCCAGAGGTCGGCTCAGGGTGTCCATTTCTCCTCCATGGCCCCACCAGTGACTGCAGTGTATTCTAGCTTTGATTTAGGGTTTCTCAGCTGTGCTCACATCCAGAAACTCGTAAATCTAAGCATCAATTTAAAGACAATAACTTCCCATGTTAATAACTGAAAATTGTACAAAAAAACAGATATTTGTGGTTTGAGCCCTGGAATCACAGAAGCAGAGGAGACACGACTTCTACTCCACCTTCAGATGAAGTTTTCTTAATTATGTCATCTACCATGCCAGGAGCGCTGACACGAGTGACAGCAAGTAGACACAGAACAAACAAAACTGTCTGTGACTGACTTCAAGGTTACTTTATGTAAAGTATTCCTAATTCCCACTGTTTTTCTTTCCCCCACGTTTCCAGAACCCCCTTCACGTGGCCGTGCCTGACGTACCTTGCTGTCCCACGTTAAGCACACTGCCAGCAAGGGGATGGGTGGGAAAGGGGCATCTCTCCCTCTGCACCAGTGGTCATTCTGGGGCTGTCTGCCTCGAGGCTCTGCTGTACTGTGTTTCTTCCTCAGCCTCAGTGGCCAGAGACACTGCTGTACCTGGCTGGGACCGCAAAGTCCTTCCCTGACACTCAGGGTTGGGGTCAGAGATGGGCTAAGACAGCTGTGCCGTGAGCGGCTCCAGCACACGGGCGTGCAGTACTCACGGGGAGGGATGAGAGAGAAGCTGGAAGCAAGGGAGAATAACTAAAAGCCAGGACTGATGTGTAAGCCAATCCGTTATCAAGGTATGATGCTTTCCTCTGTCGGTGTTTTTTCTCACTGAGGTGACTATCTGAGCACAGCTGAAGCTCAGCCACAAGGACACAGCATCTCCGCAACTGCCTCTCTCCTGTACAGTGGGAAAAGTGATGCCTCCATGCCTCTTGGAAGGCTCTTTGAGATTTACAGATATAAAACTGTCTTATAAATATTTTAATGTATAAAAACAAGTTTCCCAAGTACACAGAGCGATTTTGCTGAGATGAAGTATCTTGTTTCAGCCATCAGTAATATCAAATATAAGCTGAGAAGCCAGCTGTGAGTTCTGGGTCCACTTACTCACATCAGTGTACTTAGACAGTACATTTTGCTTTCTACTACATAATATATTATCCACGCCAAATCTTACGTTTATTTTTAAAGATAATACAGAAAAAGGGAGGAAAAAAAAAAAGATACCTTGGCAAATATAGTCTTGACATAAATGGGCAGGTCTCCATGGGGACTTCCGTACCCCCCTACAATACTAAATCCCAGTCCATCAGAGCCTTTCTCCAAAGCAATAATCTTAGGCTGAGGTGCTCTGAAAACACAATAAATATCACTTAGAATAGCAATGTCTGTCTTGGGGGACTTTATGCAGAAGGAACACTTTCAGAGGTATTTATCTGTCAAGTTTTTCATACAGTCACAAACCACGGCTCTTGCCCTTGCGCTGGAATACGTTGTTCGTGTACTTCAGCTCCTCACTTTGAAAATACTTATTTTTAATAAGCGCTCAACAAGAGCTCTTATCTCTGATGCAGAAGTGAGAGTCCCCTGATCTGCAGTCGCTGCACGTACGGAAAGGAGAGTTTGCTTTCTTACCGGCCGAGCTGTCGTCTTTGGTCTGTGTAAGTGGCACAATTTCCTTACAGCATAATTTTATTTTATGACTTCAGAGGAATGAGTCTGATAGACAGGGTGCAGCCAGGAACACTTGTGTTTACAGTCTCAGCTCTACTGCAGGCTCTTTGGGCTCTTTTCTAACGACCTACATTTGTCCTACGTGCCTGTCCCTCGTAACCCCGGAGGCTGACTCCTAAGAGCTTCGAGCCTGAACTCTCTTCAGGGGCTTTTACTGTCTGCACTGAGCAAAGGAAGATTTTTGGTGGAATTTAGACCATTCTTATGTATATATCCATCTCAAATTTGAAAAAATAATTTCTACATATTTAGAAAAAAGTATTGTGGGCAAAAGCTGTTTGGCATCTTCCACCTGTATAAAGGTGTAGCCTATGATGACTAACATCCAGCCATTTCTTTAGGACAGAACGAATGCGTACGCCTACCTAATTCTGCTTCAAATTTCCTTGAAAATGAAAAGGGAATGAAAATCCTTTTGTGAAGTAAGCAATTTTCCTTTGAGAGCAGCAATAAAAACAGCATCTTGCATTGTAAGACTAGAGAATGCAGCATAAATAGCTTAACTTTTATACTGAGAACCCCCTGAGGTAGGGCAGCAACTTGCATCTCAGCTTCTTAAAATAAATATAATGAATCAAAGAATGAAAATGAAGAACATAATGAAGCTAATGAACCAAAATGAAGATCAAATGAATTTCACAATGATAACTGGAATGCTACAAGCTGCCCTAAAAAGCACACTATGGAGAATGATGCATGGCCGTGGGAGGGCTAGATCTCTAACTTCCATCACCATACAGAAGTGCCGTAAGTAGAAAATTTTTTAATCAGACTTTTTCAAATTGTAAAGCTAAAACGATTCAAAAGACAAAGAAAGATCTGGGACATGCTTTGAAACATTTCTCTCTGATACCAGGCTTTTTAACACCTCTTGCCTTGGGCTGCCAATGACAAATTATTTCAAATTGCTACAGTCATAACTCTTTTGAGGCAAGGAAGCCAACAGATAAGGGCACAACTATTGTGTCAGCAGAACACATTAGAAAAGAAAGGAGATGATTTTTTAACTGTCCAGAACTAGTGCTTGGAAACACATTTTGTGTTTATTTACTCAAGCAGTTTCTGACACCAGGTGAAGATGGACATGAGTCCACAATCAGCTTGGAGAAGCTCACAGTTACCATTTCAAATGTGATGGAAAATTAGAGAGAAAAGTAATGGGAGAGACCTCCTTCACCAGCCTCGGCTTTTCCCTTGCACGGGGCATAGAAATCCACCTCAGTTACGCAGACTAAGCACAAACTTACTCGGGATCTTCAGAAGGATGCTCAGAAGAAGAGTTAAGGTTGCATCCTGCAGACATGCTCTCCAGCTGGGTGGCAATGGCACTGATGTTGGTATCAGCCACGACCTAAACAGAAGGATGCAATGAAGTACTACGTGTGTTCACTTAATACCAAACACATCTTGGCTAATTACATAGAAAATAGCCGATACATTAGGAAAATCAATTGTTGATTTTTTTTCCAAGCAAATTTCAAATACAAGTCCTACTCCCTTAAATTTCCTGCTACTTCAATACTTATAAAGAATAGAGTCAATAGTAGCCACCTTTCTGGAGGTTAAATGCAAACTTTGCGTTGAAGCTTTCTTTTGCCTTTACGTGACTATCACTCAGACGGTGAGCAGAGGGGAACAGTCTTTCTGGATAACCCAGAGAAAGAGGTTACTTTGTCAAGGAAATAGGTACGACTCAGAGTCAACACACGGTGTCCAGGATTGGGCTTGAAAGTAAAGGTCTCCCTCAGAGAGCCTTTAATAACATATGGAGATCCAAGGGTCTATTGGGCTGTGGGGCAAAGGCCCTGAAATACCTCAAATTGGTCTGTTTGCTGAGTGGAGAAGAAATTAATCCTTGCTGTCAACTTTTCTGCAATTTCCAGCATGAATCTAACAAACTGGCTTCTTAAACTTCCCAATTCTGGCTCCTGTATTACTCTGAAACCATCATGAATTACCACCACACAGTAATTAATAGAGTTAATGACATTTTGACAGGTTGTGGGGCAGCAAACTTGCTCAGGCGTTTTAAATCACTGTTATACAGGTTAGTTACAAACACGACCACGGCTGTATTGAGAAAACAGTTACTTGCACTCTGGGGTTTGCTGTTCACAGGGGTTCAGCCTCATAGGGATAAAAGCTGGTAGCTTGCAGGCCCAGGGGGATTTATTAATGTATCAATGCCCACTCTAGATTTTTTTTTTAACCTTTCATTGCATGCTCATTTTCTATTCTGTGCTTTTTTTCTGGAAAATATTTGAGGAAACCACTATGAAGGGTTTTGGATTTTAAGTATTCACAGTTGAAAGTGCACCAATTTCCTAACAACTACCTGCCGTGGTTATCCCCTAACTCCATCTCCTCCTTACAAGATATTCTTCTCTGCTTCACATTTACTGTACAGAAATACCCAGTAAGTGTATTTTCAATATTTCCTCTACCTATCTATGGCCTCATTTTATCAAAATTAATAGGTACTTTTTCCACTCCTTGCTGTGAACAGGGCTTAAGGGAAACGTACCTTTTCGAAATAAAAAATCCATTATATAAATCCCCCGTTTTAAATGAACGCTGACAATTCTTCCACAACAGTATTTCCCTCTTTCTAATCGCTTGGAGCCAAGAGGGTGGTAGCATTTTCTAGGGAGGAAGATTAGTTCTCATGCAAATGTTGCATCCCAGGACTCAGGTTCTTGGAAGCCCTAAGTGAAGGGGTCCGGCAGACAAGATAGCTGCACCTGGCTCAGCCAGCAAAGACACCGTTAAGTTTTCCTTCTTGTTGCAGTAGTGGAAAGAGCACCAGCCAGTATTTGTTGTATTTTGTTGTTAAATAAAATGAGGGCAAAATAAATCTATATTCAAAAATCTTCAGTTGGCAGTAAGAACGTATCAGAGTTCAACAACCTTGTAAAAAAGCTTCCCCTTATCTCATTACTACACCTGCAGAAAAGAAATTAAATTAAACCAAAGCGTCAAAACAGCCGAAAGGGATGATTGTTCCCCCGAGACCCTAATCTCCCATTTGCAAACAGCATTTGCAAACTCCTTTACCATCCTTCCCAGGACGTCGTGATAATAAGCCTTTCCACACCACTGAACGCAATTATCTGACCTTTCAAAGCAGTTTGCCATAAAGTGGTCTAACCTGATAATAAACAGAATTACTTAATGCCACATCAGTCGTGATTATCACAGCGATAGGATTATTCCATTTAGATTGTTCTAATAAAAAAAGCAGCAATCTGGTGATCAAGCAGTACCTGCATGTCAGGTAACCGTATCACCATGCTCACTGCAGGGCTTTGACACTCCTCCCTGCCGGTACTAAAATATAACATCCCACCTCCACATAACAGATTTTAATAGAGGAAAATAGACTCTCTTCTCTCAGAATAAACCTGTATCATCTGTATAAAGCATTAAGCCCATTTTAAGCTAGACAGCAAAAATGTGGAAGAAAAGAACGTCAACTGATAAACCCAAAGACATTTCTGGAAGAACCTCTTTGTTTATGTTAGTGACCAACCGACAGCGCGCTTCACTGGGAATATTTTTAAATACATGATGAGGTGGAATACGCTGTATTACAGCTTTCAAGATTAGCAATTTGGGGTTCTGCAGCAAGCTTTCATTTTCTATTCAGGGAATACTGTGGACATGAAAAGTGAAATTACTCAACGTTAGTAACAATATGATAACTATAATTTAACAGAAAATCCTCAGCTGGTGTCTATCTGTGTATTTCCTTTGACTTCAATGGAACTACACAAATAGACCATCTGCTTGGAACTGGCTCATCACTTACCAGGTCAGCAGTTCACGGACGCACAAAACAAAGAATAAGCAAGTCTAAAACTAAGTTTATTATAATTTCATTTCCTTTTTTTTTCCCCCCATTTTTTACAGTTACATTTGTGTTGTAATGCAAGCAAGAAGCTCACGAAAATCTCTCAAGATGCATTCCAATCCAATATGCTGTGATGATAATTAGAGTAGATTTTAGTGGTATGTCTTAAAAGTTTGTTTTCCAATTGTTCCAATAATCCTGCAAATGAGCAGTATTTTGAATTCTCTCTGGCAAGTATTTTTCCCATTTCTTTGTGTAAACATAAAAACAAAGTGAAGATGAATATACTGGCAAGCAGCAATTAGAACCAAAGTGGCAGAACACATCTTCCTTTCAGCTAGCATATAAACGCAGCAGTGATAACATTGTTTTTTCTCTCCAGTGTTATTATTCATTACCTGTAGAATAATCAATTCTAGGACTGTCTTAATGATGATGCTATCATTTTTACTAAATGCTGCTAGCATTTCTTTCTTCTCCTCTTTTCAAGAACAAGGAAATTAACACTGTGGGCAGTTTGGTCACAGTCTAGTTACATGCACGCACACATAAACACACATGTAATTTCTTGTTCCTAGTTAACTTCAAATTAAAAAAAAAAACAAACTTGGAAGCTTGTTGATTTATCATGTGTAGCAACAAGTTATTTTGTTCTCTTTGTTACGCTTTCATATAATCATGCTCACAGCCTGTATGAGTGGCAATAAAGAATTTTTGAATGAAAATTATTTCTTGCTTTCATTCTGTGTAATTCCCATCAGCAAGCACCCTGCAATTCTGTGATGCCTTGTGCCAGTGATGCTTAGGGTTTTTTTTTTCCCTGAATGCCATTTATCTACCCTCATGCAGCTGCATGTTCAATTTATCACCATACCTGCAGGATAATGCTCCCATAAGCATTCTTTAGTAGATTAACCGCATCTGCATGAGACAGCCCATCCAAAGGTTGCCCATTAATACTGACAATCCGATCTCCAACCTAAAAGTACAACAGTAATGGAAAATTACTAGCATTAGGGAAAATTAAAATTAAGAGCGCTTAAAATTCCTCGTGAACTTGGCACTGCACAGTCATGCTTCTCTTTTGCAGGATCCCTTTTGTGAGGATTCTGCATTGCTAGTGATCATTTACCATTCTTCAGAGCAAGCACAATACGGATTTTTTAAAAATAACAATGCGATCAGAGAAACAAAGATGGATTGTGTTTTACTATTGCCATTCGCAAGCAGAGACAGTGAGATTTTCACTGCTGTCCTCCCATCCAGAAAGGATTCATTTGTGTTTGTACGTGCAGACAAGTTCATATTCTTACATGTATGCACATGCTGAACGCAGTAAAGGAAGGCAGGCACTTCTGATATTAATCTAATCGACCTAGATGATTTCTTCTTCTTATACATAAAAACGATCTTGACCCTGGCACTTAGTGCCGTTGTGTAATTCTATCAGAGACAGAACGTAGCAGCAGGTACTAATGAATCTCGTGGGCCAAAGCAATCCTGGGTATCTGCATAAGAAGTTCTTTTCAACACTAATGATTCCTTGAAACACTCCAAAACTTAAAGTGTTCCCCATGGTCATTCCTGCAAGCCCACATATCCTGCGGGTCTGACGTAAGTGCCTTATTTCGGCATTTCTTTATAAGGGCCTTAAGATCAAACAACTAACTACCAATCTGGTTTCTACCTGGTTTGAGTTCTAAATGATGCCCAGCCTGCAGTCCCCAAAAGCCTGTGGTTTCCAGGGAGCCTGTTGCTGCCCTCCCTGGGTCTGGATGAACACATACTGCAAAGACATTTATGTTCCTTCTCTTGACGTCACTTTTCCAATGTGGGCAACAATTGCCATTATCCCAAGATGCAAGAGAATTAAAAAGAGAAGGGCAGGTTTGTTTTTTGGGGTTTCTTTTTGTTTTGTTTTTATATAAAAAGAGGCAGAGCAGTCTATGAGACATTATCAAAGTGATGGCCTATACAGAAGTGCTTGAGGCTCCTTCTCTGTGGGACACATGGCAGATGAAATAGGAAATATTGAGAGGACGCCTCTACTCACTCTGAGTCTTTGGGTACGTGCAGCCACACCACTGGCTTGAATCATAGCAATGAAGATGGGAATATCTCCTAATGGACTTCCCTTCCCTCCTGCTATACTGATACCAAGTGCATCATTTGGTCCCTAAAACAAAGCAAAACAAAACATCATTTGCAATTAGAGCAACTTGCAGAGGTCAATGTTCAGGGTATAGCAATAACTGACTCATCTGATTTATGGAACAGGGAGAAAATAGATAGGTTTGACAGACATGCACATCCTCACACATGCAGGTCCCATTTCACAGGCATACATCTAACACCAAATTATGTTTATTATTGCAAACATAAATCATGCAATTTTACTTCTGAGAAACGCTACAAAAATAAACAACTTCAGTTAAAGGTGTCAGCTTTTTGAATTGATAGAAAATAACTCACTGACCCTTGTTATCTCCACAGTCCTTGGGCCCATATCTCCTCCTACTAATAAAGAAACAAACAATTAGCTTCTGTAATTAAGAGATAATATAATTAAGAGATAACACTGTCAGGTGACAATAGTCCCTTGCTGCCTAGTCAGAGTTATCACCAAGCAGACGTGGAGCCTTTCTGTGCCAAACCAGGCAGTGCTGCTCACGTGAGGAGGACGGGATTTCTGTTTCACCCAGCGATGGATACAGATGCAATCACTCGGGCTGACGGATGCCACCCTGACACCCATTGTCTGCCGCTGCTCGCCACGATCTATTGAATAGCAGCACTCTGCCGGCCTGAAGAAAAGCTCTGTTGTGCCTTTCACTCAATTAAAGATTGGCTTATGATTCGTAAATCACAGTGTCCCTACCACAAAGGGCAGGGCACATGGCTGGTCTGAGACTGTTGAGGTTCCATTGATTTCCTCTTCTAATTTGTGCTGTATTAGTAAATAATAGACAGCCAGGAAGTCTGGCTGGCATGTATCTAGCCATAGGACATTTAAAAGTACTCAAAATATTAAAAAAGAAAAAAAAAAGGGGCACTTCAAAGGCATCATTTGAACTGGGACTAAGCAGCCTAACAAGATGATGGTGTAGTCATGCCCTGGGCTCTGCTACACCAACCCCTAATTCTACCAGCTTTAATTAAACTATTTTAAGAACCTTTCAGAAGGCAGGCAGAATTAGTCTCTTTCAAAAGGTAACGATTCTTAATAACACGTATCAGTATTTCTCACCGCCACGCACGTGTGCTTGTGCAGATATCTGCCATGAGTACCCGAGGCAGGACTGCCAAGGCGCAGCGAGGCCTGTGGCAGCGGGAGGCCCAGCCCCGGGGACGCCGGATCAGGGCGTGCAGACACGCACTCTCAGTGCTGCAGGACCCTTCACTCTCAGTGCTGCAGGACCCTTCAAAACAGCACGTGAAGGCTGCCCAAAAAGCCACATGCCTCCTCCAGCACATGGAAACTGGCAGGAGAAATGTCTGCTACTCCTGCCTGCGGTCAGACACGAGCAAAGGTTACCAACGTCTGACAGGTCAGAGCACACGAACGCGCAGGCTCTCCATGAGCTACTGCAGGTTGTAGATGTAGCACTGGCTAAATCAACAAACTGCAAGCAGAGCATCATGACTTTCTCATTACAAAACACCCTTTTATACACTCAAGAGCAACAAAGATATAAATGAAGTGGTGGCAGCTTTATTCCCTGAGAAAACTGTTTCCAACGCGAGAACCTTGCCCGTGCTAAGCCTCCGACAAGGGCGTCGGGGAATAGCAGGACACAGGAATTCTGCACTTAAAATAGAGGGGCCATTACTCTACTAGTACACATAAAAACAATGTCATCTGCTGGAAAGTGTTTGGGTCTTAAAATATCAGTGGTACGTCTTCTGGGAGGCTGAGTAGGAAAACCAGATTCGAGCATTCAGCTTTGCTTTTAAACCAGCACAAATATAAAGCAAATAACACGCAGCTATTCTGAGAGCCGCCCAGATTATACCTGAGTTCCTCTGAGACACATCTGCTGAAGATCTTTTTGTGCTGACAAAATTCTGTAAGGTAGAGAGGACCGGAGCAAGCGCAGGGTGGAAGTGGCTATGGACACTCTGTTGGCTCGCCTGAAGTTAAAAATAAATCAAAACCTGTGAATCAAACCCAAACATTAACTTTAAACCAGTTCTTGCAGCATATGTGTGCAGCTGTGCTCTGTGCCAACCACACTGGAAATACCACATCGGCCACGCAAGTGCCAACCCCTCCAACTTCATTTCCAAGGGGGGAACCCACCAAACTCTGTCCCTGAGTTGTGGGCACAGCCATAGGGCTGCTCACAGTGCTGCACAACCGCATTTCACTTCGTTAGTGCACACCTAACGGTTATGTTGTTCAGGTCGGCTCTAGAGGGCATAGGGAAAGAAAATTAACCCACTCCTCTGCTTATTCCCAGTGTGTCTCTGAACCCGAGGAGAAGGGGAGATGATGGTTGCTACTAAAGCTTGTGGGCATCCTCCCCAGATGCACCCTGCAGGCACCTCGCCCTGCGATGAGCACCCAGCAGGACCCATAACAGCTCCTCTCGCGCAAGATAAGGACAGCGCTTACGCCCATCTTGTTACGCAGCAGCAATCTACAGGCTGTGTTCCCTTAGCTGAATATATTGTCCAATTAAAAAGACCTGGGGGTGCTGATCGACAGCCGGTTAAACATGAGTCAGCAGTGTACCCAGGTGGCCAAGAAGGCCAATGACATCCTGGCCTCTATTAGGAATAGTGTAGCCAGCCGGTCGAGGGAAGTGATCGTCCCTCTGTACTCAGCACTGGTGAGGCCGCACCTTGAATCCTGTGTCCAGTTCTGGGCCCCGCACTTCAAGAAAGATGTTGAGGTGTTGGAGCGAGTCTAGAGGAGGACGACCAAGCTGGGGAAGGGTCTGGAGGGTCTGACCTCCGAGGAACGGCTGAGGGAGCTGGGGGTGTTTAGCCTGGAGAAGAGGAGGCTCAGAGGTGACCTTAGTGCAGTCTACAACTACCTGAAGGGAGGTTGTAGCACAGTGGGAGTCGGCCTCTTCTCCCAGGCAACTAGTGATAGGACAAGAGGACACAGCCTCAAGCTTTGCCAGGGGAGGTTCAGGTTGGACATTAGGAAGCATTTCTTCTCAGCAAGGGTCATTAGCCATTGGAAGGGGCTGCCCAGGGAGGTGGTGGAGTCACCATCTCTGGAGGGGTTTAAGAAAAGACTGGACATGGCACTTAGTGCCATGGTCTAGTTGCCATGGTGGTGTCAGGGCAATGGTTGGACTCGATGATCCCAAAGGGCTCTTCCAACCTAATTGATTCTGTGATTCTGTAATTACAGTTCCTGTATTGACTCTGCTGCTTTTCATTTGACCAAGAACCTACTCTTATTTTCAGAATAACATGCCAGGTGACAAAAGGGAGAGACTCCAAAGATAGCTGCTCACGCATGGTACCAATTCTTGGCCATCTATTTCCAGCCCTCCTTTTCCCTATCTCCAGATCTGGCTTTATCTTCAGGCTCTGTCCCTCGAGGAAACATCATTATCAATTTCAGAAGCGCGTCTGAACAACAGGTTTCACCGAGGGCCAGGCCTTTTCAACCAACCTGCCTTACGCAAAACAAAGATCTGGTCTCTACTGCTCTGTCCACAGCAGAGCTTTCTCCCTCTAAATGCATCAGGCGGCGAATCAAAAGCTCTGGCAGCATTTATCCTCACTGACCAGTGTGCAGCTGTCGGTGACGAACAACAGGCAGAGCACAATTTCCACCTCTGGTTGCCAATCCACGGGTCACTTAACAGAATTTGCAATGCGCGTGAAAGAAATCACTGTCCTGCACCACAAGGCTTATATTTGGAGCGTTAAAGGTATGCAACGGAGCAAGAAAAAAGCCAAGTGAGGACAAAAGTTCTGGATGCTCTTGGCCAGCAGCTTCTAAAACATCGCTCGCAGTTGTGCAAATCATTCAAGCTGATTCGCCGTATTATCTGCCAAGATTTTTATAACTCTTGGAACCGTTTTGCTGAGAAATATTTATTCCGTTTTCAAAATCACCAAGTCACTCAGGAGCAGTGAGGCGGAGGCTCTCAAATGACTCTGCATTAAGAACAGCAATTAAGATTTCTTGTATTAAAAGAAATACAGAAGTTACCAGGTTCCTGCAAAAGCCTCTTTCACTACAAAGAACGGGGGATGACGTTGTTTGATCTGACTTTTTTACCTAGGTCCATGTTAGATACTCTGGCATTTTGCTTCCCTTTCAGCTACGAGTTTTACACAGTAAAATTGTGTGGGTAATTTATAACCGTCACTTCTTGATTACACTGCTCTTGCTTAGGCTAGCTGTTGATACAATGACCAAAAAAAAGTCATACTCAAGACTGCTGTCTTTACTTAATGCAATCAGTGTAATTTTCCTCTGTTATTCCATTTCTCCTTGCCTGCTGCATGCAGTGCAGATGTTTCTCCAATGATATTTAGTCATTATTTTTAAAGCTGGGCTTAGCCCAGCTGTTCCCGCAAGGCTTTAGGCCTTCCTGACACCTCACCCACCCCGACAGCAGGCCGGATCACTGCTGGCCTTTACAAAGTTGAGAAATCATGGCACATGACTATGATATGGCAAAGCAGTCAGTTTTCAGAAGGAAAATCCATTAAAAAAGGTTTTCTAAGTCATCTTTGCCTTGTTCTTCTCCCTTGCGCTACTCGGACTTTAATGCTAATGGTGTCAGTGTCTGAGCTGATCGGGGGGCGCGGGGAGCGGGGAAAAGCCCTGCACTGATGGAAAAATGAATTGTTGTCCTCGCTTCAGGTAAAAAGCAAGTGAAGCAGGAAATTGCTCTGTGTTTTCTTTGAGAGGAAAGCAGCTCTCGTGTGGTTCTGCCGTAAGATCGGCAAAGATACAGTTCAGTTTCATTAACTCATTTTGATTGACAAAACAGCTGCAGAAAAGACATTCAGCATTTTTTTTGCAGGTCTAAAAAAATTTCTGGGCATCATCATTTGAGAAAGATATTACATATTTTGTCCCCATGCCTCGCCCTTCACAGCTCCATTTTATACCTACGAATTTGTCACTAACCTGACTGTTTTCAGCTGTTTTCCGTGATGATAGCCATGATCCAGCTCGCAATCTCCCAAGCTCAAGATGCACTAGGCCTTGGGCACACTGGGAAAAAAAACCAGAGTGTACAGCATTTAAGTAGACATATACTATTCCATGCTCTCCTGGAGAGAATTATGTTTATATTCAGCACCACAACTCTGTGAAGAAAACCACAAGGAATGCTCAAAACATTAATACAAAAAGTACCCGTCCCTGGATTTAGGTTTATCCTGAAGATTTATCCTGGTTGCTGAAATCAGTATGAATCTTCCTACTGGCAAACTGTAGATGGCAAATTACTCACTAAAAATAAACAAAAAGCCCCCAACTCTTTAAGAGACTTTTACCACAAACAATACTTATGAAAAAACACTTTGGAGGAAAAATGCTGCAGAAAAGGGGTGAATTTAACACATATGGATTCAACTTAATAATATACCCTCATATCACTGATTTCCAGTTCTTAAATAGGCAAACTTATGGCCACCCGAATGGAAAAAGCAAGGAAATAATTAGCCTTTCCCTTCAAGAACGAAATAAATCATATGCAGAAACACTAGTGGTGATGGCAGGGAAAAAGCCCTTGTCTCCAGACGCAGTTTTGAATAGAAATGGGTCTGCAGCATCGCTCCCACCCGTCCTTCCATCCGTGGTACGGGCTGGCGGGCCCAGGAGCTGTACGGAGGAGCCAACGTCAGGCACCTGCAGCCAGGCCATCCCCTGCCCTCTCCTCTGACTCAAGCAGCCACATGCCTTCTAATGGGAGAAGGCAAATTCTCCCAGACTGCACAACTTCAGAGTGTAAAAATCACTCCTGTAAGATGGAAAGCTGTGCAGAAACGTATTCAAGCTGCCATTTTATAGCTGCAGGTTAGTGCAGCAAAGCCAAAGGCATTTGATTTCAGTTCCAATTTGTATGGCTCTCAGGTTTCCAAATATTTTTTGTAACGTATGAAATACATAGCTGCATTTTCAAACAAATGCCTAAATACTACATGAGGCTTTGTCTTCCCACTTCAGATCATCCCACTTCTAAATATACATGGAGAAGTGATTTTAAATGAATCTCCCGAAGTTATTTCAGATTAAATTCCTGTCTTGGCAATCAGTTCGAGCTGTCCTGTGTATGTGTAAACAGCACTTCAGGATAATTACCTTACATGCTGTCAGTAACTGCAATTCAGTATCTTAAAATGTATTATGTACTCACCTTAAGTATAGTGGCAACAGTCTCTTGTGAGGCATTTCTCATATCCTCTCCATTTACAGACAAAATCTGATCTCCTTGAATTAATCTTCCATCTAGGTCTGCAGCTCCTCCTTTAACAATGTCAGAGATAAACACTCCACTTCCATTTCTAACAATGCAAGAAGCATATGGCTAATTACACAATCCAGTATTCTTTGGGAGACCAATTTAGATTACTTGCATTTAAGAGACATTAAAAGAAACCTGTGAGCAGAGGAAGAACTAGTTTTACATCCCATTCAACCGTTTGAGTGTAAAAAATCTAGGAGTTTTAAGATCAAGGCATGTTTTGCTATATTTAATGCCGTCTTTCCCCTTGAACTGTTAGTTCTGACTGTGAGATCCATAAAGATTCATGAAAAACACCATTTGTATGAATAAAAAGCCAAGGATCAGTGTCAGATGGAGTTAAACTATCTCCTGATGTGCCTGATATGAATTATGCAGCCTCAGATTTTTTTTCTATATTCCCTCTAAAGGTTCAGCTCAGTTTCTTTTCCAGAAGCCTGGAGGCCCCCAACAGAAGAGCAGGGAGAAGTCTGCAGAAAAGACTTTTATAGTTTGCACATGAGTTATGCAGCAGAAAATCCAGCTTTGTGGCTGTCTGCAGGCAGTGGGGCTCGTGAGAGCAGCCGGCCATGGGGACGAGGGGAATGTATTTATTCATCTACTCCAGCCTCCTCCCGCAGGACCCCTCTGTGCTGGCCCCAGCTCCCGGGGCTCGCCGTGGTGTGAGCTGGTGCCGGCTGCAACGCCAAGATCCGGCATTTGGTATCCTTCACCCTGAAGGACACGACACTTCACAGCCTGGATTATACTTGGGTGTCATTTAATCGGGCTACCTCTAAGGTGGAAATCCCCACAAGCGAAGCACTTAGCAATAGTACAGAAAGTTTTGCACCAAAGCAAACGCATGAGGGCTGGAGACTGCGATTACCATCTGTAGGGTAATTTACATAAGCTAAATTAATTACCCAACCCGCAATCTGCTCACAACACCTGGGTTAAACATCGCCACTCTTGTAAAAAAAACTGCTGCGGAAACTTTACTGACCGTACGCAGTCAGAATAATGACACGATGATTTGTAATTGAGAAAATAATTTTTTTTTGGCAATACAGAAGAGCAACCGTATGGCTCTTAACGCACCAACGCTGAACGAGGGCTCGCCAGTGTCGTGCCATAAATCTCTTGTAGCAATGAAAGATTATATCTATCAGTGCCCTGGTTCGAATGATCTAATAGCAATGGTTTAGAAATACATCAGTAAAATGTCACATTTTATTAAGCAGCTGTTACCTACCACCATATCTCAGATTCTGCTGTCTGTAGTGTTGTGCAGTCACTTTGATATCGTTCAGGATTTGGGTCTAACTCAGACTCTTATCTTCCACTGATATTGGTCCCTTTGAACCCGAGCAGGAGCTAGAGCTAGCTCACAAATCCGTTTTCAAACGCATACCCTGGTATTTGGAAACAGGAACGTTTCTCTCCCCATTTTGAAACCAGAAAAGCCACAGCTAGGGCTTCCAAGCCCTGAGACCCAGCTACGCTGGAGCCAGCGGCACAGCAAGCTCCCGGTTCTGCGTGCGCCCAACGTGGCCACGGTCACCGAGAGCGGGACACCCACTCTGTGCTGGGAGCCCTCTGGGGCAGCAGCAGCCTTTGCTACACAGGTGTGTCGTCATTCTGATAAAGGAGCCAGGACCACAACCCCATGGCATCCTTGAAGACATTTCGATACAAAATTCTGTTCCTGACGGGGTTTCCCCTTTATTTCATGTAAGGCTACAGTTGTTCATACAGCAAAAAGCAAAGGATTTCTCATTTGAAGTGCAGTCTGATCAGAGAGATGCTCTTACCGTTTTCCAGCTATGCTGAGCCCTAGTCCTCGGCCCGTTTTCTTTTGTATATCTACATAGAAAATCTCTAAGTTTTCTTCATCTTTGTAATGTGCTTCATCTCTATAAACAACCAGCTGCACCTTCTGGGGCGTCTGTCTCAGCGCAGTGATAGCTTCTTCGTGGCTGGCATTCCGCAGATCGATCCCGTTCACCTGAAATAATCAGTGTTTTTTCTCCAAATGACAGGGACAAATGATCTTTTCATCACACCCTACCCTTGTGTGACAGGACAAATTTGTCAAGCTGACACCCCTTGGCGCTCTAATTTAGCGCTCCCATTTCAGAGGGCCGAGCTGCTGGGTCTCCTACCGAGGGCGAGCTCGGTGCTTTGTGCCACTGCCTGGAGCAAACCACAGTCATCAAACCGTTTCGGCTGGTAAGTTTTGGGGGTGTTCACTGCTTTTCAAACGCTGGAACCTCAAACAATGCTGCTTTCTTACGACTAGACAAAGTAGGACGTGCTCCTTTGAGCTTCCTATATCTCTTAGTGCTCAGATTCCTTCTCCCCTGCCAAGCTGAAGACAGAAGGGATCAGAAACAGCCAACGGCGAAGCCCAGGCAGGACATTTTAAATGGTTATTTTGCTTTGTTCCAATAGATGGCACACAAGACCGCTCCTGGAGCACTCAATTCCATTTCTCTTACGGTAACCTGAAAATGTTTTAGCGTTTTAGTAATACCAGATAGAACAAGAAGTTCTGATTGAATGCTGAAGTATTAAAAAAAAACCCTATTGCAACTTGAAACTTAATCTCCTAATTTTGCCAAGCCTGATCCACAGATGCCCTTTAAGGTGTTTGCCAATATTCTGTTGCCAAAATCATCTTATTTGTCAATACCAAAAAATATCAATGCTTAAATATTTTTGAAGTCTCTTTAGGAAGTAGCATGAACCGTAACTGAGTAACAATACAATATTAATCCACTGACATAAATTTTAAGGCAATGAAAATATTTCTCAGTATTTCTAGACCTGCAAAGTTATAATCATAGTTAATTTTACATTAAGATAATTAAGCCTAATCTATAGTAATCATATTCTTTTGTACTAATTCTGCACACATTTATTTATAGACTGCATCAGTATTCTTTTCTCGACACGGGCATCTATGTGTGCTTTATCACACCAATCTGAAACCAATTCAGAGTAATCTTTTTGATTCATTAGTATGGCTTTTAAAAGCTGAAATAACAACAATATTACGCCACACAAACATTAGCACTTTCCTGTTTGGCCAGAGAAGAATTAATTAACCTTCCCCATTTTTATCCCCTAATTATTGTGCTCTGTTAATACACAGTTATTTATAAAAAGAAAACAACATTCAGCCTTAACACTAAAAAAAAAAAAATATTTTCAGTGCAAGAGCTGTAAAGACAACTCCCCAGGTACCCCTCGCTATTTTTCTAACCCTACACACCAAAGCCTTAATGGCCATGCTGGGAATTTGTCCTGATCTGACAGCGAGAGGCTGCAAGCAGCTGCGCTGAACCCCTGCCTGATGCGAGTTTCATTTGCAGACCAACACTTCTCTCTTAACCCTTTCCCTCCTCGATTTGCATGCGGGAAAAACACCCTGTTTATTCACAGAAATAATTCTGTGCGTTCCCCAGCTTTACGAACCGCGGCACCACGCCACAGGCAGCACCGTGGGTTTCCCAGTGGGATGCTGCAGCCACCCTCGCCGTCTCGCCCCGCGTGCCCAGCTCAGAGGTGCTGGAGCAGCAGCAGCAGGCCCCCGACTCAAAGATTAAACAGATGAATAATACTGAGCTATTGGACATGACAGCTGAACTATGTAATTCGAGAGCTGCCTTGCTCAATTAAATTTAATATATTCTCAGTTTGTACCTTCAGTTTATATGAATATATCAGGAAATGTGAACTTGTCAGGACGTTCTTAGTGACAGAAAAGAAGCTTCAAGTACAGATCCTACTCAGTGCTCTCTCTTTCCCCTACAAGAAACCTACGGTGCGTTGAATACAAGTACATGTGACAAAGGTACAAGCAAGTACACGCATGGAGAGAGTCATTTACCTCCAGAATCTGATCGCCGGCCCAAAGCCTGCCATCGCGGGCTGCTGCCCCTTCTTCATAGACTTCATGGATCACTATGGCGTCCTGCGGGAAGAAGGGGGTGACGTGAATCCTCCCTCCCCAACACCCCGCAAACTGGCAGCCACGACCCACCCCACAGAGCCCAAACACCCTGCAGAAAAAGGCACAGCACTCTGTGTCAGGATAAGCAAGACTGTAACACAGATTTATGTAATTTTTTTAATATTTTGGGATAAGAAAATCACTGCTGTAATCAAAATGTAGATAGCTAGTATACAGGTAAGAAGGATTTTGTTCACCACTTCAGGGTAGTCTTGTCTAGAGCTTCTCGGGCTTCCATCACTTTTATACATTGGCATCAGCAGTACGTGAACTCAGTGTGAACTGTTGCATTAACATCGTCTACTTTTTATGATATTATTTAAAACCAGATTCTTTGGAGCTATGAATATTTTTAGGGACTTGGCATAGATCTGAGCTTTAAGCAAGAACTGAATGCCTTGTGGTAAATAGCGCTGGTTAAATCTGTAAGAAATGAAATCCAGAAGAAACGAACAATGGCAAATGTTAGTTTATTACTGAGGTTGGAAAATGTAGGCAGCGGCAGATGTAGCTTCAGGGAAGGTTTCAGTGATTTAATCTTATTGCCAGCAATAGATGTCCCCAAAGAAAAAGCATTACAAAGAACATACTGTTCTCTTGCTGGTGCTTTCCCTTTGCATTGTTCTGGTTTGTTTCTTTATTTTTCCTGAAACAAATAGGTGAACATCCTGCTACGGCCCTTCAGCTGCCGTCCTGACAGCTAGCAGGGTGGGACGCTTCAAAATTGTGCTCCTCTCTCCAACGTCACCAGCAAACACCGAGCCTCGGAGCAGAACCGGCCTCACTAGGAGCTCTAAAAGGGCTCTGGATAAATACACGGTGATTTTCAGTTAGGTAGATAGGCAGGTATGGGATAACCCATTCTCAGACAAATACACCCTTCAAAAACTGCTACGGTTGTGAAGTTCCTTCACCAGTTTAATAACAAGTCAAAGCGGAGACTTTCCGCAGCACTGGCAGCGGAAGGCGCGAGGTTAGCAGCGTGCGAGCCCCGCTGCGCGCCGCCTTCCCGGAGCTGGGGCAGGAAATAGCTGCCGGGGTAGAACAAAGTACCTTCGTGCTTTGAAAACACCGTTAGCTACTACATCTCTCATCACCGAGTTAACTCCCCCCGTGATGCTCTCCCAGCACACATGGTGCATGTTGAACAGAAAGAAAACTCAAATGCCCTTAAGCTAACGCTCTGATCAAGACAACATCGAGAGCATTATTCTGTTTCATTCCCACTACACCTTATTTAATGACGTGGACCTGTATCCACAGCCGCCCTGCTGCTGCTGGAGCACTGCACCACTGTCACGAGCTTCCTCTTTGATACATATACACCAGTCACTGAAAAAAGCCTGAAGGATTTTAATCACAAATGGATTACAGCTGATACAAGTGTCCCAGATGGGGGGAAAAAGATTTAAATCTACATAAATGAAGGCAAAACACTACGAGCTGTGTACCAAGGTAATTAAGAAAATCAAAAGAATGGTTTGATTAAAAAAAAATTATATATATATGCCACTGGCAATGGCAGGGTTTTCTTGAAATAACTGAACAGCTATTACCAGTGGAACAGAGTAACACGTGCACGTCCGCCTCAGCAGTGCTGCCAAAATCCTCTGCTACGCGTCTTAGATCTTCTCTCCGTTGTGGGGTTTTGGTTGTTGTGGGTTTTTCTGTGTTTGTTTTTGGGTTACCTTTGTTTTAAAAATGATCATGTAACTCTAAGTCAACACAAGAGACTTTTGCCTGGGTGAAAGCCAGGAGGGTGACAGTGATGTATATTTTTTCACCTGAGGCTGATCACGGGTAACTTTGAGAAAAAGCTGAGTCTGTGGTTTAGAACTTCCATCGCACACTTCACTTTTACTTTTTTAAACACTTTACAAAGGAAGGCATTTAGAAGTGGCCAACGAGATAACACAAAGTATCGACCAGCTTGTTAAGACAACATCATTCAACTAGGACACACTAGGGCGGCGGGTGAACATGAGGTTCAGTAGGAAAATGGCAACGTGACCATGTAACAGCAGACTGGGCACGTACACAACATGGTCAGATCAAACACTTTCAGACTGAATTTATCTGACATCTCCTAACCTCTGAGCAAGCAGCTTTCAATCACATTTCTTTAAGTTTGTTTGCCATCTGCGGTTGCTTTAAAAATGGTCAACAAACTGGAGTTACCAGCTCTTCCCAGCACTGCATTATTAAATGTAAAACCGCACATACCTAAAGCTCAGATTCAGGAACCACCGAATGTTATCAGGTTGAACAATCTGCATCATCTATTTGAAAAGGCAACAATTCAGTATCAGACTGCGGTTCCTGCATGTGTTAGAAGCCAGACCTAGAACTAAAAATACATATGGCATGAAAAGGTACATTCCTGTTTGGTCTGTGCCTACCCTGAAGAAGGAAACATCTCGCTGACCTGCCAAAGCGCTGTTTTTCTTAACTAAGTTTTTTTTTTTTTAAGCAGTGTAGTTGAATCAGGCTTAACAAATCAATTAAAACCAGAATGAAGCAACGTGTCCATGATGTACTGTAAAGATTTTTAAATAGCCCATAAGCATAAATATGAGACTCTTAGCTTCATAGAATCGGCTGTGATCGACAGCCGGCTAAACATGAGCCAGCAGTGTGCCCAGGTGGCCAAGAAGGCCAATGGCATCCTGGCCTCTAGTAGGAATAGTGTAGCCAGCCGGTCTAGGGAAGTGATCGTCCCTCTGTACTCGGCACTGGTGAGGCCACACCTTGAGTACTGGGTCCAGTTCTGGGCCCCGCACTTCAAGAAAGATGTTGAGGTGTTGGAGCGAGTCCAGAGGAGGGCGACCAAGATGGTGAAGGGTCTGGAGGGTCTGACCTCCGAGGAACGGCTGAGGGAGCTGGGGGTGTTTAGCCTGGAGAAGAGGAGGCACAGAGGTGACCTTATTGCAGTCTACAACTACCTGAAGGGAGGTTGTAGTGGAGTGGGAGTTGGCCTCTTCTCCCAGGCAACCAGTGACAGGACAAGAGGACACAGCCTCAAGCTTGGCCAGGGGAGGTTCAGGTTGGACATTAGGAAGAATTTCTTCTCAGAAAGGGTCATTAGACATTGGAAGGGGCTGCCCAGGGAGGTGGTGGAGTCACCGTCTCTGGAGGGGTTTAAGAAAAGACTGGACATGGCACTTAGTGCCATGGTCTAGTTGACGTGGTGGTGTCAGGGCAACGGTTGGACTTGATGATCCCTGAGGTCTCTTCCAACCTGGTTGATTCTGTGATTCTATGATTCTAGAAGTCAAGGCCTAAATAGTTCAAAATCAATCAATCAAGAGGGAGGAAGGGAAAGTCCTGTCCATGTTCAACAAGAGGTTGTGGAATTCATGGTGACTCTGGACAGATTTTCACTCCCACCCCTCCACATCTCCTATCACTACCAGTTTCATACAGATTATGGCACTCCGTGATATAGCTTGGCAGAGTTGCAAAAACTGTTTGGGCAGAAGGGGGAAATGAAAACACTCTCATATCAAGAGCACGGCTATTTAAAGAAAGATATCCAGCTGCTTAAAGCACATGCTTCATAAGGTTTACACATACATTAAAGAACCTGGAGCTTTAATCTTTGTATATATTGACAAAGAATGCTCCGTTAGTCTGGGACCGTTCTATAAATCAGGAATTAATGCAAAGTTGAACATTTCTTGTAAGGGACAGAAGGATGCAGGATACAAGCCAGGGCGTATAAACAGCATTTTAACATGCTAAACAAAGTCTGTGCTTGCAGGTGTAAACCTTGACTATCCAACCATGAAAACACTGAAAGACAAAGTAGAAGGAAAGCTGTCTGCTGCTGCTGAGGTTGCTGAGCATTATTGGCTGTGATGCTTATATGAAGGCTATTGAAGGGCCTGCAGCTCAGTGAATGAAGCTGAATGCACTGATACTACCTGTACTGCATGGCTAAAAAATCACCTGCAAGCCAGAGGAGTTCCCAAACACGGCAAGAACACACATGGTTGGTATATGACCTGCACCAAATCTGTTAACAAGCAGCAATGCTCACCAAACTCGGACGCAGTATATCAGACGGTATTTTGTAAGGTTCAGATCTGAGCTGTGGGACAGCTACACCCTCACTCTCGCTTTACCAGCAGAATACCACAGCTGTTGCACTGTCTTCTTGAAGGCACACGAGTGACAATTCTCACACTGGCTCTGACAAAAGAGGTTTTGGCTGTGGGAGAAAAGGCAATGGCAGACAAGTAGAAGAGTTCATGGAGCTTCTTGGTCAACACGTTGAAGAACAACGTTGGTGCAGAGTGAATGACTACCGAGACAACCCTACAGAAATTAGCACCCCATCTGAGAATCCACTGGTGGAAAATACAACTTGTAAAACGTGCACAGCACGATCGACATTGCATTGCTTTCTGTCTGAGGGAGGGGAATGGCCCTGAACACTCAGGGAATTGCATCTCAACTCCCCCCCAAGCTGTGGATATTTTTTCTGCTTGATTTATAACAACTTCAGAGACCTGGTAGGGGAAGAATATCAAACTCACCCAGCAGCAGAGAGCACAAATAGAAATGCTAACGTTAAGATTTAAATTCAGTAAGAGTGACAGCTTAATTTTCGTATCTTAAATGTCAAGAAGTGGTGTGGCAGAGACTCCAGGCAACAACCACATAGCACCGTCCTGATTGAGCCTTTGGGAGAAAGGTGGTAAAGTCAGCTTCCTATTCAGGAAAATCACTGACCAAGCGAACCTTAAAAGCCTGCAGGACCATAAGCAGTGGTGAGAAAGTCTCACAAGCTGCCTGGCTTTAGGCTTGGACTGCTCACGTGTTTTCTGCAAGTTTATAGCTTCTGAGCCAGTCTCCCTAGTGTTTCTTTTCTTCTGTGCAGCTGTTCTTCAGAAGGCCAAGCAGCAGCTTTCAACACGGGTGCCCTTTGCCACTGAAAATCAGCCCCCAGATTGTTACTTGCAAATGCTGGGAGTAGAGAGTGAGGGAGCAAAAGGACACAAGACATGAAGGAGGCTCAAACATTAAGTACCACAGATATTTTGATGAAGTTCTATCATGTGATAAAAGGTTGATCAGTATGCAAGAGGGGAGATTTCAAAAGAACTGGAGCAGAGAAATCCCCACATACCTGGTGTTGGCGGTATTTGACAAGGAAAAAGGTCTGAATTTTGGTAGAGAGGCTTCTTGCATAGTACTGAATCGTCCTTATCTACTGCAGATCATTCACAACAAGCTATTTCTTTAACTGAGCTAACATTATCTTTGTTTTGAGTTTATCTTTGCTGTACTATCTCAGTCTACAAGACCCAGCCATTTTTTCGATAGGATCAAAGGCGCTTCACAGAAGTAAGGTGAAGCACATTGAGGACTGCAATAATCATCAGAACAGGATGACACCGGGTAAGATACTCAGTTAGGAGTGAGTTGTTTGAAAATCCCAGACCACATTTTCCACGATGTGCATTTTAAGGTGGCAATCATTAGACCAAAAAAATCCCCCAAACAGTCCTGAGAGCAGAAACCAGATCCACAGCTCTGCCCTCTCACTACAAGGCTATCTCTACCACCAGAGCATCACCAGCTATTTGTCCCGGAGCAAGGGAGCATCGTATGGGAAAAAGGTACCTGTCTCCCAGACAGACACATCTGAGCACGCACAGACAAGGATGCTGAAAGTCCAGGTCAAAACAGAGACATCAGATTTTCGGGAACATATGTGCTAGAAAGCAGGCAGGGCAAACTGCTGGAATTATATTAATTTTACATGCTTGTATCTCAGTTTGGTCTGTAATTAGGTGGATGAATCTTACCACTAAGTGTAACTATGTATTTGGTGTAAGAAATGAAGCTTTCTGCATGAATTAGAGTACTTTCCCGAGGAAGCAAAAAAGTATACTACATATAAAACAACATTCAGGAAAAGATGTTTTCTGATTTAGTTGACAAGTAGTGTTTTCCTAAGCTAGTATTACACACTTCCAACAAATTTCCTACATAGCTACAAATGCTATACTAAATTAGCATTTATTAAAGATAATAAAGCTACAAGGTTTTTTGCTGACTATAGGATTACAGACTTATCTCTTTCCCAGGGCAAGTAAAATATCATTAGTTATTTCCTTCTCAACTTTTATACTACTTTGTCCAGAGTAATAAAATTGTCATTTCATTTTTACAGGCTGGTTCACAGATAAAGTAGAAATCAACTAGTTGCACAGTGTGTTTTGCTGAAGAATTAGCCCCATATAAGAATCTCTCAGTAGTTAAAATAAACCCAGCTGCTGGTTACTTGTAGGCAGAGGAAATTACAGCAGTTATGTTACGATCTATGATCTTCCATTCGCAGATCTAAATGGAATCTAAAAGATAACGGTTCAGCAACAAAAGCTGAAGGTCAACTCCAAGCAAATCACTTGACTTCTTAAAGGGGTTTCTCTAATGCATCGCGCTGCATATACTTCCTCCTAACACTCAAATATTTTGCAGTCGCTAGCATTCACAAACCATTAACAGGCACCCAAAATCCTAAGCCAAACACTACTGTAATAAAACAGGCTATATAATGTAAAAATGTATTACCGTGTTAATGTAAAAATGCTTTACATTGCACGACACCGAAAAAGTTCTCTACTCAGGGTCAAAACAAAAGGTCTGTTTCCCATTTAAGAACAAGCCCTTGCAAGAGATGGTGTTCACTTGCCAACTTTCATAAAAAAGATTAATCCACGACATCAATATGAATATAATTTTTCATACTAAAATACAGATTTATTTTAAGGAAGTGGATAATATTTGTATTACATTTTATAGGCCCCTATAGTTACATCTGGTCTTTATTTATTTAAATTTTATTCAGCTTGCATAATATTTTTGCTTACAGTTATATTCTCGAAGATCAGAAAAGCTAAAACCTGAAAATTCAATGGCACTATTCATTAACATTCCTTCGGACTGCAGTCATACACATTTGCAAGCTCTCCTTTGATTCTGAAATAATAAAACTAAGGTAATAAGATGTTTAGTGTAAAAATATATGACTTAAGTCAGAATGATAGAACGAGCTATGCTTCCAGGAATCACATGCCAAAGCAAACCCAAGTTTTTCAAAAAGTATACACGCTCATTTTAGAGGGAATAATAAAACACAGAACTAGATATTAAAATGTTAACTCTCTCACTCTCATTATTTTATTAAATAAAAAAAATATGAAAATTTACAGCATACAGTGCATAACACAGGTTATAAAGAATGCATGAGATCCTGAATGCGTATGACACAGGAAGCCAACAGCCAGTGGTTTCAACCAGCAGCAAGCAAGATACTCCCGAAGTCCATTCTGACATGTCCTACTGCTTTTGCATATTGTTAGCTTAAATTTTATGGTTGATTTACACTCCTGGAAGACACCAACTTCTTCAAGCAAGGCACTGCTATGCAAGCTAGCCGTACAGTCAGCTAAACCCTTGCCAAAGAGCCATCAAATACACGAGCTGCAAAACTTACTACTCTAATTCCTATTTGTGATAACTCACGTACAAAGCAGTTGGGTTGTTTCATGCTGTTGTAAGCTAATGTCCTTCTGGAATTATGATGAATCCACCAGCTCCATTTTAACATTATCCAACCAAGAGTCAAAGCAATTCCTCACAGTTTCAAGCTAACTGCATTTACCACTCTGTCATTAAATTTCCTTCTGTTTTATAAATGGGGGTGATGGTTAAGAAGTGATTGCATTTTTTTTTCTCTCCCAACCGCAAACTTTTCCTCTACAATACCCAAGCCACGATTAAAAACTTAGGACTTCTATCACCATTTTTCATTCTATTGTTCCATTCATTGTGCGATAGACTTAACAGCACCAGTATCTATAGCCAATATATTGCTGAAACCCTCCAGAGACCAACATCTTGCTTTTCATTTGTAGTTACAAGGTAAGCATATTCCACTAAACCAGTTTCAGTCTTAGCTGCACTTGATGACTGTCTACAAAGTCGCTCAGACGTCAGCTGTCTATAACTGATTAAGTTATTTTTGCCTGAATCTAAATATAACTGAGGTGGGAAGGAGGGAAGAAAGCTCAGCCAAGGGAGAACCTGTTTGTTTAGTAACACAGAAGTCACATCAGTCGTCATGTTTAGGTAGGTCCCCACTGCTGACTGCAGCACGGCACAAACAAGAGATACCAGACTTGGCTTCAGTATTATTAACAGCCTGCTCTTGGCAGCGTGGAGATCCTAGCAGGGTAATTAGCCCTCACAGCTCCAGGGGCAAACAGTGGGTCTTGAACAGCTGCAATTTAAAGTCACAGTTTTCTTGATTATTCCCTTGCCCTTCCTTAACAGATGGGGTTTATGCAAGGTATGACTCACCTGGACTGACAGAATGAATCTAAATATTCTTCTGTCAAACTCCATCCCCACCATCACGAAGCTCCCCCTACTCCTCCGCAAGCCAGAAAGCTGCCTGGGCTAACCCACGTGGTTAGAAAAGCTTTTTCCTCTCTGACTCTGGTGTTACCAGCTCTCACACCAACCAGTGTTAGCTGAGCACAGGCTTATTCTGTTACTTTTTGGAGCATTGCTAGTGTGTTCCAGTTCCCTGGCTTTGTGGATCACTTTATTTTACAGACGGAGTACCTTAACGTCTGTTAATTGCCTTAAAAATGCTTTTTATTAAAGTCAGTTGAAAGCAAAAGGAAAAAAAAATTATTTACCAAATTCAAAGTAACCCAGTATAAAAATTCTGCATAGGAGGTTTGTTGTTGTTTTCACTAAAAAAGACACAGGATAAAGTCTGCTGCTTTTCTTCCTTTCTGTGGAAGGTTCAGACCATGACCGCCTCATAGCTACTCCACCTCCGAAGAGCCCCTATGTTACCACTCCTGCAATCTTTTTTTCTTTTATATCGTAGGTGCCTCTTCAGTACCTCACTGTGATTTCAAGCCCCAGCTGAGCCTCTGCGCTCTCCTCCCCTCCCAGGGTTTTCTAACTCTGCCTGGGGGGAACGTCCCTGTACCAGCCTTGAAAGCACCGAATCCCCTCCGGCACGTCTGAGCATCTTAATCACCCAGGCAGCAAATACAGAGTCAATAACTATGAGTAATCAACTCAACCATTACTAAATTATTCAGCTGGAAGCAAAACAGTGCTCCCACCTACTAAGAAAATGTTTGTATCTCAGAGCAATGCTTTTTCCATGTACTGCCAAGAATCAAATCCCTGTAAACTGACAATCCTGTTTTATAGAAAATGGCTCATTGCAAGTCGCTAACTGGACAAGACGCTCTGGGGTGATGGTGGTGTTTGGATGATTTAACCCCCCGTGCCATCTGGAGGAGTACCAGGACAGCTTTTTTTAAACGATTCCTCGATGCCCTGTTTGCAGCCGATTTAAGAAGAAAACCTCATAGAAACTTTCTGGCCAAAGTTTTAGCGGAAAACGCCCATTGCTTGAAACTAAATTATTTGCCTTGAACCAACTCATGCAGAATGCAGTGAATCAAAAGCAGAACAACTGAGGAACGTTTCCTAAATTTATGGTGAACAACTGGACTATCTGGTGCTGCCCGTTCTGCATCCTGCAGGGCTGGTTATTCGTCCCGGACCCACACGGTCCCAGCCTGTGCGGCCGTGGGCCAGCTGGCCATGCCAACGCTGGCTTGCTGCCGTGAACGCCCGACTCTGAGAGCTGAACTCCACGTCTAACTAAGAGTCACCGCTCGTCCAGGCTCGGAGCTGGCAGCCCAAGCATCCTGCCCAGGACTCTCGGAGCTGCACCGCAGGCGTTGCCCAGACAGGTCTGCTGCATTCATGGATCCCGGGCGTCCCGCGGCGGGAGCGGTTCAGGGGTCCCGGGAGCACCGGCAGCTGCCGAGTGACAATGACACCCCTGTCAGGTTTATGGCTGCTATTAGCAGTGGTGGAGCTGACAAGCATTTATACACAATTCAGCAACCAGAGGGGACGAGAGGGCAGGACGGTGTCCTGGGGAGCAGAGTTACAGCCTCAAACCTCGTTTTGGGATGTTTCTAAAAACACTTTTTTTTTTTTTTTTTAAATTCCCACTCTGAGGTTACTTTTACAAGTTTGATTGGACCACAACCAAAAAAAAAAATGTCACAAATTGAAAGCCCTGTACTTCAGCCAGCTCCACTCTGCAGTTTAATTGCTTTAAAGCAGAGGCCATGTGTTGTGTTCTCTCAGGGGTACATGGGAAAGTGAAATGAAAGACAGTGGAGAAAAAAATAAAAATAAAAATCAACCCTTAGAATAAATTGAAATAGGACTGCTACAAGGGCTAGAGCAGTCTAAAGATCAACAACATGAAGGCAGCTCTCAAGGACGATCCTTCCTTCCCCGTGCCTTTTCTACAGGCACATCTTTCCAACCGATGCTCTCCTGCTCCCCTAAGCACACAGCCACAGTCCTTGCATCTAATACATGCAATTTGAAAGGTTTTGCAAGTTGGAAACGGTCATTTTCTCAACAAAAAACATTTCACAGTGGTTAAGACATCACTTTCCAACCTCCTGAAGGAATTAACCTCCCTGCTCACAGACTGTATTTTTCAAGTCTCTGCTTGGTGATTTCTGATGAGATTCCTGAGGTTACGACTTAAAAGTTGCACTCTGTATTTTATTTTGAAGCACTGCGTCCCTTTAGCAGGCTGCCAGATTTATTATTATTCCAAAAGCTGGGACTGTACATCATGTGTTTAAGAAAGATCCAAAATATTCCGAAGTGAGCTTTTCCCATCACGCATGAGCTGCTGTTGTGCACCAGTGCTGACTACTAGCACACATTAAACCGTGACAACAGTGAAACATTTTTACATCAAGTGCATTTTAATACCACTCAGAGTTTTGTAGGCACTTACACACCTGCGCAGGTACGAAATAAAGATAGCCCAGTAGAAAAGCGAGGAAGAAATGGGTGTTCATGTGTTGTCTTCTCAGAGGACAAAAATGTAAAAGAAAAAGTCTCTGTGGCTGTTTGTGGCACACGCAGGCACTGCTCCTGCAGATTCACCCCTATTCTGCTGTGCCTTCTCTCATCCCTGACGGAGCACATTTCCATGGTCCCATCAGGGCATCTCATCTCTATCGCCTGTGTGTGCCATCTGAACTGGCACTAAAGACAGCATCCCTACTGCATGCCTGCAGAGATGCCTACAAATGGTCCCATTCCCATTCTTTCAGACTTTGATCTGAGAATTCCCATTTCAAAAATAGCTAAAAAGCCAAACTCAAACTGCCGAAGCCAATTATAGCTTCACTTTAATTTCTCTGCGCTGCAGAAAACAGTAGCTCTTGGATACACAATTTCTGCCACACGAGACCTTTGGAAGTGATGAACTTCTGTGGCACAATAGCATAACACATACTTAAGCAGTGAAGCTGTAAGTCAATTTATTTTGCCTTTTTAAAACACAAAAGATGTCCATCTATATCCCCAAGTGAAAAACAAATCATGAAGAGCAAGACAAGAAACATTACTCAGCTCCATGTACTTAATTTTGTTATATTTCCTCTCTAGTCCACGAAACCCAGAAACTTTCCTACAGTCCTGAGCAGTATTTTCTTCCACCCCTCTTCATTTTGTTACGTGAACTTCATTTCAACTCTTTAACAAAAGGTTTTTTGCCTTCATGGCAAAAAGGGAAGGCATCAGAATACTTTGGGGGAGATCAGTAGTACAAAGTAGACAGAGCGATGATGATCCCACCAGCTAAAGACACAACCCCGGCTCCCTGCTTTGCAGAGAAGGGTTTGCACGCACCGTTTGGATAAGCAAGTTATGGAGAATCCCTGAGAGGGTCTCTGCACATTGTAAATGATCAGATCAGACTGCGGTCTCACAAAAGCAGCTTGATTCCTATGAAACAACATGTCTTGCCTTTGAATGAGCAGATTGAGAAATATGAAAAGAAACACAGACTCATTGTAATGTAATGTCCTGTAACGTGAAGATCAGTCAGACCTCCTCCCCTTCATGACTTTCAGTTACTGCAATCAAGTGCATAGGTTTTTAAAATAAATTCCTAGGAGGAAACTTTAATGAATAAACTAATGAAAGTATAATACCTAACCAAAACCATTTACCCAATTTATAGAATAAAATCCTTTGCATTTTTCTCATCTGCTCTGTAAAGCAGATATTTATAATTTTCATTTATTTATATTAAAATCTCACGAAAGACATGTACCAGATTGCGTCTGACAGACTGCCATGTATTATTTCCAAATTCCTGTTAAATGAAAAAGCAGAGACATGACTAATGCTGAACTTCTTATTTGAATTTACTAAAAACTGAGGAGCTTGACAAAAAAGGGACTGAGGACAAAGCAGCGCATGGCTGGACAGAGTGAAAACCATACAGGCTGATTTAAGCCTTCAGCATAACTCAGATCTATCTCCATGTGAAACAGAGCAATTCATCCAAACTCTACATAATTGGACACTTGGATAAATGGGACCAAAAGTTGAACCTTTTCCAGTTTCAGCTTTATACTGTAAAAGATACAGCCTACACTTTGCAAAACAAAACTTTCCTTTTCCTTTCAACTTCCTTGGGTTTTTTTTTTTTTGCTTCTTTTCTCCTGGTCTGGAAAAGGATTACTACAGTGCAACTGCCTGTAGCTGCTGACACTCACAGCACTTCACTGCTTAATGATGCACCACCATGATATTTTCAGGAACAACTGCATGTAACAGAGCAGCTCTATTGCTTTAAGTGTCTCTGGGGCAGGGGATTCAGGAGAACCCAAGTAAAGACACCTCTGCAGCAGACTTGTTTATTGAAAGAACTGAATTTGACATTTAAAAAAACCAATCTGACATTCTGGTATACTGTAACATAGCATCTCTTAAATGGAAAGTGGAGTGGAAACAGCAACAGCAGAGGCAGAGAAGGGTTTAGCATAACTAGCTTGCTGAGTTTACACTTGAACTGATAAATTTTAATTTAGCTGAAGATAACTTTTTTAAAAACATCATAGCCCAGAGCAAGATTAAGCAAAAAGACACAGAAAACAATAAAAGATTACCTTTGGGTTGCCTCTGTTCAACAAGGGCTTTTGCTGGCTGGGAGATAAATCACAGTTTGTTTAAAGAGCTACTAAGCATCTATGCTCTCAAGATGGAGGTGTTAACCTTGCTGAAGTAGCTCTACCTCTGTGACACTAGCTCAACCATTCTGGGAACTTACCTGCTTGAAGCTCTTAACTGACAGTGATTAAAAAAGAATACATATTGGTAAACTCTGACCACAGCAGAAAGCACTACTGAAACACAAACCTTCCAACTTAAACAGGAACAGAAAACAACTGATCTGATACAAGGCAAAATTATCAATTTGTTATTGGAGATTGTAGTTGCTGGTTTCTCTTCCTTGTACTGAACGATTCATTAGAGCAATTACAGATTAATGGCATCATTAGTTTCTATATTCTCTTTGTCTTTGTCTCCTATTCTTTAACAGAGAGAGTAAATATTAGTTTAACAGAAACTCACCAGTGGAGTGTCTTTCCCCCCGACGATGCTGAGTCCTAGGCCTGACCGACCCTTAGATATCTCTATAGTCATCTCCTGCCCTGGAACTATAGGACACGTTGCTGGATCCACAGGCAATGGAGGTGGAAAGACGCCTGAGAACATGAAAAGGTAAAGAAATAAGTCACACTATTCAATGAGAAAATGAAAATCATCGGAGGAATCATATGAGAGCAACTAATTAAGCTCTTTTATTTTGCTCTTCACCTTTAACAAATCTAAATTGAACTACTACTCTGAGTCACTTCTGAAGTCCCTAAATCAGAACAACTCCAGAGCTCCGGGAGTAAAGGTTCAGAGTAAATGTCTGGGAGGACATTTAATTCAGTTATAACTTATACAATTCAGGTCACGATGGCAAGATGTTTTATTCTATTCAGGACAGATAAGGCCATTTCCCAGCACTGTGGAATGGACCATTGCCTTTCCTTCTGTTTTTATTTTAATTAAAAGGAGGAACAATGCTTTTGTACTTAAAAGTCAAGAAAAACAAGCAAAGACATCTTCAAGCTCTCCAAAATTATAAAACAAGAGAAAAATACAAATACTTTATGGAATAACTTAAAATAGGTCATTTGACATTCAAAGAAAAAAATCTCAGCAGAAGTTATCTGGGGAAAAAAAAAAAAAAAAGAAAAGATCCATCCTGGGTTAGGGTATTAAATATTCACTATATTGGTGGAAAAAATAACTGGTTCATACTACGGCTCGTGACTTCTGCATCTGGAGAAAGATAGGTAGGTGCTGGCACCAGGGGTATCTCCTGTAAGTTGACTGGTACTTTTGTTGAAGTTTTGGATTGTTTGATCTGGGTGAGGACCTAAAAGCAAAGCAAAGCAGAAGCAAAAGAGATCAATCACAGAAAGGCATGTTATGTGGACATCATCATTAGTTGTTGATTATTGTACCTTATTAAATCCACTGAGCCAATAGAAGGGAAACAAGCAATAAGCATAGATGAACTGAAAACATCCTTTTCATAAATAAATGGAAAATCAGGATGACTGGATAACTGTGCTTCCAGAAACGCTCGTGTAGGAAGCAGGGGCAGGACTTCACCTTTCTCCATTGTGCCTCCCACACCAAATAGTGTGGGTTGGTTTACTTTTTTACTTTTAAACAGCAAAGAACATTCTTGACATTAGCCTGTGTGTCTATTTCCACATAATTAAAGAGAAGCAAGTCATTTTTTAAGTTCCCCCAGAAGAAAATGATTTTAATGTCTCCCCAGTTAACCCCTTGCCCCCATAAATCACTCAATCTTCAACTAGATCAAGCCCCCGAAACACCCTCTTATCGGTTAACATAACCACACATACATTTTCTGGGAGCTGCTCCTCTGCTTCCTGCTGATCCACCAGCACTGGTTTGTCAGCTTTACATTTCACATCCTAAAAAGTCAAAAAAGAAAGTGAGGGGTATTGAAAATGTTGCATTAGCTTAAATAAAACATCCTCCAAAACTCAAAATGATGATTCTAGGCAAACATAGTGATATTTCGTCACACAAGTACACTTGTAGCACAACACAAAGCTGAAGCCCAGCACTTAGAAGTGGAAAAAATAGTATGAATATAGGAAATATCAGGAATTACTAAAACCACAGTGATCAGTTTTGAAGGCATACAATGTAAGGAAAGGGCTTTTGGGTCTATATTGTTCCTGAGCAATAAGAAGCTCTAGAGAAGGAGGAGCATCCTCTGAGGTGACCGGGACAGCAATGCCCACACTGTGGGTAAATGTGCAGGTATCTGTGTGCTGAGCTTCTGGCACACAGGTAGCTGAGAGCCTTCAGTGCCTACAGCAGGAAGGGGTTCAAAGTCAGCTGTTCTCTCCTTCCCCCTCCCTTTTTCGGTAGTCCTCAGCAGCACTGAGCACGCTGCCAGCACTTAAATAAATTGACTGCTTAAAATGCATCATCCAGCCTCATTAAATATCTCACACAAAGGCACTTCAATCAATGGCTCCACTTGTATCCTAATTTCGTTCCATATCCTTGCAATACACTAAAAGTTTTTTTTTCTCTCCTACTTCTACAACTGTTTCCAGACAGAGTGTCCTCCCCTTGTTAGCTCTTCGCCAAACTTAGGCCACTTTGATCCCAGTATTAGTTAGTTATCTTACCCCACATTAAAAACAACCTGATAAACAGCTTAGTTTTCAGAAAAGCTGAGTATCAGCTTCAAAAGACAACAGAGATATTCTGCACCTCTAAAGAATTTCTAATTAAGATGACAATTCATACATTAAAAAAAAAAATACGTAAATCAAATTTTAGGTAACCAAGCTTGAAATTACTGGCCTTGTTTCCTGGAGTTTTATTATGTTAAAACATGCCAAGCCCCAGAGGCTTTTTTCCTGCATTTTTTTCTATGCATTTTTCTCCAAGCTTGCTGTAACTATACAACTGTAACTATTATCCAAATGGATAACAGGAAAAAAGATAAAGTGGTGATCTCACTGTATTATCAGAGGTGTCAGGGGAGAAATGGGAAGACTGCTTTGTCATTTTATGAGAGATTGTTTTAATGAACAATGAAAAATTATTTCATACTTCCCTTTTTCATTCTGATATGTGACTAAAATCTGAAACTTCGTCTTGCACATCAAGTAAGCACCAAGCATCACCTTTAAATCTCTCTAATCTAATCATCTAACTCAGACTATGCTAGAGGTACCTGAACAAAATAAAAAGACTTCCAGCCCCTCAAGCACTGAATTGTACACTCAGCATTTGTCATAAGCCTGTGACTCAACTGGTTTAATCTAATTCAATTCCCCCAAATGTACCCAAAAGCATTTTTACGAAGCCCCTCTTCTTTGCCAATGTTTCAAGGACGTGTTTTCTGTTTGTGTAAAGACAGATTATTGTTCCAAGTTCAAATCTTTTAAGGAAAATGAATCCATTCTCACATACCAAACAGCAGTTTAATTATCCCACCCACAGGACACTGAATTACGCACATGCTCTGCCAAGACACCAACGACACAAGGTGCTTCAGAGCACACACAACTGCTCAAGCCAGTTTCATCTTTGTAAAGTTAAAAAATTTCAAGAACATCTCAAAGCCCCATATATCAATTCTTGTCCAAGGACACCTTATGGAAAACAAGACAGTTACAGTTCTTGGAAAACCACCACCTTCTCTCAGGCCACCTCAACCCTCAGCTAATGAGCATGCAGGCTTTGCCCAACACTTCCATTGGCTCCAGTTCAGAAAGTAAGTTGTTTTCTTTACCTCCCTCTTATCATCCAAGTCTACAATGATGTCCGTTATATAACTTTATTCTTTTGAAAGTGATGAAGTGACAACAAAAAGTATCTTGGGAGAAACTGACAAATTTATCAGCAACAAATGAATAGAGAACAGTGTGAATTTTAAAATATTTTTTACTACAGCTGTCACTTGGTGAGACATCCTGCCCATGCTTTGAGCCGTAAATACTTGTGGAAGATCTCTGCTGATAAGCACATACTTTTTATTTACTCAGTGAACTTGATCTTACTTGTTGACTTTTACATTCCTGATTTCTCCTGACATATGACTGAGAAATTCAATAACAATGGTGAAATAGCACTAGGCTTTAGTAGCAACCATCATGCTATGAAAAACAAGGCTCTGTTTTCTTTTGCCTCAACAGTCACTAAAAGACTGCAAGAGAAATCTCTTTTCCTCAAAATAACGAGCTGTCTTCTGCTGCACTTCAGTGTCAAAGTCTCAATGCCAATATGACTACAAACCCATTTCCTTCTGGTCAGAAGGGACTGATGACAACCATCAGCATTTGCAAAAATAAGATACACTTCGAAATATTTGCCATGTAGTTTTAAAATCCTGATTGAAAGAAAACTCTGAAATTATGAAACTGGCTTTTGCCACTATTTTTCATCCATTTATGCCTCTAGACCAATGGTTGGCCCAACTGAAGGCATTATGGAATGACCAGTAGGATCTACAGGCATTCAGATACTTTTCTAAATCCACCTCTTAGGTCTGAACTTTTCAGTATCTATTTATCTAACCAGTGAGTCACCTCTAAGTGAATATCCATTGAATGAAGGCAGAAGAGTGACACATTCACTGCCTCCTGGTCTCGCCAGTGACCTGGGACAGGTCACCTCCCCTCCGTGCTGCAGTGGGGGATAATAATAGTGGCCTGCTGGATAAAGCGTTTTTAATTCCAAAAATAAAAAGCAAATTGTAGCAGCCAGTTGCTGTTACATTAATGATTTAAGTGGAAGGTTGAGATAACTTGGTATGGACAGTAGGAAAGAAAAACTAAGTACCATACTGATGTTCTCCTCACCTAGAGGCTCTTAACAAATCCATGCCTTTGTCTTCTCTTACCTTTCTGCCTTTGCCCTGTTCTGGACAACTCTTACCACCAATGCTTTATCTTTTTTGACCTTTCAGTTTAAAACACTGTAACTTCTACCCTTTGGCTCCACAGTTCCCTTCTTTCTTGCTTCAAGTTCAAAAAGAAGCTGCCCATATATTCTGGGTTCCCTGCTGTTCCAGCAGCATGATGTTCCAGCATCTTCCCTCCACACCTGTCTTGGATTGCTGCAATTTTTTTTTTTCCCCATTAAACTAGTGCTTCCTCTACTACCTTTCAAAGAGCTGCACAGCACAATATCCTACACCAAGAGTTCATTTCTGTACAATACATTTTATGTATTTTTATCCACTGCAGTCTTTGAGCAATTTTTCATATTACCTTGTAATACCTCAAAGGTCTCTTGCCAAGTTGAGCAAGAAAAGCAATAAAACCAGGTGAATTACACCTGTAAATTCATACAATAAAACTCTCACTCATTTATATTCCAGTGCATCAAAGAGGGATTCTGCACAAGGCCACCAAATACAAATAATCCAACTTTTTTCTAATCCGTTAGGAACACAAACCAATCCATTTTACATCGGTGGTTAATTCTGATGCTTGAATAGCACATAACACTTCCTAACTCTTGGAGTTCATAGACTCATTAATTAAGTACTTACTAGCTATAGAACATTATGTATATTCAATTCATATTTGCAAAACCCAGGACACCTCTTTGCAAAAGACATGATGGAGCAGGAAGAAGACATCTAAGACAAAAAAATCCAGAAATGTCAGGTTTCCTTAGCTGGGGACAGTACACACAAAATGTGCACACACAGCAAGTTCCAGCCAATGCACTCCTTGAAAAGGGAGTAGGCTGTTGTCTCAGCAGATTTTATGCACCTCTAGGTTAGTCACTCTTCAGCATGTTTAGTAGTTTTCCATTTTAAACTTTTAACATAGAGTCTAAAAAAAGAGATTGGAGCTGCACTCTGAAGGACTTTCAGATTTCTGATAACGCACAATCCTGACATATTAAACAACAAAAAACTCCATCTGTATCAATGAGAAGTTCAGTATTTATTACAGTGCACACTGACAGTACCACATTAAACCAGAAGTTATAGGCTTGATGTAGAAATTACTGAGGGTAATTCTATAGCTGTGTTATGCAGGAGGCAAGACTAGATTATGATAAGAGACATTTTGGCCTTAGAATTTATGAAGCTATGAATATAAATAAGAATACGATTTACAGACCATGCTTTTTTCTGAAGTTTGTCACACATGGATGGCAAGAGTGGAAACTCAATCCCCTCACTGAGAACTCAAGTGAGGGCCAAAATTCTACAGAAAAACTCTTATCTCAGTATTTGAACAAATTATACTGACTGCTTAGTTCATGAAAACAGTCTATGTATGTAAAGCTAAGAGCTTGATTCTGCTCTGACATGTATTGGACGTCATTTGACAAAAGTGTGCTGTAATACTCCAACAAAAGGTGGACAGAAAACACACCAGGCCCATAAGCCTCTATTTTCTAAGCTCTAATCATCAGGAAATATCGCTTTAAGTCTCTTACAAATTTGTTGGATTCCTCATCAGTCAAGCTTTTCATGACAACTTCCAAACTTGGGTCATCTTCGCTGCTTGGAGGTTCAGTGCCGCCATGATCCTGGTAGAAAGGATTGATAACAGTTTTTAAACAGAGCTATGATCCCCCATAATAGCTAAAGAAAAAAATTAGACAATTTTACCTTTTCTTTTGTCTTTCTAAACAAAGTAGCAGCATGAAAAAGTAAAAAGAACCACAATTACAGCATCCTAAGGTCAGGAGACAAATAAGTGATGCAAGTTTTGAAAGACAGACCTTGATCTCCACACTTGGCCGGCCCAAAGTGCTACGAGGTAGTCCAATACTAGCACTTAGGTGCAGATCTGGGTCAACTTTCAAGGCCAAACTAATCCCTACCCACTGTGAAAACTGCTGAGTTTGTATTAAGAAGCCATCTCCAGACTTCTGTCAGGAGGGAGAGTCTATTTTACTTTATTTTAAAATAGTTTTAATACACTTAAGCCTTTGATCCAAATTTGGAGCTGTTCCCTCTTGCAAAGCAAAATGGACTATGTGCAACAAATCAAATTTCAAGATCTTCAGTACTTGAAGTAAAATTATTTCTGAATTTTCATTAGACATTTTACATTTAGGTGCACAATAAGAATTATGCAAATATCTCGACTGCCACTTGAGCAGGTAAAGTACCTTCGTACAAAGGCTCACTCTGCTCAGCATTGCAAGGAAGTATCTTACTCTGTGGCTTTCTGATGAATGAAACTTTTTAAAAGCAGGTATTTTACAGTAATTAATATTTAATATACTTTGCTTCTGGTGGCTTGCCCACAGTATTACACCACAACGTAGTCTTATCCTGTCCTGCAACTTCATGCAATGAAGCAAGACCCTGTTTTAAGGCATATTTACTGTTTATCACTTTCCATGTTAAAATACCTTAATGCAGATGAAGAAAATTAACACAATAGTACATGGTAACTATGGCACCCTATTTAATGTGGGTGGGCACCCTATGGCACCAGGCTATTTAATGTGATCTGACAAGTTTCACGTGCAGTGTATGTAACACACAATGTTAAATATTTATTTGGTATTTCAAAGATATTTGAAGGTATAATTTCAAGGTATAATGCACAGTAGGTTTTGGTTTGCTGACAAAGCTGTAAATGTCTATACAACAACAGTATCTTTTGGTTACGTTTATTTTATATGATAAAAAGATACCAGCTAGAAGCAAACCCCTGCATTTATTTACGAAACAGACACAACGTAAATAGTAAGAGCTCACCATTAATGCATGAAACTCAACCCACAAGCATCTGCCTCTAAAGGCAAACACTGCACATGAGGCTGAGCGCTTTGGTTTCCACATGCTGGTAGAGTCTAATTACAGTCATTTGACCACAGCACAGAATGTGCCTAAACAAAGCTTCATCCTGAAGACATAAATATTAAATAAAGCTGGGAACAAATGCAGGTATTGAAGAGTCAACAGAAATAAAATGAACTTGGGCTTTGTAAACTGTAGAGTGATTTGCAAGCCGCCAGCTGCACCTGGGACACGCTGCTTTTATGGAGGAGAGACAAAAAGCCAAAGCACTGTCCAAAAATGACTCAGATCCAACCAAAAACTAAGCAGCTCTCGCACTGTACAGCACTACGCCTGTATGGAAGTGGCCATCAGGGGTAATATAATCTGGAAAGCAATAGTGAGCATGCGAACAGGAGATTCATCCAGTATTACCTAGTGTGGACCGGTGCTGTGTGATCACAGTAATGCTTATTGAAATACCAGGAGTTCAATGCACATGAATTCATCAATTCAAGGCAAGACCAAATCCCAATCGAATTATAAAACATCTTTTGCTTTATTAGCTCACATAGAAATAGAATTAAAAAGCAACAGCAAGGCTAACCACGTACTTTATCTAGAAAATTTAGTTACACCATATCGAGATGTCACAATGATAGCAATGTGGTGACACTGCAGGGATTCATGGTGCACAAGAGAGCAATCAGTCTACGCTGGGGCTGAGATAGCAACTATAATGAAGAAAAACATTGGTAAGATTACCACACAAAGGAAGTTTTTGCATTGGAAGACTATGCTACAACACTGTGTACTAGAGCTCACTGCTTAAACAGCCCTCGTCTGCTCCTCCAGGAAGAAAATGAGCAGGACTGAGAGTCCAGTGCTGGGGCACAGGACAAAGTGGTGGGCCAGGGCTCTCAGACTGGGATTGTCTCAATTGTCTCATTATATGGCTCTTGTAATGCAAACCATGTACACAGTGACCACTTTTACCATAGCTAGTTGCTGGTCATCCCCACTTCGTTTTTAGAGACACTGATGGGAAGGTATTCTGGGGGAAAAGGAACTTGGGAAGGGGGAGTTTTCCCCTGAAAAATGCTCATTTCTCTTCTGTAGAAGGATATCCACGTTCCAGGCAAAAGATCCTCACCACGACTACTCTAACCAGCTGAAAAAGGAGGACAGGAGATGGCAAGGTTTTCATTTGGAGACTTTTCTTCCTCCTGTACAGCAATAACCTATTTAATACCTGTCGTTAATGCCATGCCAGCCCTTTCACTAACAGTGAGATCAATAAAAAAGAGACAGGGGAAAATATGACTATTAGGTCAAGTTCTTACCCAATGCATTTTATGATTCAGGGTTTAATTAGACGATGTGCTCGAATTTATAATGAACTGCTAATTATGATTATTCTGTCTAATTTAGGAATCCCTAATTAAAAACAACAACCCATAAACCTTACCTCAATAGAAGAGTGGGAGCCGGAAGGTAACGGGAACGGAGTAACGGCCATCTGATTGACTGCATCTTCACTTCTGTAGAACAAACAACAACGTTTTACACACTAAACCATTCAGGCTAAACTTTTCTTTTGAGTTGGTTTTGCCCATTATGAAAATACTCTTACTAGGACAAAAAGTAACTGTTTCTTACCAGAAGTTACAAAAGCACTTCATCTTTGCTTGTGTTCTTTGCTAGCAAACAGATTACATCCCTTCTTGGGACCACAGTAGTTACATCTGGGACATACTAACATCATATTCTTTGGAAATCTAATTTTGTATGGATTATCAGAGGATGCAGTTGGAGTTTACGGTCCCTATACATCAACAGATGTGCTAAGACTTTGTTAGCCTCTTCTAATAGTGTCTACATTTGTAAACTGCTTGTTTATAGTCTAACATTCACATTACTGAAATATAATATCTGTTTTACTACAATAGATTGCTTTTTCTTTTTTTTCATATTTGCTGGGGTCTTTTCTACCAGATTCAATTTAAAAACTTGGAAGAATTTTTATAAAATGCAGGGAGAAGAAAACAGATGAACATTGATTCCCCCTACATATAAAGTGCATTATTTTTCAAAGATGCTTATTATGTATATCATCTTTTCCTCTATCCTCTTTAAAATGCATTCCTAAGTTGACGTCCGATTACTTTGTAACTTTCAAAAGCCTTTTTTTTATTAAATAGCATTCTGCCTTGCTAATGTTTTTCCTCAATTGCCATTTAAAATTATTTGGCTTGTGGAATTAGCTCTGCGTTTTTTTGGCCTTTGTAAAACCGAACCAAGTAAAATAAGATGTCAGTGGTATAGTTTAAGGCAAATCTGAGACATATTAAAAAAAGACTCCAAATTTTGCTTCAAAAGCTGTACTGATGTACCTCTTTATTTCTGGGGTGAACAGAAGCCAGGAACGTGATGCAAACCCCATTTTGCTGAAGGTTCAGTACTACCACAGAGCCTCCGCTCGCCAAAGCAAGAGAGGAGGAATCAGTTACGCTGCTGCTCTGTAGATACAGGACTTGAGATGCATGGAAATGACTTCTCATGCAGTGAGTCTTCTGGGTTTGATTTGATTTTATCTACCTTCCAGGTCACAGAATCAATCAGGTTGGAAGAGACCTCTGGGATCATAGAGTCCAACCATTGCCCTGACACCACCATGGCAACTAGACCAGGGCACTAAGTGCCATGTCCAGTCTTTTCTTAAACCCCTCCAGAGATGGTGACTCCACCACCTCCCTGGGCAGCCCCTTCCAATGTCTAATGACCCTTTCTGAGAAGAAATTCTTCCTAATGTCCAACCTGAACCTCCCCTGGCAAAGCTTGAGGCTATGTCCTCTTGTCACTGTAACACAAGCACAAATTTTTCTTCTTTAATTTCTGGAATAAAATATTAGACTAGTGTGTGTTTAAAAACATTTTATAGAAGTGCCTGGAAGAAAAAAGTCTCATTTTATTCCTCAAGAGTTAAACACACAAAGCTAGCATGTTATGATCAGTGAAAGACAACACTGCTCTCAGCAGAGCAGCGTATGGGAAATTCAGTCACAGGCATTGGAAATGATAAATCCTGCAGGCAAAGGTTGGTGAATTCATTTACTTATCTTCAACCAAACAGCCACACGATTCAAAGGAATTGGTTCTGTGCTGCTCATTTTTGTACTCGCTCCCGGCCTCTCCTCTTGGCCCTGCTCAAAGCCTTGCAAGAGTCACAAACCGTGCTTAGATCACAACCAGAGCAGCCCGTGATGCAGAAACACGCGTGCACAGGGTCAAGGCAGAAATCTGAGGAATGCGCAGAATCAAGCCCATGAATTTCATAAGCGCTTCACAGTTTCCAAGTGCATTTTACCCCGTGAGGCATATCAGGCAACAACATTTTTGCTCCTCTTATCTTCATGAGACGTTGAACTAATTATCTTGCTTTTCTAACCTATAAGAATAAATCCACAAATGTGAGGTGTCTAAGAGTCCCAGCAATTTTCACTTGACTGCAGAGATTTTTCTGACGATAGTTTACGTGAAGCACAAACAGCAGCTTACAATGCGTGCTGCATACCTTGCAATTAGGAGTAAACTTGAAAATAACAATGTACGTATAAACTTTTGTAAGAAATATCATTCTGAAAATTGCTAGACAGAAGCTTCATGATCTGCATGATAAAGTGGGGTGTAATTAATTATACAAATTAGTTTCTACTTCATATATACACACAAAATGGTTTTTTTCCAATCACTGGGCAAATATTTTTATGCAGTTTTGAATGGATGGCCATTTTTATTCCAAGCAATAAAAAAACAATTACAGTAATTCCCTGGAAAAAAAATGAAAAAAGAATTAAAAAAACAAGGTTACGAAGTGTCACAACTTGTAATCTCCCCCTGCTAGGACTCGTACATATTTAAATACTTCAATGCTGCTTCAAAGGAGAATGCTTCAAAGCAGAATCAAAGTAGGAACATATTTTAAAGTGACAGATCTAATAATAAATTGCTCTTTCTGCTCTCCACTTCCCTAAGTGTCCTCAACTAAAACATGAATTTATTTACAACTAAAAGGAGCCACCATTTTCTTTTGATGCTGGAGCAGACAGCTTAGAAGTCTGAACATCATATTCAAATTACAGTGACTGCAAACGAGCATTCAATGTATTTGCCAATAGTTGCTACATTACCACCTCCGAGAAAGCTGTTCTCAGTTACCAGTGCTCAATATTGCTTGAGGTTAAGATGTCTAAACCCTTCACAGTCAAGATGCAGCTTCATACTCGCAGGGTCAAAGCTACGTACGATGCAATTTATACAGCAGGGAGGCTCAGACGCTCCCCCTCCATTATCAGCAGAGATGATAAACGTCCACCACTCCTGTTCCAGCTCTTGGACTGGTTTGTATAAGACACCGGGATGGCAGCCCACCTTCTCGCTGGGCTCGTGCACCAGAGAGCTGTTTATATTTCATCAGTTACATATAAACTGAATAGGGAAGGAATTCATCACTCCTCCCACAAACACTTTTATTGCTTCTAACCTCTCAGGATCAGTTTCTGAGTGAAAACGGGAATTAGATCTGCTGGGAGGTTAGAGTGCCTATTGCTTGTACCAGCCTCACTCACTATAGCTCGATACTGAAGAAACAAGAAGCTTCCCTCATCGCAAAGGGTCACAGGAAGCAAGACAAAGCAATATGTAAGTGGCAAAGTCTCTTTAAACTTTAGAAAAGCTCATACCTTTTCAGATTTATTTTATTAAATTGCCATACTTCACTACATTTTACTTTCTTTCTAGCCTAAACAGGACCCCTGGACATTCCCCATCCTTTCTCATTGACCAAAGAGAAGAACTTCTGATGTTTTGCTCCATCTAACAACTGCAGCTTCGATGAAGGGGGAGATGTGCAGCTCAAGCAAAGACAAATACAGTTATTACTGACTAATAATTAACTACCATAAACACTTGGCACAAAATAAGCCTAAGGAGAGCAATATGCAAATATGAATCTAAAGGGATTACTCGTTCCACGCTGCAGAAAGTAAGGCTGAGGGGAAGTTAAAGTCGTGTGCTGTAAGGCTTCAGCGAGGCTGCCCTGCAGCGCTGGGCTGCACTTATCAGAAAGCTGTCTCTGGCACTGCGGAGGAATGTCACAGCAGCTGGAATGGTCTATGAAGCATTCAGAAAGTTATCTTTCTAGAGACGATAACCAGAAGTCACAGCCTCAGCCAAATTCAGGGTTTGGTTTTTTTTTTTTTTTTTTTCATTCGCTCATCAACCTCAGACTTTTAATTCTTGAATTCAGGTTCCCTGCCTTCCTTTGAGGACATTTTCTGTTTTCCATTTTACTTACTCTTATGTCTCTCAGGTTTGTGATGCTATAAGCTCACTGTCATGCAATGCTAAGAAAATCCTTGTTGAGTACACTAAATGAGATTCATCACCTGTCTAAAGCAGAACAGCTTGTCTAAGATAGTGTCCAAACTTCTATGATCAGTGCAAAATCAAGACAAATTCCAAACCAGATCCCCTCAGAAGGGCAATTCATCCCAGCACCTAAATGACCTAATTTAGGACAGGATGATCTGAATTGCTCTTTGGAAGTTCCTGACAACTGTTCACTAATCACAGAAGTCCAGAGGACCTCTAGATGTCTAAACTAAGTAAGATGAACCTCCTGCCAAACTATCTGCAACTACACAGTTCATCAACACTAAAAGATCATTTGACAATGGCTTTGTAAGGGGTTGTGGATGCTTTTTGGGAACATAAAGTACGTCAAGAATCAGGAGAAAAACCCAATAGCTTGTATGCAGTTGCATGACATCTTAGTTGGAACAGATCTGCAAAACAAGTGAATGAACTATGTTTGCCCAGTAACCCTTAGGAGTCCCACAGAGCATAAAGTCCTGAAGATCACTGAAAACTTATACTGTACACATCCTGTTTGTTTAAAAAACAAAAAAATCAGGCCAGGATCTCATATTTTCTCATCTTTGTTTTCCCTCTAGAAGTTTCTTTGGAAAAGAGGAGCTGCAGGGAAGTTGCACACTGAAAAGCCACGCTGGATTTTTCCTGGGTCAAGGCAAGACCTTTGTATTGTGAATCATGAAAAATCTCTCCTACTAACAGCAAGAACAGTCTTGCTCTCCATTTCCCCTGCATCCACTCCGAACTTTGTAAGAGCCAAATGCATACAGATATTTTAAATGAACAACTAATGTTCACATAAACTGCAGCTTAGGTCATCAAAGGTCTGAAAGAACCCAAATTACTTCACTTCCTCAACCGTGCACTTGTTCCCACATGTGTATGACAGCAAGGAGGAAACAGCTCTGAAGAAAACAGGAAAAGTTCAAACTTGCACGCAGAGTGTCTGGCAAGAGCTTATTTTTAAAGCTTTCCCACATGAAAGAACTTAAACAATCAAAGCAAGTAAAAACAGAGTTTATACTATTAAAATATGACCAATTATGTAAGTTAAAACAAACTTAAAGCAAAAATAATATCTGAAGCATGAGAGTATTTGAGAGTCTGGCATGTAACATACAGTGTTACTCATAGAGGCTCTAACAGAAGAGCAGCAATGTCACAGGATCTCTTTCCTTTGCATGTCTCCATACATAACAAGAGATTAATCTTTACAATTACACCTAGAAATGGAAGGAGGGGTTTGGTGACAGAGATTTGTGGCCTTCACTGAGAATCTACAATCCCATCACCAGAAAGCAATGATAACAGAACGATCGACAGCAGTGTGGGAGGAGGGCTCTGGGCAGCTAACAGATGGTATTTAAATAAGTAAAATCCTACAATACTTTACTCTTAAAGCACTTCTCATGTTTCATCACAGCACAAGACAATTTTCTTTTAAGGAATAAAGGTATACCAAAGAATGAATCACAGAACCGAACACGATGGGATGATGGTTTGAAATCAGTGGCATTCACTTTGATTCAAGCATTTGAACTATATTTGATCTGCTTATTACACCGACACTGAAGTACCAAAACAGATTACAGGCAGTTAATTGAGCATGGAAAAAACATTGAATTTGCTGAATCATAAAATTCTCACTGTAAAAGACCATTCTGATATAAACTGGATTTCCTAGTACAGATGTAAAATCTAATTGCATTGTTTTATTATGCATCTTAAAAGGATGGACTTATAATGCATGAACAAAAACCACCACAGATACAAAACCCATTCTATTTTGGGACCTAGGGCACAGAGACTTCTACAAGAAACAAGTCCCTTTCTCATATTACTACCTGGCTAATTCCTGTTGTTGGAGAATTTCAAAAGGCAACTAAAACCTTTACACATCCCATTGCCACTGACTTCCACTAGTGCTTCCATAGCACGACTCCTTTATACGCCTTGGAAAGCTGCAGGCAAATTATTATTTATTTCTGATATTCACAAATCAAAAAGACAACCCATATTTGCTACAGTAGCTTCAAGTTAAGGCAGCAGCTGTAAGACCTTGAGGTCAGATAAAAAGTGACTGGACCCTAATCAAAGGAAGCACTCAGACCGAGCCATTTCATCTCAGGAAAATCTTGCCGCTCTTGGGCAATTGGTTGGTTTGTTTGTTAAACTGGGTGAGCAGGTTAAATGCCTTCAAATTTGTTACTGTAGAAGCCTACAAAGCACAAGATGCACTGAATCTAAAAAAAAAAAAAAAAAGTGACACTATAACTGCAAATCTTTTAGATGCTATTACAAGCTCATGTAATTAATGAGACCACTGGGAAAGAGTGCTGTGTTAAGACCTATGTTTTGGAATATGGCCAAAATGAACTGTTTTAAATAATCATCATCAACTTAATTGAGGAAAAGATGCTTATAAACTAGAGCGAGAAGCCTTCAAATATAAGGGGACGTCTGTGATTCTCACAGCACTTATTGTACTATGTCTCACCAGCAAAAATTGCAGGAAAGGGTGGGAATGCAACGGTAACACTACCTGGGTATAAAAAAAGTGTGAACAGATTTTAGTAAAAAGTCAAAAAGGCTGAGGACACCTTCTATTCTTTATTTTTTCCTAGAAAAAATAAATGTGGGTGCAACAAAATCCAAGTTATTTAATGATAGTATTGCAGTTCTCACAGAAAGGCTTTTCTGTGCCCAGGAATTTCTGGGCTTCTTTCACAACTGATTAAAGAGTTTATGGAAACATCCCCCTGCCCTGCACATGAACCAAAACACCAGAAATAGGAAAACCTTGATGCTGTTTCCTGCTTCAGAGTGAAAAGCAGCAGGCTTATCGCCGAGCACCCTTCATCTGAGGAAAATAAGGCCTCAGGATATCAAAGAGGGCACTTTTTAGTAACAGTCCAAGAGTCCCACCAGCTTTGCTTTTATGTCCTAGGTCAGCTCAGTCAGGCATGCAGGAACTTTTTAGGCTGCAGAATGTTTCTGGAAAACTATAACCCACCCAGGCCTTTCACTGGTGAAATTAGAGTATTAATATCTTCACGCACATGAAGAGCAAACCCATTTCTCTCATAACTCCTGCAGTACACGCTATTTTGCCACGGTGAGCTGCGGCCTCTTCTGTGTGCTCCAGGATGTGTTTTGGGTACGTTATGCTACAGGCCTTCTACCCTGAAAAGAAGCTGCACGGGTAACAGCGCTCAGGAGGAGGGCAGTAGTATTTCTGTTGCAACCAGCTCCTCCTCACTTTCAAAGCATAACAAACGTAACGGTATCCTGCTCTTTCCACACCATTAGAGCCCAGAGGAACGTATCTGAAACCAGTCAAGCAGCAAACCTACCAGCAGAGCTGAGTCTGCTACACTCAGCACTTTGTTCTCAGCTGGAAAAGCTATTGCACATGCACGTACGAGACTCAAGATGCCTGTTGCTGCTCTTATTTACTATAGCTGGCACCACAATGCATTAAGTAGCAGCATTTCAATACCTCCATTTTATATTATAATTTTGAAATAAGTTGCTAAACAAGCAAAAACTTTTCCTACTGCACCACAGACAAGACTTTTGTGCCAGCACAGTCTTTTCAGTCAATCACATCTACTGGTTTTGTGGTCTAAGGTATAGGAACTGGAAGCACCAAAGATTTGATGGGCTTATGGAATATTTTTTGCAGGAGAAAATAAAATTATTCTTTTTTCTTCTTAAAATTCACTTTTAAGAGAGACAGCCTGATTTGGCTTTGCTAAAATTTTGAAACACCCCTCTTACGATGAGAAGTTGACCATATATCCAAAAAAAGGCGACACTAGTTTTCTCTCTGCGTTAGAGCCAGTGCTCTACTTACTGATGACATTCTCTCAGTGGGAGAATTTCTTTTCATTGCTGCTCAAACGGCTGCTCAGGTCAAGCGAACAAACCCATCAGTTGTCAGTGTACTCTAATGCAAGGCCGAGAGCAGTGACAAGATGTGTGCTCTGGGGAAGTGCGAAGACAAGTTTACAACCTCGCAGCAGCATTTAAAAATTGAAGGGTTTTTTTTTTTTAAAGCTTTAGAGACAATATTTATCCAATGGTATTTCCAATATTTACTAATTATGATCATTAAGACAACTTTTTGCCCTGAAATCCAGTTCTACACAGACAATCTGAAAAGAGGAATTACGGCTAAGAACTTGCATGGCCTTTATGTCTTAAATGCAATACAAAACACACACCAAAGATTTCCAGTCCATGGGTGACTCGAGCTAACACACACCCTTCGTTGCAGCTCGGCAGCCAGCCGCAGTGCTCGGTGCAGCAGGGCAGGTTGCAAGAAGCCCGACAGCACTAAACCCAGCCCTAGGTTTTGGTTTCATAAGCTGTGGTTCTGCCTCTGGAGCTTCCAACCAGACACATATTCCACATGCAATTAAGTAATGGTGAGTGAGTTGTTGTACATGACGTTTAATTTTCAATAGCTGGGAAAAGTAACACAGGAGCTGCAGGCAAGATCATTAATCTCCTCCAGATCCTCCGTGCTGCCAAGTATAGCAACTCATTCTTCACGGCGCTAATGCTGCTCTTCCATCATTTCTGTGTGTGCTGTACCAGACAGAGCCATGCGAGTAAATGTACACATTTGTATGCATTCACCCACAGATTATTACATTGTTCACAGGTAAGCTGTGCATGAGTGAAGAATATAAACCAACATCAAGTATGGTGTATACCTTGGTGGGAAGATCACATTATAAAATGGCACGGGGATAAGTGCCCAACAAAAGTCACAGCTGGGAACAGATGCATTTATGAAATTCCAATATATTAAAGGATACATGAGTTCTGGGAAAGGGGCAGCTTCTTCCCAGACCTCCTGCCCAGGGTCATAAGGGTAACACTTCCTGAACTACAGAGTGACTGCATGGAGGTGTCCTTAATTCACATACAGAGTAAGAGGAAAAATTTTCATGCTTGGAGTAAAAGAAAAGATGCCCTTATGCCTATGAAAGCCATAAGCCATCCCAGTCCTCCTTGTCAAAGTCAGGTTACCTGCTTGTACAAATAAGCCCTAGTTCACCTCTTAAATCCTCTTTTGACAAAGTTATCCTTCACACATCCACCCAGCCCATGCTCCATGTACCCCATCCACACTTGCTTGCTCCCCTCACAGCAGCTCCCTCTCCAGCCCTAAGCCTCTTTTCACTCCCTTCTGGCAGTCTGGGTGAGGCAAGCTGCCCACCCCATCTTTGTGCTGGCAGAGCCAACCTAAAGCACTTTAGCAAGCTGTGGGAGAAGCAGCTCTTATCAGGGTGCTCTCAAGCCTAAGACGGACAGCTCAAGTCTTCAGCAGACACCCCTAAAACAGGCATTCAGTTACATTAGATTTTTTTTTTTAACATTATTAAGGAGAAACTCTTCAACAGTCCTGAGATAAACAGTCAAAGAAAAGATTTATTCCACTTCAAAGAGAACTGAGTTCAGCATTTTCAAAACAGGCTAAATATGTAAATATGTAATGTAAGAGGCTGAAGTGCAAACAAGTGTTTTGATGAGAACTGTTCTTACCGTATGAAAACTAGTTTGACCTTTGATGGGGCAGTTTTAATGATTGCAGAAGCGTTCTGATGACTTCTTCCATACAATATCTGATTGTTTATCTGTTAAAAGAAAATGAAGATTTTCATGTAAGTGGAGCATTATGCATTGTTTTAATTTATACCACCAAGACTGTCAAATTTACTGTGGGATAAAGAGGCAAGACTCAAAGAAAATGCGGTCCGCAAAATATAAATCACAACTTCTGAGGTTCTCACAGACAGGAATACCAACGTTGCACTGATATACCTGTCTGTACAGTGTTGTAAAGACAGAAATATCAGAGCCGAGGCACTAAGAGCCTCTTTCAGGCACAGCTGCGCTGCAGAAAGACATCATATGATAAGCACATAGGAGGAGACAGGCACTGCTGAGCTTGGCCTTGGACTGCCCAAGGCTGTTGCCCTTCCCCGGAGGAGGATGGGACACAGTCTGCAACTCAGCAGCAACACTTCAACCATATCTCATTAGCTTTCTTATCATTCCTTTCAAAAGGATAAATCCTAATTTGATTTTAAGAACTCCTTCTCATACTGATTCCATAATGAACCACAGAATTGCAACCTTAGAACAGATTTTAAAATACTACATTTTCAACATCTTAGACTCCAATTTATCAAAGAAAAAATACTATATTAATAGCAAAACATTCCAAGTTTTATTCTAGACCAATATAAAATAGGAACCAACGCAGAGCTAATTTAGTCTTATTAGTAAGCCACAAATGAGAGAAATCTTTTACTCTCTTTCACAGATCCACAGAATGGATTTAAAGTATTGTTTCCAGATTTTTGGAAAACAACTTGATCGGAGAAGAATCATATAGATATGAAAACAGCACAGATTTTGAAAGAGACACTCCTATACCTTATGTACAGGCAGTTTAGGAAAACTTGATGTTAAGATTGTGCTGACTCCTCGGTTCCACCAAAGGAAGGAGAACTGATAGCCATGGGGACAGAGAGGACAATTTAAGGACATGCCACATATTACTTCTGCTGTGATGGATCAAACACCTAAGCACAGCAACAGACACCAAGTATTACTTTGGATGCTTTTGCTGCGTGCGAGCAAATGCTGCAGTTTTCCAAGGGAAATAGCTTGGCTTTCATACAGTGTGTGCTTCAGGACTTCTCTCTCTGTAGGAACTAGGAGTCTTTTCCCAGTTTGAGGAAAATAAATGCCTGCTGTCTCCCAGTGCCGTGCTCAGTGAGTGGGACTTCAACAAGGACAAGAGCATGTCTGAGATGAATATAGTAGTTACTTCCAAGCCAACCAAAAGCATACTCAGTATCATACCACAAAAATAACCTGCAGTATAAAAGTGGGATATTTAAAGTATTTCATTCATTTCACGGGCAGGGCTTGTGTTTAACACCTTGCTCCACCTCAGCCTGCCCACAGTGCCCTGAGTTTCTTGGGCTTCAGCTCCCCTTCGTTAACACCTCAGAGGTGTCCTAAGAGGATGCTCGCCTTTCAGCTCAGGCAATTGCACAAATTACCATCATGAAGACCATATGCAGAACAGAAGATAGATATGAATACCACAATAAATTTAAATAAAGTAAAAGCTGAGTTGAGTATTATGGGGAAAAAAAAGACTATGTCAAGGAGATTAACAAAACTGTTGAGCAGTCTCTTAGTTGTACCCTGATTATTTTCAGATTTAAAACTAAGCCAAAGCAAACACTCAGCAAGGTGGTGAAGGAAAGCATCCTCCCTGGCAGCAGGGAGCAGGGCTACCAGAGGTGTTTTCCTTCAACAACTCAGACTGGAATAAGCATTAAGATAACAACATTCTGTGGAAGAACAATTATTTACCTGCAGTTGAATACCTGTGAACACGAACATGGAAACTAATTCAAAAGTTACATTTAACATCTTTTATTTTGTCCAAAAAAAAAGAAGGCAAAACTTTAAAGATGAAGAAAAAGAAATTGAAATTAATAGTATTTGAAGTCACGATGTTAATTCAGGTTCACGGTTCAGCTCGTCCCATGTCTTGCCATCTAAGCAAGCATCAGAGGCTTCCAAGTGTGCAGAATAATCTGTTATTTAACTCTGTCAGAACTGTCACTCCAAGCATCTTGATTAGATTAATGCACCTCTCTGGAGCTGGAGTTCATACACCCTTCCAAAGTGAGCAGCCAGCTTTGTTTCAATACTGCAATTTTTTCCTTCCACTCTTCATTTACAACATAATATTTACATTCACATTTGATATACCAATGCTGCTTAAAACAATAATGATAATAGAGCCGAGGAACAATTCACTAGTGATTACAGAAGGACTTTTTATTACTGAAAATGTTTGTATTGGATTTTGGTTTTGTGTTCTTAGAAGATATTTTTCATTCAAACAAGAAATAACTGGCCAAGTCCTACAGCCGTGTGTCGTACAGGCTATTTGGTCATACTGGCAACTTCACAATATTCCCATCTTATTTTCAATGGGTCAAAACAACAGGCAAGTTCATCAGTTAAATAAGGACAATGCAAGGACAAGAATAAAACCCCTAACACTGGATTACTCATGAAGACTGAAGTGCAAACCATTTACCTACCCAGTTGCTTACTGTACAAAGAGGATCAAGAAAGGTCTACGAGAGTCTGAGCTGGCGTGAAACGACCAGTACTGAGGAAACAACATCACGCCAACATTCGTTAAGGGTTTAATATGGTGCTGTCTGCAACGGTTACGGTTTCAAAGACAGAGTGAGAAGCGACATCCTAGGCCACGCTTTGTTAATCAAAGATAAATTTAAAAATCCGGTGGCAAAAATGAATGCTCAGTTGCATTCTGGCTTCAAGCTGGACTTGAAACTTTCAGCAAGTTTGTTGACTTAATTTCTCTAAGTTCAAAAATAAATTATTCCCTGGGAATACTGTATGCTTTACAAATTGTTTGGATTTAGTTAAATTACCATCATTTTTTCTAAACAGCAGACTTCTTAGATTAAAATTTATAGTCTTTACTCTGACTAAATTAATCCTATTCAGTAGATGTATCAAATAGTCCAAAATTTAATTAGCTGTGAGCTGAGTCTGTAAGTTATAATTATTTAATTACACCAAAATGAAAGGATAATCAAAGCAATACATCTCCACAAGGTTTTAGACTGTCCCACATAGTTATTACAGCCAGTATTAATTTTTCTTTTCTTTTTGAAAAAAAAGTCACTTTCTTTGGCAAAGTAAATTAATGTTCCCTCAGCTTCAGATACCACAGTGACGAACAAAGCACAAAAGCCTACTTAAATAAAACAAAAAAGAGAACATCTAGGATTTCATAAGGAACACCATTTTAAATCTTTCAAATTAAATAAAGTAACTCGTCAGATTAACCAAGTAGTACTCTGGGAGTCAAACCCTATAAATCTGTGCGTTACTTTTTTTCATTAGAGATTAGAAAAGAAAAACAAAGCTTTGACTAAGCAAAAGAAACGAACTGTTCTAAATCAACCTCAACTCTTCTTTAAATGTTTCTTTACATAACTTCTTGGAAAGACAGGAGCGAACAGAAAAAGATAAAAACATGCTACAGGTATGAGGTCAGGTCAGCACACTTAAGTTTGATCTTTAATATAACCCTAGACTGCTTTATGGAAGATTCTATCACATATCCCAAGTGCGCTGTTGCCTTCACCTACAAAAGTTTTGTTTTAGTTTCATACACTCAAGTAGCAGAAAGTACAAACTCACTGAAATCTGAACTCTTAAATTAAGAGAAAAAAATTTAAAGGATTGTTTGCTTCTCAAACTTTAATTTGCAGAAGAGAAACATTAGATATGGATATTAAAAAAAAAAAAAAAAAGCACTGTTTTTACTATCTCGCAGTAATGGAAATCCATAAAATTAATATAATCTGATTTTTATGAAAATAAAGTTAAATGATACCCCGAAGCTAGTAAAAGAACTGGCATAGCTTTCTGTAATACCTATTTCTTTGTATTGATGCATTAGGTCTCTTCTAACCACAGGAATTGTAGCATTTTGAGATACAATCACTCTGAAACAATGGGAAAAGTTTCAAAAACTTTTTGATCAATTAAATTATATAGACTGAAACCCCGTAAAATACACCAACCCCCCAAATAATAAAGCAAGAGGAAAACAGTGGAAAGAAAAAATAATTAATTAGAATGCGAATTCTTCTTTCCCCACCAAATGTCTTGCCCAGCACATGTTCAAACATGCGCATCATCTCAAGTGATCAACAGACCATAAACTCAGAATCACAGAATCAACCAGGTTGGAAGAGCCCTCTGGGATCATCGAGTCCAACCATTGCCCTGACTCCACCATGTCAACTAGACCATGGCACTAAGTGCCATGTCCAGTCTTTTCTTAAACCCCTCCAGAGATGGTGACTCCACCACCTCCACCAACTCCATAAAGACAGAAAATCTCCTGCCCTGTGTTGCAGTTTGGCTTTGCCGTTGCAGTTGACCCCTGTGGGTCCCCACCTAGAGAGTGCAGAGAGACGGGATGACAGAAAGCTGCAGATTGCCTGTGTCCCCGTGAACAACCGGCTTTCTGATTAGAGCTTTACCTTATCTGCAGCTTTAAAAATCACCACCCAACACTAACCTTGATTGGGAACCTGTATATGAAGTACTTGAAAAAAGTATTAGTATTTTCTTTCCTATGAAAAGACCAGAAGGACAATACCCCTCAACGTGACCTTCAGTAAATGAATCTGAAAACAAGAACAGAAGCTATGACTATTCCGTTTAAATAGGAATTAAAAAAAAATATCACCACTGGAGTTAATCATTCAAGATGACTCTTCAAAACCCCAATGTGAAAATCCCACTCTCTTTTCATGTGAAAACCCCACTCTTTTTCCATGTTCAAGTTACTGTCCCTCTTGAGGGATAGTGCCACTTGCCTAATACAAAGTAACTACCATAAAACAGGAAAAAAATAACAACCCTACGACAAATAAACTGAGAATAAAACGCCATTCCCTCCCATTCTAACACAGAAGTGGCGTCATGAATTTGGCCGGGTAGTTAATTTACTTGGGCAAAATACTGATGTATCTATTATATTATTACAGCATAACTTATATTTATCCAACAATCTTAAAATAAAATAGCAATAAAAATACATTTAGCACAAAAGCTCTCTGGCTTTGAGCTATGACAAAAATGGCTCAAGAAAAAAAAAAAAATTGCCTCTCATGCAGCAGTCCAGAATGGGCACGAGGTAAGCTTGTACACCAATTCTTGACCACAAAGACAAGCTTTCAAGAAGTGCTGTGGCCTCCTAGAGCAAAACATCCAAACGAGCAGTTTCCTTCCACCCCCTGCCCCATTTTCAGCCAGACAAGCAGGGGCAGGAAGATGGCAGAAAATCCCAACATCAGTAATTTAGCGTAACAGGGCTCTGAACAGCTTGGTTTATTAATAGAACACACAGTTGACTCTCTTATGGAGAGATGATAATAATAATAATAATAACAGGGTGGATTATTCAGTGTGAATAAAACCTACCAAAAGGACAGACCCATGCAGAGTTCATGAGCAGCAGGGCTTAACAGCACAGGTAGAGCACCATGTGAACGCACTGCGGGCCATGCTGGGCACAATCAGCCACGGGACTAAGCCCAAACTAATAAGATACGAAGCAGTGCAGACACCTGCACTAACACAGCAAGAGTGCAAGGCAGGAGCACCACAGATGGTTGCTTTGCTTGGAAAAAGAACGGAAAAGCAGAACTTGTGGCATATAAGAAATACATTCTCTTGCACAGGGACCAGATTCTGACCCAAGTAATTTTCCTCCACGTAAGAAACTAGGATGAAAGGACCTTCTCCCTCCCTTCTCCCTCAAAAAGCTCTTTTCCCCAGCAATATCCAAAATACATAATACATCACAGAAGACGTATTAAAAAAATAATGATGATTACATATAATTTTTTTATGTGACCTGCATTTCACTCAATGTATAGGCTGGATTAAGTCTGAAAACGAGCCAGGATCATGCCCCCAAAAGACTACTGTTGTTTGCAGAAGCTAAAAGTGAGATGGTATTTCATTAATTCAGTGATAAAAGGTTTTATGAATAAGGAGCTGAAGCAGTCTGGCAGCACCCCACATCTTTCAATAGAATCAAATCAAACTCCAGTTCAGAAGAAAAATGAAGAGGTAATATCTATCTATTTATCTATATATCTCTCCATCCCATTAACCTCACCCCCATCAAGAGCCATGGGGAATAATCTGCACACACTGCAGTAGCATCCTCTGTTTTAATGGAGCAACACTAACCAACAGGATTCACTGGGGCACCCTGGGACAGTGCAGAAATGCTAAAGGCTTCCTAAGATGTGAATCCCTTCTCTTGTCAATATGCTCTAGTATTCAAACCCGATGTATAATGAAAGATGCAGATAATATACTTAAAACATGCAGTTAGACGACGGTTGAGGGTGGTATGTCTATTTGCTGACAAACAGATGAAAATACTGGGGAAAACGGCCTCAAATGGTTATGAATTAAGTGGTTGCAAAGTCGAATAGCTTTTTTGCTATGGAATAACTAAATATTTGAGCAGTTGGCAATGGCCAGCAGCTCAGTCTGCAGGCAGAGCAATTAAAATACCTACACGCAGTGAAGCACGACCCAAAGGAAGAGAAGTTAAGTGGCTTGATCAGTAAAGATTGTCCATCCTGGTCTCTGAACAAGGCAAGGAAACCATGGGAGAGACAAATGCTTCTGCGACCGACAACCTTACTCACAGCCTTTAATTTTATGTCTTTAACTGAAGAAAACTAATCTGGATTCTGTCATTTCCTAACTTCTGAATGCTTGAGTTTGTCGTTAGTGCTCTTTTAATGTATTTTGTTGTAAAACACACTGCAAGTAAAGCCAGTTGACCGCCTTGACCGCTGCATCACTGGCATGGAAGTAAGCATGAAACCATACTGGAGATATTCAAAAGCCATCTGGACACAGTCCTGGGCAACTGGCTTAAGGTGGCCCTGCTTGAGCAAGGGGGTTGGACCAGATGACCTCCGAGGTCCCTCCCAGGTCCAACCATTCTGTGATATTCCTACCTGGGTGACCCGTATACTTGTTGGGCATGAGGATTCCTAATGATTACTGAAATAACCTAGTTATCGAACCTAATGGTTATTGAAAAAAACCCTGCCTGTGCATATGCCCATTAGTTCCATTTCAATGCTATTCACATAACACTGAAATACTTTTAAAAGACAAAAAAACAGAGCTGTGAATAATTGACCACTGGTGCGAACATGAGACGATTGTACATGACTAATGCACAACCCATTCCTTTGTAATACAGGATGTTTTGACACTGGATATGTACTCACCGGGGACCAGAATGAGATCACCACATCCTTTCCTATAAGTAATCACACTTCTGCCCACTAGTGACACACCTTTAATTTGATTGCAAAGGTAAACAAGAGAGGTAGTTACTAAAGTCTCTTTGAACTTCGGTTTATTTGAAGTTGGGCATTTTTGAGGTGGTGCACATCACTTTCCTTCCACTGAAAAAAAAAAATCATTTTCTCTCCAGCTTGACAAGGAGAGGAATTAGGCCAACATCACCACTTTGGAAAATGCTACTTAGAACGTGCTCATGCATGTAAATCCTGAGCATTGAGATATATGTGATTAATCACAGATGGTGCATGTTTCAAGTACTGCTAGCAATACTTACCATCAGATCAAACAAACACTGCAAGGAATAACTTGTGAGATGAAGAAAACTTCAGCAAATCTTTCTTTGTGGAAAGATATCGACACAAAAGGCTCTACCTTTCCTCTACCACAAACTACCTGGTCTACGATGTGCACAGAGGAAAACAGTACCATGAGTCCTTTCAACTGGTATACACCCAAAACTTGACAATTTTAATTTTTTTACCATTAGAATTTGGTGCCAGGGACAGAAAGAACATAAATTTTAAGGAGAAAGTAATTTTCCTACCCTACTCCAGTATGGTATATACCTTCATACCATTTATCACACTTAAAAGGAAAATAAACTTCAGTGGGTGTTATTATTAGAGCAAAACAAGTCTTTCTTGTGCTATGTGTATTGAAAACCCATAATTACAGAACCGTTAGACAATGACAAATGCTTAGACAATTCTGAGGACTCCCAAGGTATCCCCAGGTAGCCCAATTGCTCTTTCTCAAGCCAAGAAATGTGAGAAAATAGGTGGTTCTCTCATGGCACAGAGAGTTGCTGAAAGATCAAAAAATCCCCACCCACGGAGAGCAGTAGGTCAGCATATACCTGCTCTTCAGTGAAAGCTTCTCTTTAAAGGAAAGATCCCCAAGGATAGCTGCTTTTTTTTAAACCACTGAAGCAATCATGACGTGGGGAACCACTGCATGTACCGCAGCAAGTGTCATTTTGCAACAGCCAAAAATCAGATGAAATGTAGGAAATCTGCATTTTCAATCTGAAGGTGAAGCAAGAAGACAGGAGAAAAAGTGAAGACAAAATACTCTACTGGCTAACGGGCTCTCTTGCCTTGTGGGTGAACTTGTGCCAGCCAAATAAGTAAAGAAAATAAGTATTTTAAGTTACAACAGATCAAAACAGATTACAGGACAAAATTTTGTTTTCAGGATGGGGAATATCCTTGTCATCTGTAAAAACACATATGGTAACTTTGAGGGGGTTTTGTTTTTTTTAACGTAAGGTGTGAATTTCCCTGTGAAACCACATATGCACTACAAGGACAGATTTACTATCCCCTTCCTGCCTTTTCAACAGTCCCTCCCTAAGCACAGCTTCTGAACATGCTGAGAGCACAGACTTCACGGACAAGACATTAGTTTTCACAGGCCAATGCTTTTTGTTTCACTGAAAACACATTTACCTGCCAAAGGCCAAGTTCTCAGTTGGCATAAATCAGTGTAGCTCCTCGCCTCAGCCACCTAATTCCATTTGCAGGCTTTATTTAAGGTTCAAATGATAGCTTCACATATGCCTTTCCCTCTCTCCATATGAACCCTGCCTAGTAGTTAAAGGAAACACGTACCTCTAGAAGTTCATCACCAATGTGCATCCTTCCATCTTGTCCTGCAGGTCCATCTGGATTGATACCAACTACAAAGATGCTCATCCGAGAGCGGTCCTTGTTGCCAGCAAGACTCAGCCCGAGCCCATTCTTGTCTTTCTCAAGCTCAATAATGTGCAGCTCTCCTGGTAGATCCGCATATCTTTGCCTGATTTTTTCTAGAAAGATCAAACATAAAATAAGTTATAACTTACATGCAGATGTTCAAGAACACATACAGATAAGCTAGAAATCGATGGCTTCTCTTTGGTGTCAGAGGTCTTTCCAGTGCAGGCTCTAAAATACCATTTGCTGTGCCTGTATCACTCACACAGAAAAACGCAGCATCAGTTGCAAATACTATTCACATTAAAACTGCACTATTTTAATTATTTGCACAACAGGCTGGTTCTAAAGCAAAAATTTTTTGAAAGAAGCGTAATCGAGGGAATTCCAGAGGCACCTCAATCTTACCTCACAAAAACTAGCAATTTCAGGAAACTCTGAAGTTAGAGCTGGTTAATTAACCACTGTGGGAAAGTGAAATGCTTACGTTGCAAACATACAGCAAACTCATACCTCAAGGCAGAATCTTTTACTTTTGCTTCTTTCTGGTGACTCAGGAATATGCTTACCATGCTCTGCTTAACATTATGTGCTACTGTGTGGATGATTACTCAAAGCAGATGTCAGTGGCAATGTATATGATTGATTACATTTTTAAATGCAGCCTCGCTTGATATTAAGGTAGTTATTTGTCTTTCATCTACATTTCAACCATTTCTGTGACAGAGTGCAACATACTTACAAAGTTATTTGGAGCACATTGCCTGTCTGTGGATGCTGACATGTCTTTTCACCACTGGCATACAAACATCTGTAACTATTGCTTGCGAGGGTCAGTCACAGCAAGGGTAATTCTTTTCCTGTCTGTCCTTTGCAGATTTTAAAGCCAGCTTCATAACACCACCTGCATCCAACGCTTCAGCTGGGCCACACTTTAAAAGGCAAGTCAAAGTATTTTGCTGTGGCTGGATGTTACCTTTAGTATAGAGCCCAAGGTGAAACTGCTGCATTAGGCATCAAGAAGAGAAATAAGAGATATTACATGTTCAAACATACCCCTGAGTCAGCATCAGTAGCTAGATCAATATTGGCTACTACTATTCTACCAGGGAAGCGTATTTTAATAGCGTGACTTAACCACTGTAGTGAATGTTCCCATGACAACAAGGAAGAGGGGAAAGAGCTGGGGAAGGTGAGAGGGAAGCAACTAAAACTGCTGAGAAGAAAGATGATGAAGTAGAGGTGTTCCTTCCACAGCCCCTGTGCAGGCTGCCAGGGTGATTTAGCCAAACTTGGGTCCACCCTGGCAGCTCTCCTCTCCGAGGGTCCTTCAGCAGTTCTACCAGCCGCAGCAGCCCCTCATGCTTTGGCAGAGACCGCTGGGACACAGGGAGCAGTCTCCTGTCTCCAACCCCAGATGCACCCACAGGCATTACCTACACTCAAAGCAACATAGACAAGAACCAGCTCTCCCGTCGCTGTATTTACAGGCTGGCATTTTCCTGCCGCGCTCAAAATCCCCAGTGGCCTGAAGCCTGAGCCTAAAACCTTGGGGATGTATATTAAGGGTGAGATGTTAATCCTGGAAAGCTCTAAAGCCCTACAGAGGTCTGCACAAAATCAGAATATCATAAAAAATTAGAAACCTCACTTGTTACTATCAATTACATGCCAAAAAATCATGTAACTGCATTAAGTAGTAATCCATGTAGCTGTGCAGTTCTTTAATATATTTCTGAACTAATGGGGTCAAAATGTAATTAGAGGTGTGATTTGCTACTCGAATTTGGAAAGTGTTTTTTTTTCTGCTTAGTACACAGGATACCTCCTGCTGAAAAACATCAAGTGAGGAAAGGTCTTGAAAACAGTGCTTCTAAAAGTACAGCAGACACAAGCACCTACGCAGCCACACGTGTTTTATTCACACCGCTGAGGTTTACCATTCTTTTTCCATTAAGCAAAGTCCAGGCCTGAGGAGCATTAAGGCATTTTCTGCCCACCACAATTAGACAAACAACTCATTACAGTGCAGCAAGTAGCTGCAGGGTATCCCAGCTGCAAGAATATTAAGAGCAGGTCATCAGCAGAAAAGGGATTTCTTAGTGGCTGCGCTTCTGTGGGTAAAGCGAAGAATCAGCGCTCTGGAGGGATGCTGCTGACTGATCGTTGCTCTGCCACAGTTCCTCCCATTGCTTGTTTTACACCTCACCTCCATTTGCTAGGAGCAAAGCACACGTCTAAAGCATGTTTTTAGCAGCTCGTAGTCGGATGCACAGAGAAGAGGTGAAGGGGCAAGGAGAATACACATGCTTAAACCCTGTACAGATGAAGCTGCACATCTTCAGAGACTGCTTCAAAACTCATTTCTTGCTTGTCAGTAAAACTTGAAATTCCCCATTCAGAGTCTGATGCAGGAGCAGCTCTGTGACATTGCACATGGACACATCGCTCCAGCCTCTATCTGCAGGCAAGTGCCTTCTGAGCCTACCAGTGTCAGCACGTCTGCAAACTCTGCGGTGTTTCCTCCTGCTGCAGCAGCACAACATGTGTTTTCTCACGTGGGAAAAATGTTAGCTGTTCAGAAGTATGTGTATATTCCTGTTCCGTGCCAAGCTGAAAGTAAAAGTTCTAGTCCTCCAAAAATTAGCAGTTAGGGCAATTGCCTGGGATGAGACAGAACCCCACTAAACTTTCTGGTCTGCCTGCATTGGGCCAGGACTGGAAACCCGGTGACCCGATGCCCAGCTCAGCACTCCAGCTGCACCAGTAATCCCCCACTGTGGGAGCAACTATTTGGGTGAAGAAAAATTAATCTGGGCAAAAAAGAGAGACAACTCCACAGGTCATCAAGTTGCTTTACTTGTTAAGAGTACTTTTTTTTTTTAAAGGGTTTTCCCCACTGCATGTCTTTGTTCGAAAAAATCTAGAACAGAAGAAAACCCCTGCGTGGACTAAGCCCTTCATTAAATGAACACATTCATTTACGAAGCAACTATTTGAAAGGGCTGAGGCGATTGGAGTGGTGAAATAGTGGGAGACTACAGAGGAAACAATGAAGATGCTACGTGCCGAACGCCGCTTCCAGCCCGGCATGAGGGCACCGTTAGCGAGCGCTGCCGGAGAAGATGCAAGCGCGTGTGTACATGTTCGTGCAGGTAGGGACAAGCAGAGACACCCCTGCTTTTAAAATCAAGCCTCCCTTAGCAGGGTATGCTGTCTCCTCCCTGAACAGCAGAAGGTTCTGGCTCTCGCAAGCCCCACCTCCCGCAATTACCCACTTCCAAGGGCTGTCCTCACCAGTCAGCCTCGCGCTGTAAATGATAACGCGCTATTCCCAGCGGCGTCGTTGCGGTACTCATCCAATCTGCATACAAATATCCTTTGGGCATCCAGCTGACTTCCTATAACATTGTAATCGTATTCTCGGTTTGCCTCTTAATAAGAATCTCATAAGATTATTTTAAACAAGTATTTACTGCTTAAACAAACGTGCATCTAAGGCATCTTCCTTGTAATGCCTTTTTCAGCTGGTTTTTCTCCCCTCCAGCTGGTATCACTTTTCAGTTCTCTGCTTAGCATTGGGGAGCCAGTTAGCATCTGCTTTTGCAAAGAATTCCATTATCTGCCTTCATTACCAGATACTTTACACAAGGCAATTGTAATTCTGTTGTTGCTGCATTACACATGGGACACGGCGTTTCTGGTTTTGGCACTACATGGAGTTGTTTCCACGTTCGGTGACAATATGCCTATCACAACTTCTGCAAACATATCTCACCAACGATATTTAACTGGCTACGGTTGCATCCAGTTTCTTTTAAAAATACTACACAGATGTAACATGAACTAAAAGCACAAGTATATGCTTTAGCGATCACTCCTGCAATAGTATTTCCCAGTTATATTAGGAGACAATTACATTTCAAAGAGAAATCCTGGAAATGGAAGACAACTGCTTTCAAACAATATACTATTATGCTGCTGCATATGTTTCCCTGCTTCAGCCGCTCGTCCTATTATATTAAACAGAGAGATAAAAGAAATAAATGGGGACAATATGGTCAGGATATTGGAGCTTGCATGATCTAGTATTGCAACAAATACACAATTTATGTGCACGGAAAAAACAGACACCACTTCTCAGGAAGGCAAAAGGCTCTTTAAATTACAAAGATATATAAAGCACTTGCAAAGGGCTGAGGAGCCTGTTTCCCAAACCTACTGAAATCTCCAGTTAAATGAGCTGAAAGGGAAGAGGTGTTTCTTTGGAAAATGGCGTCTCTGCGTGATGCAAATTAGAGTCCACCTAGAAAGGTAAAAAGAGGAAGGAAAAAGCTCTGGATGACTCAGCTAGGTGATTTGTTTTAGTACCAAATGCTCAATAATATTAAAACTGTCAAGGCAAAATACAGAGATAAGAAAGGGGGGAAAACACCACAAAAAGAGATGACAGCTGCTATTTGTATATAGAAGGTGATACTGAGGATTTTACATCCCGCAGATAACTATTACCAACATATGCTAGCGTTTGGAGACTTCACAATGGTCTCATTTATCAGCCTGTGTTCATTTTAATGGTTTTAGCTACCATTTTTATCACACAGCACGTAATATGGTTACAGTCTTAGCCTTTTCTAAGATTACTCTGCTCAGACAGCAGTGCTGCAGCATCACAACCACTGCTTTTCATTTAGCAATGATAGATATCAGAATGCAGCCAGCATCCCCTACACATAGCCAACCTTGCATATCAAGCAACTAATTCCCTTCTTGATTTCACTATAAACATTAAAAAAAAAAATTAGGGAGTCCCTTGAAAGCTAACCCTAGAGCTGTAAGGGCAGCACGTCTAATTTACTGATTACAATTTACAAGAACCTAAATAAGCATATTGAAGGGACCATAATTGAACAAATGGGGTTTAGAATTCTCCCACTACTAATAATATAATAAGCTTATTGTTTTAATCTTCCCACTAGCCCTCTGTTCAGCTCCAAGGAGGCAGACAGTTCTTCAAACCTTATCTCAAAAGTGATGCACTTGTCTGTTCTCATAAGCTTTAAATTGAAAAATAGAGAGAAGAATTTCTGTAATGCTTTCTTAAATTCCATAAAATCATTCCCAATTCTTCTCTCAGAGATCAGCATGCATGAGAAAAACAGGGCAGTGGTATTCAAAACTAGCAACTCTAAATGGAAGAGACAGAGATTGTGTTATGACCTGCCCCACTTCCTCGGGTGATGACAGAGTCTGCTGGGGCTCACATCTTCGTAAATGCTGTTGTCCCCAAACCCGTGTGCAGGGAGCATCCCTGCAGTGCGACGGGGCAGCTATAGGCTCCCCATCTGATCCAGAAACTCAGCATCCCCTACAATCTCCCTCTGACAGCCGCACTGTCCCTCTGGCAACACTTTGCTTCCTGTACACTCAGCATTTCTATTATTCTCTGGCACACTTCAATTAATGCTCCCACCCCAAGCCCAAGCCTGTCATATACAGGGAAAGAAAAAAAAAAAAAAGCTCCATGGCTGTCTCTCCCCTTCCTGCCCAAAATACTGTGAGCCAAAATAGTACAACATTACTTTTAAGTACAGGAGGGAGAGAGCACGCACAAGGTGCCACACAAACAAAGCCTTCTTCAGATGAACAGCTGAAGCGTGGGCTTTCATGCTCTCACAAATACAACTCACCCAAGCTGAAGTGAAAAACAAACTCTCCTGAGACAATATTCTTACCCTAACTTGAAGACTGCCTCTTTTCTTTTTTTGTGTGAAGGATTCACGCTATTATTTGGGATCTCCGAGTTTCTTCTCCTCTAACTGCCCCCTTCAGCTCAGGCTCCCATTGCATTTTCCTCCTCTCATGCCATACAAATGCTTGCAGCAGCTTCTCAGCTCACACAAGAAAACTTTCCTTCTCCTTCAACACTTTCCTTAAATCTCACTTGTCCCTCGCATCACTCTTTCTCCTGTGGAAGGTAAAAATTTCTGCTAGTGATTTTTAACTAATCCAAGAAGAAGGGTATAATGAGAGTCTTCACAATCCACTTCAAGTACCATTTCATTTTGTTCCTGTGAGCAGGTGACATTTAGAAACAGCTATCAATAACTTTTTCTTCCTACAATCAAGGAATCATCACAGCTGAAGACAACAGGAGAGAGAAAAGCGACATTTAGCCCTGTCTGAAAAACAGAGTAACTGCACCCTGTAACACCAGGGAGCACCTCCAATGCTTGCACCATCTCATGTCAACATTTTGTATAAATACAGAGTTCCTGCCAGCAATTTTTTCCTTATTTCAGGCCCAAAGTTTCATTCTAAAGCTGCAGTTTCATTATATAACATTTAAGTTCTCTGAGGAAGGGATATTGTATGTTTTTCTTCTTTAATTAGATGACAAGGACATGATGAGTCTATTCAAACCAATGTTTATCTGATATCTTTAACACTTTTAAAAGGAGATTTAGTGAAAGTGTGGTAAGCAGAGCATCCTGATGCTAATAATCACTGATTAGAAGGGAATCTGCCCTCCCCTGCACACAATGCTTCCACTCATTTGCCTTTCAAATGATGCATTAACCCTCATCAAAGCACTCGGGTTTCCTCAGAAGTGACCTCCTCTGGGTGTTGTGGTCTGGCAATCAGTCACTCCAGTGGAGCACTGACGCTGAGCTCGGAGTCCCTCCGCACCAGCTGATGATCCCGCAGCCTTACAGGCTGTGGAGGAAAGGACTGGCAAAAGCTGCCCACGTGTTTGTTGTCTGCTGCCCTGGCACTGTCAACCAGTTGTTTCCTCTAGATAGGAGACACACAAAACAGGCTAGTTGTTGGAGCATCACACTGCAACTAGTCGATTAAATACAGACAAATAGCAACAAAGACATTTTTCTTTTGATAAAATCTTCTATGAGGATACTAGCTAATAATAGTAGAGTAGTAGATAATATGTGTAAAAATATATCACATCACGATTGATGTTTGGGCCCACAAATGGCCCAACTAAAGGCATTTTGAACTAATTACATGCTTAAAACATAGAGTAGCCTCAAAAGACAGCTGCTGTAGACCCCATTTTTAAGCCATTGAAAAGATAACTGAGAAAAATCCCATAAAAATACTCTACTGTATAATATTGCAGTATATTACATTGTACCACGCAGTTTAAGTCATCTAAGGCCAAAATACTGCAGTCTTCAGAGCTTCCCAGCCCACTCACTGGTGGTGGCACTAAGCAGCCCGGAGATAAGGCTCAGTTATCACAGCTGACAGGCTCACGCACGCTGCTGCTCCCGAGAGGAAAGCAGCCTTTCCCCTGCTCTGCTGAGGATATGTTAACAGTACAAGAACGTTAGAAAATACCGATTTCCATCTGCAGAGTCTCAAGGAAATTTGAAATAGCTCCGAAGGCACATTGCTTGCACTTCTGGTCTGCTGCACGGCTGGCATCGATGCGCCCACCGAGCATCAGTGATCTGTGAGGATGCATGATGTGCACACACAAAATCACATTCCCAGATGCTGTGCCAGACGATGCTCTAATGACCCATTTTACAATGCAGTTTTGGAAAAAAAAAATCTCACAATTGGGATAGAAATTTCTTTTCGAAGCTACTCTTTCTGGTAGGAGCAGGTTTTCTGCTTTGCTCCTGATCACGTTGCTCTGCTCGGATCTACAACCCATTCCCTACATTTGTATTTGAAAGCTGCTCGTCCATTTGATGGAAGAGCAAGTATGTCTAAGACCAAACAAAGAATATTGGGGAACTCTCATCCACTGCTTTTCTGCTTGGTCTCAACATGAACAAATGAATATTGCGAACATTTAAGTCTTCCTGCCTTGACAGTAATAAAGCGTAACTTGATCTGACAGTATTTCATCTTTAAATAATGATGTTCCCACAAAGCGACTGGCACAGTCATTATCTTGGCATCTTTCTGCACTGAGTCTAATTAAAGAGAGTGGCACCAGACTACTGTCAAAAACGGAAAGTTTGTTACCTAACAAAAGCTTCTATGGGCCCGAGCGCCAACTTTCCCAGCTTTCTGACGTATGAGGAACTGCTGAGGGAGCTGGGGTTGTTTAGCCTGGAGAAGAGGAGGCTCAGAGGTGACCTTAGTGCAGTCTACAACTACCTGAAGGGAGGTTGTAGTGGAGTGGGAGTCGGCCTCTTCTCCCAGGCAACTAGCGATAGGACAAGAGGACACAGCCTCAAGGTTTGCGAGGGGAGGTTCAGGTTGGACATTAGGAAGAATTTCTTCTCAGAAAGGGTTATTAGACATTGTGAGGGGCTGCCCAGGGAGGTGGTGGAGTCACCATCTCTGGATGGGTTTAAAAAAAGGCTGGACATGGCACTTAGTGCCATGGTCTAGTTGACATGGTGGTGTCAGGGCAATGGTTGGACTCGATGATCCCAGAGGGTTCTTCCAACCTGATTGATTCTGTAATTCTGTGATAAGTAATTGAGAAATGTAGCACAGAGGACACCTCTAGGAAGCCAAGGTGATGAGACATTTCTCACGTAGTGATTTGTTCTTAATCTAAGAATTTAAGAACCTGTGATGAGAGCCTGAACCTCCTCCATCTAGAGGGGGATGGGATAAGAAGATGGGGAGATTTTTGGACTTAATAATAAAGACTTCTTGACCAGCAAACATAACTGTACTGATGAGCCCAAAGATCTAAAGAAAACTCTTAAAGGAAGGTCTCCAGGGGAATTGCCACCATTTGTGAAATGTAGACAAAAAAAGGTTAAGCTTCAAAAAAACCCCAAAACAGTTGCACTAACAAACCATAAAAATAAAAGTAAGGACCTGGTTGTGAAAGAGCAGGTGAAGAGGAGGAAATGATACTGTGCACCTGGGAGAAGAGATGGTGGAGAGGAGATGGCAGGAAGAATGTCCCAACCTAACGTGATCGCTTGGTTTGCCAGAGCAGCACAGCCTTGCAACGCAACAAAACTACGTAAAATCAGCGTGACTTGACAAGGACTAAATTAAATTTTTGCATTAAAAAACCCCTGCCACAGTAGTTTAAGTTTGTTTGTACAGCAATTTTTAAATATGCTGTGACAGCGATTAGAAAAGATTAAAGTTGGATGAGTCATGTGGGACTGTAAAGCCCAGGAAAATACCCACAGAGCTACACTGGAAAATACAGTGCAAGTCTTAACAGTGAGAAGAACCATGGAAGACAGATCATCATCACGTGCTTTAGTTGTGATTTAATTCAATGGCAGTCTTAACGGTAAATTTTAATCCTGTTTAATATTTTTAGTTTTTAGTTATTTTGATAAAGATTGATTGTAACTAGCTAGTCACTACAAAAATACCTTTATCTGCAACAAAAGGTTGTATTTATATTGTATGCTCCTTCTTTAGGCCAACTATGGGGATGAAATGCTATATAAGTATTTAAGGAAATATAAAATTTACTACACATCTGTTGAAATGCTCAAGATTTAGCTCATATGTCAGGTATTATTAACAACATTTCTTCTATACTATATATTTTTCCTAACAATATATACTTTTGTATTTGGACAGAAATTAGAATGCAAATAAAATATAAGCAACAGCTTTGTAATAAAAATATTGCATACAAATATGCCAATTGTGATTAATATAACAAAAATGTTTCTATTTAAATGTTTTCATTTAAAACTGGAATATTAAACAAAAGCATTGTTATTCTAACAGTAGATAATGGTGGTTCTATGGTGATCAAAAACATTTTTAAACGGTCTAATTTCCACTTTGTCAAAGATTTCCTTTTGTCTGTCTTTGGGCCTTCACCAACACCTGGTTAACGACAAACGCTGTGCAGTGACCTCGGAGGAGGTCCTGCCATCACACCATGGCCACAAACACTTCCATAATTTTCCAACTGACAACTCTCAACTTCACACTCCTCGTTTTTATTCACAGACCAGAAAAGAAAAATATCCTTTTTCAGCTCCTAATAAGTTGTTCAAGTTTGATAAGCTATTTTCATTCCCACTGAATTAGTTGAATAAGCTGTAGAGAGAATAGGTCTTTGTTTCAGGCAGCTGAAGAAAAAGTCAAAAGTTGTTTTTTTTACTACAGTCGGTTCTGGGTCCAGATTTCTCTCAATTCTCTGGGTGCACACATACTTTTCCTGAAGAGTTTTTTCACTTGAGTTATGCTAATAGGTTAGCGTATGCTCAGATCTTAATGTAGATGGCCATTTAAAACTTACAATGCATGTCAAAAGCAGAAAATGTTTGATTTAAATTAAGGGCAAATCTAATTTAAACGAAAAAGCAGCCAAATATTAAAAAAGATGCACATGCAGCTTTTAGAGGACACAAGGTGATAGAGCGTACTCCACTCACAAAACAGACCTGACCAGCCTTTTTTTTTTTTTTTTTTAAAATACAGAATCAGTATTTTGCTAGGTTCATACCTGGTTAGTCTTTCATCAAACTGATTACAGCTCCTCAAACACTTACAAACTATCTGATGACTTTTAGGATCCTCTGTGCTTTTGCACAGGACACTGAAACCATGTTCTCTAATTCCCCAGTGCTGCTGAGAGGTCTGTCAGCTACTTGAAGACCATCCCTGCGCTGTGTTTGGTGGGCTACATCACCACCTTGTCACTGCACACTTCTGGCTATGAAGCCAAGAAACAAAATATTAGGTAAGAACAGGGCCAGCCCACTCCATACCTCACATCATCATACAATGATCCTACAGAACCAAGAAATTTCAAGAGAGTAAGTCTGGGTTGGTTCTAGGTCCTGTTTTTTGAGCTATCAGATTGCACTTGAGTCATTTTCAAGCTTTTCACAACATCAAGCAATGCTTAGAGGCTTTGTTTCTTTAAGTTTAAACCTGAGTTTCCCAATGTCATGGCTCGCCTTTGATGGCTGAGGAAAAATGAAAGTGAAAAATGACTGCACCACCTGGCAATGCTGCAGACTGCCAATTTCTGTGCCTTAGAACAAAACAAATACATACCTATAATTTCACTTCAAAGCCTCTTCTACTAATAAAAACACAATAATAGTTATTATACTATATCTTTCCATATCTTCAGCTATGATGTGTATATTCCATTTATCATGTCTAATACATTAATCATAGTATTAAACGTAAAGCAGATACACAAGCTAATGGTATACCAACCACTGGGCAACTGTTGGCTTCAAGTCCAAGAGAGACCTGCAGCTCAGAAGACAAGTGATCTACTCCCACATCTCCAAACGAGGCTTCTGATACACAACTGGGCTCTCCTTTGATTAAGAGAGTACTACTGGCAACTTCTGGTAACACTAATCCACAGGATCCCTTTCCCAGGCCAGCCACTGAGCTACAAGACTCAGCCAAGAGCAAGCACCAGCGCATCACTGCGCTCCCGTCTTTAACACGGCCCAACATTCCCCTCCCGCTTCAGGAGAAGCAAAGTGCAGCCCCCTTTATGTGCTTTGGTTTCACGCCAGCCTGGTCGAGCTGGCACAGCGTTGGGCAGAGCAGTATTTGCACAGCCCACTCCTTCTCATCACTTGCTTTGCACTCGTTGCTGAGGTGCTGCCTTAGCTCAAGCTGTATCCTGAAGTAAAGACCTTTTCCAGCCTTATGGAGGAGAGGATGAAAGAAAGGGACCCACAGCACTCTAATTTTTGATCATGGGTTTAGCCCATGAGAAGTCCCATGTGAAGCGACGCTGAAGAACATCCTCCCTCCTCTGTTCAAGCCAGCTCTCGTGCTCCTCAGACTCCCCTGTGAGCCTCTGCAGGTCACCAACCCACCAGAAAACCATTCCTCTTTAATGATGGAGCACTTTTCTGCTGAGTGAGTTGAACAGGCTGAGGAAGGGAAGAGCAACAAGCACCCAAGTACTGTAAACACCTGGGGAAGGTGGGAGCGGGGACAGGCAAAGGGTGCTCCTGCTTTTAGCTCACAGTTAGACAGTCTTATATTGTGGAGCTTCAGCCTGAGAAACAGCAGAACATTAGAGGAGGATGACAAAGTAAACGCTTCTCATGTAGCTGAACAGCTGAAATGCAAACTTCCAGGCTGAAAACATACCGTTTGATTAATGCTACTGTTCCCAAAGAGAAAGGTACCAACCAAATAAAGAATTAACTCAAATGTCTCTTCTTAAAATGAGAAAGCAAGGGTTTATTACTTGGAATAATTTTAAATTGTCCTATGTGATATAAACTATGTATGCTGTGCTAATAAGAACACAGATTTTTCTACCACTGAAAGAATCAGTCAGACAGCAACTCTTGCATTTACACAGCCAACTGCCATGTTCTTTTTCCATCAGGGGAGGTGGGGGGATCTGGACAGAGGAATGGATAACAATTCTTCCCCACACAAAAATCCCCATTTAACATCATTGTGAAATCATGAAGCAGTTGTATACTCTCCCTAAATAAGCCATACATCTTATTTAATCAGCTGTCTTGAGAGTCTATTCAAGAAGTTAATCAGGTTTATGCTGCACTTATGACATCATAAAACTTGACAGATTTGATTAAATAAGACAATATTTTGTATCAGAAATTCTATTGTTATTGTTTTTAATCTCTGCAAAGGACAGGGTCTGGCAGACCTGTTTTCTCTTCCACAAAGAGTAAAATAAAAGGATTAGGGTCAGACACCTTTGCTTATAGCACATTTCAAATAAGAGGTGACAAGCACGGCATTCATTTCTCGGCAGAAGAAAAATAAAATCACAAACAAGCAAAGAGAGTATTTTAACAGGTTTTTTTTCAGTTTCAAAATACGTTCTTAGGTAACAAATGGCTTCTCTCTAATGTATTTAATGAAATAAAGATATTAATGCATTAAGCTTTGGGCATTTTTTAAATGAACACAATTATAATCAGGAAATTGATGATGTATGTGAACAGAGACTTGCAGTATGTCAGGCACTCTCTCTTTTCCTCTGGCAAAAGAAATCCATCTCCAAGGATTTGTCCAAGAGGAAGAGCTAAACGGATAAACTTCTCTATATTAAATAGACTTACTTTTTTCCACTCTGACTGGAGAAAGAAATCAACTAAGAGAAAGTTAAAAAAACAAAATGCTTGAGGGGAAAAATAAGAGTGGGGTATGGTAGTTTCTACTGTAATTCTTTTGGGTTGATATTCAATGGATTGCTTTCTCTTGGGGAATTTAGCCTTCAGATGGATGATTCAGATGCATCCAAGACTTGTTCCTCAGGAATAAACACTGTCTTTTGGGTAAGCTGGAACTCTGTGGAACCTGCTTTTTTTTATTTAAGAAAAAAAAAGAATTAAATGGCATCTAACCCCTAGAAACTGTGGCATGGTGCTCCAGAAGGCTCAAGATGCTTTGTGTATCCTATGACAGATGGCTAACCGAGACGTCCAACAGACGGTAACCAAGCCAGAAGAGACGCCAAGTCTTCCGAACTGCGGTCCGGGGGTTACGCTCCAGTGTTTATTAATTATATTTTAATCTCTTAATATAATTAATTCTAATATGGTAAATCACTTTATTCTGTTTTCCTATAGGAACAAAGCTTATGCAATCATACTCTGTGCAATCCAGGCTCCTGCCCCCAAACCTTTGAACCTGCTGGCCAATTTGAAGCAAATCTGATGGTGGACTAGGGGTCTCCAAGGTACTGTAAAAGGGTCATGAAAACAGGCAGCCATGCAGAGGAGAGAAACCTGATAAATATCCTGACTGGGGGAAAGGCTTCGGTGTGAGATCACACTTTATTAAAGCGTCAAAGAATTCACATGAGAGAAAGCCCTTAGAAATGCTCCAGCCACAGGAAAAGCTTAAATCAGAGCTCACACCTTCCTCGACACTCAAGTCGGTCGAACAGGAGACACAAATCTGTAGGAATCCAACTTTATTAGCTGCAGTACTCACAGAAATACTTGTTAAACTCTTCACAACTCTGCACTCAAGTCCGGGCTGGAGGCAGCGCAGGGAGCACCCAACCAGCACCTCTCTCCTCCCCTCAAAACGTCTCTTGCACATCTCTCCGCGCAGAGGACGGAAATCAGCCACAAGGAAAAGGCGAAGGTCTGCCAACGCACGGCTACCAAGGGACGGGCCGGAGCAGATGTACCAACTGGCTACTGTACAGCCCCGTCCAGGGACGCCAAGAGGGTCAGCCTGTTGGTTTGCTCTGATGCCAAGAGCCATCCGCTCCGCTCACGCTGCCAGCGGCCGCCGCGGGTCCCGCTCGCTCTGCCCTTCCGAGCCGGCGCTCTCCCTGACGCGTGTCACTGTGCAAGTCCTACTCATTTACAACGCCACAATATGCCTCCTGCACACACGAAAGAACGGCCACATCATTCTGTCCCCGAAAGGCTTCGCTGAACTCCCCATTCCTCACAAAATCCCTTTTAACCTCTTTCTTGGCCCTCGCTCGGAAGCTGCCCATGCTCATCCTTGCATACAGCTCTACTTACTCCCTCGTCCATCACATCCCAGTCTCATCTCATTTTTGCCTCTTCCACTCTTCTCCCAGCCCTTCAGTGACACCTCACTACATACCACGCTGTCAGGCTGTTCACTTAATGGCTTTCCTTCCTTTGAAAAACAGTATTTCAAAAATCACATCTTCTATACTTCTAACAACTCAATCTTGAAATGAGCTCTTGCTGTGAAATTACTGCATTGTCTATTTAAATGCATTAATGAAACACAACAAAATGATGCTGCGTTAATCCTCAAATAACCTGTCATACCCCTATGAGAATAACAGGCTACAAAATGGAGGCAAGTACCTTATGGGGTTTAGAACAGATTTTTTTTGCCAGACACTTGAAAGAAACGTAAGTTTCTGGTTCAGAACACAGTTTGCATTAAGGTTTACAATTCAGTGCAGAAAAAAGTCCAGATTTGAAGGTCTGAGTTGCAGATGACCCTGGCACAGGGAGCAGGAGGGTCCAGCACCAAGGGAATCTTGTTCCTCCTCCTTCCCTGGGTACCCAGCTGACCTGCTGCCGCTGAGTGGCCCTGGCCACCGCGTTACAGAACGGTCATGGCTCTACCAGACCGGACAACTGCAGGACCATTATGCACCGTGTAGTATAGGATACACTTTGGTGGTGTTTTAAGGTACAGCAAATGCTGCTGCTTGCTGTTTATTCCCAGAGCACCTGGTGCAATGGAGACTTAGTAGCATAAAATCTTTAAGAACCATTTGGATGGTGTAATCCCCCTCTGCTCCCACAAGCATAAAGAGCGATAACAGCTCCACACGTATGTGCACACACAAACAAGTCCCTCGTGCCTTCATACTCTCTGGCATTTCCATCCAAATTCCTCCTAATTTAGGTATGTGGTTCAACTTCTAAGTAACAGCACGTTACAAGCATGAGAACTTATGTTCAATATCTTGTAATATTCCCAGGACCATCATGCCATGGAAACAATGACTTCCCACCTCACTTTACAGAGGATATGGTTCAGTATACTACATAATTTTAACATTTACAGGTCAAAAAATGCTACTTAAGCTTATGGTTCTGAAATGGCAGATAAAACACATATGTATTTATAAATATGTGATAGTTCATGCACTTGGTTTTCAGTTAAGGGATACAAAAAACAACTGAAACAACCTAAAGTGTTTTAAAAACCCCGCAGAACAACTGTTAAAAGCATTTGGTATCTACAGAATAACCACAAAACAGTATGATGAAGTAAAGGTTTACCACTCCCGGCTTTAGACACCGTATGTAATTCACCTGTAGCTCTGTCCTCTGGCAGTAGTTCACTCATCAGCTGAACAGGAATTCCCAAATTTAGCTCACTCAACTACTGCTGTTGGGATGCCAGTGGCTCCTGGCTCTGTGCTGGCCTGTCTGCATAAAGACACGCAGAAGAGTCGGGTCCTCCTCCGCGCTTAAGCCTTGTCCTTCCCCCAGACCAAGACCCCAAGCAGTTCTCTTACCTGTCCTGTTCTCCTGTTGCACGTTCTAACTCACAAACCCCATTACTCCACTTTGCTCGCCCTTCTCCCTTACCTTCTCAAAACGACCCCAGAATACGACGCCAACATCAGCGCTGCTCCTGGATCTTGAATTGCAGCTGTGGATCCTGTCAGCGGCTGGTTCCCACAGCCCCGGCGGTGGGCAGGGCAAGGAGAGAGCTGGCAGCACACAGCACCAGGATGCCACCGGTCAGTGGTACCTGACGCGCCATCTGCCTGCTGGGAACACTTTCCCATTCACGGAGGTAATTTGGATTGATGGGTGTCTTGATGGAGGAGCTCACCCCTCGCCTCTGGGGAGCACACGGAGGGCCCACGCAGAACGGGCACAATGGCTACGGGCTCTGCCTGCACACAGAGCTCTCTGCAGAGGGATGCTGGCACAGCCCAGGCTCCCCAGCTTTGGAGGGCTATGCTCCTCAGACCTCCACTCCACCTCTGCCCAGCACACGTGCACACACACGTGCACTTTTTACATTCACAGCAGCAGAAATTTGCTGTTTCCTTGATGATCCCCAAAAGCTCAATGCTTTAACGTCTCCTCTAACAACTTTTTTTTGGGAAGTAGAGACAGGAAAGCACAAGCCATGATCTCTAAGCACTGATGAAGCAGACAGACATGCCCATTGTTACACTAATAATAAAAGGCTCATTATTACTTCTGGGGTAGCAGAAACTGTCCTTTAGCCAGTTGCAACATCTCTTCTCATTTCAATATGGTAAAAGTATTTTGAATTTGCTGATAAAATACAGATATTCATCTGATGCAGATATCAGTCTTTTATACACACACACACATATATATCTATGAATACAGCTCTCCTTCTTAATGTCATTAGCTTGCAAGTCGGTTTTGATACACATGTGGTCACTATAAGGCATAAAGCAAATTTTTAATCGTCTGTCAGAGTGTATTATAGCCAGCATACCTACACATAAATATTCTGGATTGCTCTTTAAATGCCAGCTATCCTGATAAAGAGCAGTTACATACCTGCTCAAAGCAGAAGGTAAATTGATGACTAGCCCTAAGCCACTACATTGAATAAGGGAGAATCAAGTCTTAAGATTGAGGAGCAAAAGATAACTTCAACTTTCTCAAACAGTTAAAGAAGTGATTCTGGACAGCTGTCTCAATTACTGTAATACCATGGGAAACTAGGTAACATCTGTAAAGAATAAAATTATTGTCGTTTAACATTTTCACTTTCCCTTCTGTTAGGAGCTTATTTCCACTATGTATTAGGAGCAGCTACTGTTTAAACCTAGCAGACCATTTTGGAACAGAGCTATTATGCAAATAATCTATTCTGTATTCTAACTAAAAGCAATGCTGTGCTAGTCTGGACAAGACATGATGCACAGTAGACTTTCTTTTTAATTTTTTTTTCTTTTTGTGCAGTGGAGCAACATCATTTATGATGGTAATGATGAAAGATATCTCCCTATCTAAATATCAGACATTCAAGAATATAAACATAACCACCTTTCATGGTCTAGTGTGTCTTTCATTTATTTAAATATTTACATCCTTTTTACATATTTTTAGGTGCAAGTCCTTGCAGTGATATTAAGTGTTCTTCAATGACAGCAATATAAAGATCTACTTGTATTATCCTCTTAGCAAGTTTGTACAGTGATACCTGTGTATGCAAATTTATACCACAGACATTATCTTCTATCTGTAAGTTATATGAAATTACTTATCTGCAACACCTGAGTAAGATCAAAGATCCCAAACAGCATAAGCCACCTGCACCATGCCTTAGACAATGTAATAACCTTAAAACATGAAATCAGTATATTTCATGCCCAGCATTTTAATGCTATTCTCTGGATACCTGGCTTGTGTTGGAAGAAAAGATCATACCTAAGAACAAACGCAATCTAAGGCAATATTTAAAGATTAGATTATCCTTCATTGCAAATAGCTCATTTGTTTACTATCACATTGCTTTATTCTTGTTTTGCATCCTTGTACCATGAAAATGCTGAATATTCAGTTTAGATTCCCCAGCAGCTTTTTATTTTAGTCTAAAAACATTTACCTAACACATTCTTAACAAGCAAAGTGAAGAAAATTCAGCCATCTGTCTCTACATTACAATAACAGTTATGGAAGAGTAGATTATTCTATATAGCAAGAAATTTAATGCTAGGGATTCTTATACTTTAAGCACTGCGTGCTCATGTCAGTATTGTGTATAAGAATGTTGAACACCAACACACACAGAAACAATGATTTATAAGCAAACAGAAGACGAAATATTTTAAAGATATTAAATGCATTCAATATTCCAATCGTGCTATATGTCCATGCTTCAAACTGAGACAAAAAAGATCTGTGCTATTATTTTCTTATCTCCAGCATTTCACTAGTTCTAAATTATCACCGAAAATACTTAAAATGACTTGCTGGAAACAAACACAATATATAGAGAGATCCAAATGCTTACCTGGGAAACCCCCTTGTACCATTGCTGTACCAGCATGGACTTCAGGATATCTGCATTCCTGACAAACATTCAGTGCTGTAAGCAGCTCAAATCCTCATCACACACAGACTCAGGGCTTGTCTTTCTTCTGACGACCTTGGGCCTATTTTCCTGAGATTTTTCTCTCCTTAAGGGCAAACCGTCTGTCTGTTTCTATTATGAGATGCCATCAATTATATTAATTTCAAGCTACCCACAAGCTAACAGTTACATCTGCCAGCAGATGAAAGCTGCCTATGAAAGTATGCAGGGAGCAGCAGATCTCTGGTTTCCCACATCTGACCCACTGATGCTCTACGGCTGCTGTTTGTGCACCGGCTCACTCTGCCAGCATCCGAATGACATCTCTATCCCCAAACACGAGTCACCTCAAACGTTCATTTAGCTGCAGGTACTATCGCGCTTAATGACCCGCTGCGTGGCAAAGTAGCAGTTAATAGACGTTATTTATCTAAGCATCATCCTTCTCATGCAAACTACAGGGGTTAAAAATGAATTTCTCTTAGTCAAATGGCTTCATTAAATGTGTTATTTCCCAATGCTGCAAATCTTGCAGTTTCCCAACACTGGTATGTGTCCATGGCATAGGGTTTGGTTGTAGGTTTTTGTTTTATTTTTTTTTAGTGTCAGAAAAAAAACCAATCTGTCATCACAAGCATAAGAAAGACTCAAACTTCATCATAACTTGTATTTTACTGCAACTCTGAACAAGCAATGTTAGTTTTACTGCAATGAGTGATGAACTGAAACACTGAAAAGACTCAAAATGCCTCATTTAGTAATTAAAAAAAGCAAAGATAAAATCTCTCTCTAAATTTATAAACATACTTAGTCATTTTGGGAAGTCCTTACTAATTCCTTCCAAATGCGGCATTTAAAACAACTCAAAATACTCAGTTATTTTGTTAATACCACTAATTTGTTCATTTTTCAAGTTCATTGTCCTTTCTTTAGAATATGTATCACAGCACACACAAAGCCATCTGTTCAGTGCATTATGCATAAGCACACAGTAAAAATACAAGAAGTCCCAGCTGTAATTTTACTATTAATTCATCAAAAATGTAATTTCCTCTTGCAATACTTCATCAGATGATGAGAACTGTGCACGTGATTCACAAATAGAGTAAAAAAAACCCCAAAAACCAGCCCCAAAACAAAAGCCCAAACTAACCCACAACCTCTAACTACAATGACACCAACATCATAATCTATCCTCATGTGGCATGACAGCTTGCGAGTCTGCCCAGCATGTACAGCCCTTCTGGATCTGATATTAGGGCTGGTTACAAAACTTACACATTTTAGCTAATTACGGGTCAGAACAAGACTGGGAAAAGAAGATTAGCAGTACAGAGTCGTATTAAATAGAGATTAACACAGAGCTAAAAAATGAAAGTCACTGCTCCTTTCGTTTAATCCTGGCTCTTGAATGCTCTTTGGAAATCCACTGTACTAAATACACTTGTTACTATATTTAAGAAAATAAAATATTGCAATTACTATTTTTTTTTCAATATTTTATTTTCATAAAGCTTGAAGCATTTTCCCAAGCTACATCTTACTCTCTGACCGTCATCTCTACTTGCTGTTGATTGCAGTGACATCTATTGGAGAGGCACTGCTCGGCTGCACAAGCTGCCTCACCTGAACATCACTGCTTTCTGGTGTCGTGTCCCCCCCCCCAAAAAATAGAATTAAGAATTGCTTTTCCTTTGTTTTAGCACAGCTTTGCATAAAACAGACTCTAAACAGCCCGATCCTCAAGAATTCTATTGATTTATCAGTGGGTTCTTTTTCATTTAGTCACTATTAATAATTCTGGCATTTTTCCAAAATGCCAATGATTGTTTTCCCATCTTTGCACACAGCAGTACACAGACACTTCCCCAGGTCATATTTTTGCATGCCCCATATATTTCACCATACCTTCCACAAAGTCTCAAATGAACTCTATTCCTTTTTTGGATTTTTTTTTTTTTTTCATAAAAGCCACCATCCTCTCACGTGCGTACAGCTGTCGTTGATGCTATGGAAGCTGCTAAAAGCCTTGCGTGGGATGAGGGCACTCTGCTCACGTGCCCAAGTGCTTTCTAACCCCAACCCCATCCTACGTAGACAACAGGCAGTGTGGGTTTGTCTGAACCAACCTACACGTGTGCACACACACACACTCACCCCTCTTGCACCCTACTCAGCCACAGATTTATCACAACAGGGAACGCAAAGTCAAAACATTAGAGAAGTCCTAAAATCTCTTGCTTTGGTAGAGAAACCACCATTCCTCAAAAAGCATTTTAGGAAGATAAATTATGCTTTCTTACAGCTTCATTGATTTCTACATTATCTAGAGACAAAATAAAAGGAAGGGGGCATTATTATCCCCTTATTAGATAGAGTTAAATATCCTTGCAGACAGGAAGTCTGAGCACCGCAGTATCTAGTCCACTATCTCAGCCACCTTTCACTAATTTTTTTATTATTATCTATTTTTATTATTGTAAACTTATTTGAAATCAACCAGATCAATCTCAGTCAACTAACTGGACAATATATTTTACTAAAAAAATACAATATCAATTGAAATTAAGGATTCCAAGTTCTTTCAACAGTTGTCTTTTTAATTTTCTTATAAATAGTTTTTAAGGTCTTTCCTATCTAACTTATGATTGTTTCAACTCAATCACAAAAAGTATATCTAAATTGTTATGAATGCCCCAAGGAAAACCTCACAAAACATTCCATTACAAACCACTCTGCCCATCCATTTCCTCTGCTGCTTTTTACTGCTAACCCCTCATTATAGCAATAAGCCACAACAGGGTGCACATTAGTCTATTAGCAGATCCTTAGTGCACACCTACAGCCATCCACCACTAAAGGAAAACACACCAGTGCCTATTGATGCAGTCTGGAGCACAGCTGCTTGCAAGTACAAATAGTTCCTTTGTATGCTCTCCCTTCCTTTTACCTACTAAAAAAAAAAAAATCCTATTCAAAATGTGATGTTTTTAACGTTTGGGAAGCCTAAAAAACCTCTTCATGGAGAGTGACCTCCTCCAAAATAACCTCTGCATGGAGAAAGTGTTTGCAGTGTGGGGAGGAAAAACTCCAAACCCATGTTTTAGCATTTTCAGGTCTCTAAGATGAAGCATTCTGGAGGCTCCTTTTGCAGCAGGATGCACACACTGCAAGTTTTACAAAACTATTTTAAAGCCTTAAAACAGCAAAGTCAAAGCGAAGAGTAAACAAAACCCACATCACACAGGGTTAGAGTTGAATACTGATAAAGATTTGACAGTATCACCAGAAGAAGAAATAAAACAAGTGGAAATACTACTTTCAACTTGCCTTCAAAGGGGTGCAAAAAACTATTGCAGAACTTAGAAAATACTATTGGAAGTAATGGTGGTTCAAATGAAACAAAGATAAAGGAGAAGCAGGTTTGAAATTAAAGGTCTTGGGTGCAAGAAGACACATTTGAAAAAAAAAAAACCACCTGGAACTTCTTTAAACTTCTTAAACCACAGAAACACAGAGGACGCCTGGAGTTTCTCTAAACCAAGAGCTACCTAGTAGTTCTATCTCCAATATGGATTCACTCTATTTGGATCAAAAACAACCTTCGAAAAGAAGAGGTAGAACATCTACAAGAAATGACTGTTCCTTACAACTCCTCAGCAACGAAAGCTACAGTTTTGGTGGTAGAAAAGCAGAAATAAAAGGG